>NC_143231.1:4587857-4905000 GCF_030267445.1 Bombyx mandarina | reverse complement strand
TCCATTTACCTCCTTCTCTATATCCATACAAAATATCTATCAAACAAATAAAATTAAAATGTTCATTTGAAAAATGAAACCATTCCATCAGTATTTTCTTATGACTTTGTCACGTTCAACTATCCTCAGTAAACCGACTTTACAGACAACCGATTTTTTTAGTGGGGCTTATTTTGAAGCAAAAATACAAATATCCAGCTCTTTCCACGAACCAATTTCTTCTTTGCCAATTTTGTAGAAGAAAGTTGGCAAAGGAAGCCACGTGTTGTTATCCGGCCCTGCTAACCTCTTATCTTAAGGCGGCTATGATCTTTATCATTAGATAATAATATAAACCAAGAAAGTACCGTACAAATACATTGGTTCTCAAACTATATTGTCTTCGTTTGCATTAAAAAAAATTTGAAAATGCTCAAAGATGTCTCTCCTTATCTTAGTGTCTCGCCTAAAGCTTGCTTGAGGAAACTAAACTAAAGGAAGTATAAATGTTAATGCCATAATTTAATCATATTGAGCTTTCAACCTTGTATTTCGAGGGTGGTGGCAATCAGATAGCCACTTAAGTTCAAGCTACGTTTACCTATCCAAGCAAAAAAATAAAATAATAACAATAATAACGTAATCTTAATTGGCAATTAAAAACCGAAGCTTCAATTCTTAATTTTCCCCTGGAAATTTCAAAGGCGCAAAATTTGCCTTTATCAAAATACGTAAAAATAAACCGCACAAATTACCTTCCTAAGCCCCCAAAACAAGTTAACGACAGGAAACCATAATTGGAGTTGAGTTCAAGGACTGTCTGCGATTTCGATTTCACTAGAAATACTTTCATATTCCAGTCGTTTCAACAGCTGTGTATTATCACAACCTGAACTACGAGGTGTTTTATTAGCGATCTTTACCTAAAATCTTGAGGGTCACAATCTTGAACAGCTGATGGTGACAGGAAAGGTAGATGGCAAACGTCCCAGAGGACGCAGTCCCACGAGATGGTCGGACCAAATACGATCTTCTCTGAGCATCAATTTCCATAATGCCCTTCATGAAGCAAAGGATCGCGGCAGATGGAGGGAAGTCGTATGGGAGAAACTGATGCAGCGGGGGAGTCTCGACCCTCAGTAATGAGGAAAACGACGCGAGGGGGACCTAAAATAGCATCGATAAATTGACAATAATATACTAAAGGCTAGTATTTGTGAACGCTTTACGCATTTATAAAAAGGTATTCTTAGGTATTGACGTTCAATGACTAATACTAACACAACGTGGCACCGCAAAATAAAGCTGAAATTATATTGTTACGCGCTAGGGTTCGGGATAAATAAAAACGGTCAACGAAGTACAATTTTAACCTCTATTTAATTATGGAAAGGCAGGGCAGCGTTGTACTGAGACCTTAGAAATCATATCTCAATGTAGTATTATTGATCGGGATCGTTTGGGAAGTGCAATGCCAACTATTGTTAGATAGATTTAAAGTCATCGTGGCCTAAAGGATAAGACGTCCGGTGTATTCGTGTTGAGCAATGCACCGGTGTTCGAATTCCGGGCGGGGTACCAATTTTTCTAATGAAATACGTTCTTATCAAATGTTCACGATTGACTTCCACGGTGAAGGAATAACATCGTGTAATAAAAATCAAACCCGCAAAATTATAATTTCAATAATTATTGGTGGTAGGACTTCTTGTTAGTCCGCACGGGCAGGTACCATCACCCCGGCTATTTCTGCCGTGAAGCAGTAATGCGTTTCGATTTGAAGGGTAGGGCAGCCAACCCAGCCAGCCAAGATGTAATCCAATTAGGAGCCTTCCGGGATACGTTTGCATGTTTTTGCATTTTTTTAATGAGACTTGTACTTCGTCAGAAAATTACCCGACAACGTCTTCGGTTGTTTGATTCATTGAAACAGGCAACACTGACACTATGAACAGCTATGACCCTTATATCGGGCTGTATGCTCACTTGATTTTGACTGGTGGTAGGACCTCTTGTAAGTCCGCGCAAGTAGGCACCGGTATACCTGCATATTTCTGTCGTGAAGCAGTAATGCGTCAAGGTGGGTGGCGCATTTATGTTGTAGATGTACATGGGCTCCAGTAACCACTTAATACCAGATGGGCTGTGAGCTCGTCCACCCAATCTAAACAATAAAAAAATACAGCTTTTCTAGTTTATTTTCCCTTCGTCATATCGGACTGTATATATTATTTTCAGTTTTATAAATATCTATAGGTAATAAGGCTTCAGACACAAAAAGTTTTATCACAATCAGATTAGTTTTTTCATGACACCCTAACGAACAAAGAAATAAAAACAAGCAGAAAAACGATATCTATCGTAGACTTCTTAGAGCATTGCTTCTATAAAGCCAAGAAAAGTTAGATTACCACGTAAATGATGGCAACGATATTACCTAGTTACCTTCCTAGTTTATTTACTTCAGTTCTCACGAATCGTTGGCATAATTAACTAATCATATCGCTACTTCTAGGTCCATGACCACGAAAGCTGTGAAGTATTTGAAACATCGGAAATAATGTGATGACAATAAATACGCAAAATTAAACCGTAAAACAGTTAAAGCTTTTTGACTACCATGTAGGTCATTGGTGCTCTACGCGGCGCTCTGAAGTAGTTACGTCGATTTCTTTTAATAAGGCGCCTGGATTGCTTTTACTTTCTTTTTTGCGGGCCGGGGGCCAAACCTTCGTCGAGGTCCTCAACACTACAACCAGACAGCGTAGTTCACCCCAAGGACGCCCGGCCAACGGAGCCTTCGAAGCGAATCGAAGGCTCTGAAACGTCGGCCGTCTAGGTACGGCAGCCCGTCAGGCCGCCTAAATGGTGTCGCTGGTATCCCGGAATACCCCGCTGTATTAGAACCAGTCGGCTGGGTCGAGACGCGATACACCGCCAACCGGTTGCGCTTTTTATCGTGAAGATATTTCTTGAATGAACTTCTGAAGAACAAACAAATTACATTTGCGTTACTCAATTATTTAAAACATGCTCGCGGGTTTATTTACAACTACCCTCCCGATGTTTGTCGAATGAGTAACGATTTCAAAGGAAGTTTATTTTGGGCACCAAACGCATCTGCTTCGGTAAACAGGCTGAATGTGGCGAGCCAATATGCCCTGTTGTAATCTTTTGTTTGTTCTAAAACATCGATTGAGTAATGGTTCGCTCGTGAAGCAACTTACGTCAAATATTAGCTTTGTACATAGTAAATAGTGTTTCAAGTTCTGAAGAAGTTTAGTTTCAAACCTTTTTGGAATTATTTTAAGTCATTAAAAATATAATTAAAGTGATAAGATATTAATATAATAAATAATATAATATGATAAGATATATAATAAATTGGATTTTTTTTTGTTTTTCTCGTTTATTAACAAAAAGTCAAATCAAAATAATTTAACATAACTCAACCCACACAGTATTTTTTTTTTTCATTTTTTTTTATTTTTTTTTTTTTTGATTTGGATTAAAACGGCAGGATCTACATTGGGACATTGGCTCTCTTTCTGCTTTTTACTGTATGTTCCACGAGGAATTCTTTGTAGTTTAAGATGATCCCGTTATCTCTTCATTATCACCAAACCACTAACCTCCAAAGCAGACTTCATCCCTTCTTGGAATCGCTGCGCTGATTGACAATCAATTTCCAAATATATTTTGCCTATTAAGCTCTAAATGTATTGGAATAACCGCATTTTTCTATGTTTTTAAACGGTATCTTTGGCTATAAACTTGTGCTATTATTTTAAATTATTATCTACATTAAATATCTGATATCCAACATTATAGCTTTTCAAACCGAATGTTAAATAGCAATTTCTTTTAATCGATCGATGCAACTATTTGAAGCACATTTCTTTGGTTTAAATTTCCATCAAGTAATGTTCGCCCGATGATCTAAGTCCGCCCATAAAAACTTCAAAACTTAAATTCATTTTATGTATTAAATTTTCACCTTTATTTTGTTGTTGAAATTTTGACAAAAAAAAACTGAATGATTCATTATGATTATGTATGAATGAATTTGATCACACATGTATTTATGGTCCCGCAGTAGTCGAAATTCGACTATAATTAATTGGAATTGTAAGTTTGTACACTATTATGATTGTATTTTATACTTCTATAATCACAAATTTCGCCAAGACTACACTATAAAAAATATGAACAAAAACAAACAATATTTAATCTCAATTTGACAACAGACGTCAAGAACAAAAGTTTGACAATAAATAGTATGCATGCATGTGTGCGTCAAATACATGGTATGTAGTGTGTGTAATGTTTTCTTTATTGATTTAATGTATCTTTTATGTATTATTTTAAAAAAATTTTAGCATTGTGCACTTCTTCTCTATATTCTCTATAAGTGTGGAAAATTTCATACTCCTCCGTCCGCGCAATTTTCGTAAAAAGGGACACAAAGTTTTTGCTTCACGTATTAATATAAAGATAAAGCTCGTCCATAGCCAAATAATAATCACAAATTCGGAGTCATTTAAATATGCATCATGAAGAACTACACAAACAACTGGTGATGTCTTGATAAAATTAAACGAGAATACATGAGAAGCTTTCAGCTTTTCAGCAGAAGCTTTCAAATAAAAAGAGAATGATCAAAAATGGTTGACCCACAAAAAGACTATGGAGTAACAGGCATAAAAATACAGTCTAATTGAAAAATTATTTTTTTAAGTAGGTCTAAAAAAAGAAATACAATATTAGTTGATGAACATAGACGAAAGTCGTGCATGGCTTTGTCTTTGTCAGTGACATATGAAGATTTCATTCCGATAGAGGCACCCGTCACGTGCGGACGTGCTCATCGACCACTCGATTGCCCGGCCTTTGTTCGCCCGGCTTTTGTTAGCCCGGCCATTGTTCGCGCGGCCTGTGTTCGTGGTACATCTGCCGACCAAGTGTTTTTTCTGGAAGTTTTTAATTGTTTTGTTTCCTTTTGTTATTTCTGTGTTCGTGGTACATCTGCCGACAAACTGTCTTCCTGGAAGTGTCTAATTGTTTTGTTTCTTTTTGTTATTTCCGTTTTGTTGTGTTTTTTTTTTTTTTCTTTGTCCTGTAGTAATCGTGCCGCATCGCCACCTGTGTTCAATAGAACCGCTCAGGTCCGAGAAGTTGGGGCCTCGCCGCAAGGCGAGTGTTTTCTAAGACCCAGGGTAGCCCCACCTGGGCACGTAGCCATCATGGACGCTGTATTTGCGGAATTTCTCCGACTTCGCTACCCAAAGCTCACTTCCGAGTTTCAGGCCTTCAAGGCCGATCACACCGCGAGCCCTCTCGTGGACTCCGCCGAGCTCGCTGCTCCTGCGTCGCCTGTACCTGCGTGCAAAGCTTCTGCATCGAGCACCGCAGCCTCCGTCGTGCCTGCCGTTCCCGCGTCGCCTATACTGGCGAGTAAAACTGCTGCGTCGTCCGCCGTGGTCACCGTTCCAGCAGCGCGATCATCCGCGGCCTCCGTCGCACCCTCCAAAACACCTACTCGTAGGTCACCTGCGCCCGCCTCCTCGTCCTCCGACTCTGACTCGGAGATGGAGGTCGACCTCGCCCCCGCCTCATCGACGGATGGATTCACCCTGGTGCAAAAGGGTAAGAAGCGTGCCGCGGAGTCTCGAGCTCCCGCGGCCGCTAAAATTAGCAAAGCCGCGAACGCGTCGCGCCCCCGCCCTCAGACTCCCGTTGCGCCTCCAGCCCGTGCCACTCCGTCGCCGCGTCCGGTGGCACAAAATAAAACCCAGACCCCTCCCCCGGTAATCCTTCAAGAGAAGGCAGCTTGGGAACGAGTTTCCCTGGCCCTTAAGGCCAAAAATATCAATTTCACGAATGCCCGTAACCTCGCGAACGGCATTCAAATTAAGGTTCGAACACCCGACGACCATAGGGCCCTCTCTTCTTACCTCCGTAAGGAGCGTATAAGTTTCCACACGTATACGCTCCAGGAGGAGCGCGAACTCCGTGCCGTTATACGTGGCATCCCTAAAGAGTTGGATACCGAGCTCGTTAAGGCCGACCTTCTCGAACAAGGCCTAGCGGTTAACTCCGTACACCGCATGCATACAGGCCGCGGAAGGGAGCCATATAATATGGTTCTCGTCGCCCTCCAGCCTACCCCCGAGGGTAAGCAAATATTCAACATCCGAACGGTCTGTAGCCTTTCCGGAATCGCAGTCGAAACCCCACACAAGAAAGGCACACCTAGCCAGTGCCATAACTGCCAATTATACGGGCATTCTTCCCGTAACTGTCACGCGCGCCCCCGATGCGTCAAGTGCTTAGGCGATCACGCCACGGCCCTATGCACTCGCGATCAAAAAACCGCGACGGAACCGCCTAGCTGCGTCCTGTGTCGAACACAGGGTCACCCCGCAAATTACCGCGGATGCCCCCGAGCCCCTAAAATAAATCGACGCGTCGCCCGCCAAAACCGCCTCCGAGCTTCCGGCCCAGACATCAAAGCCTCGGCACCCTCTGTGTCGCAGGCTAAGCCAGCGTTCGTTCCGGCGCCGGTGCCCAGTGTCTCGGCCTGGGCGAAACCGCTGCCGTACACGAACACGGCTACAACTCCCTCCTCCGCAATTCGTCCCGCCCCCGCGACTCGTCCCTCTCCCGCGACTTGCCCTCCGACCGCGTCCGACAATCTCGCTTTAGCGATCGACTTCTTTCAGTCGATCAACTTTGAGCGCGTTAACGCTTTGGGCGACGCCATTCGCGCTGCCTCCACTGCACAACACTTTATCGCCGTTGTGCAAGAATACGCCGACGTATACGCGGCATTAAATACGTACGTCCTCCCCTCACTCCGCCGGTAATCAATGGCGTATATAAGTAGAATAAAGCCCCTATCCGTAACGATAGGATTTTTTAACGCTTACGGTCTCGCAAATCAACGTGATCAGGTTTCTGACTTTTTGCGTGACCATCAAATTGATATCTTTTTAGTGCAGGAGACCCTACTTAAGCCCGCGCGCCGTGACCCTAAAATCGCGAACTATAACATGGTCAGGAACGACAGGCTCTCTGCTCGTGGTGGTGGTACCGTCATTTACTATAGAAGAGCCCTGCATTGCGTCCCGCTCGATCCTCCCGCGCTCGCTAATATCGAAGCATCAGTGTGCCGAATCTCACTGACGGGACACGCGCCGATCGTTATCGCGTCCGTTTATCTTCCACCGGATAAGATCGTTCTAAGCAGTGATATCGAGGCGCTGCTCGGCATGGGGAGCTCTGTCATTCTGGCGGGCGACCTAAATTGTAAACACATCAGGTGGAACTCACACACTACAACCCCGAATGGCAGGCGGCTTGACGCGTTAGTCGATGATCTCGCCTTCGATATCGTCGCTCCGCTAACCCCGACTCACTACCCGCTAAATATCGCGCATCGCCCGGATATACTCGACATAGCGTTATTAAAAAACGTAACTCTGCGCTTACACTCGATCGAAGTAGTTTCAGAGTTAGATTCAGACCACCGTCCCGTCGTTATGAAGCTCGGTCGCGCTCCCGATTCCGTTCCCGTCACGAGGACTGTGGTGGATTGGCAAACGCTGGGCATCAGCCTGGCTGAATCTGATCCACCATCGCTCCCGTTTAGCCCGGACTCTACCCCGTCTCCTCAGGATACCGCTGAAGCCATAGACATCTTAACGTCACACATCACCTCGACATTAGATAGGTCATCGAAACAAGTTGTAGCGGAGGACTTCCTTCACCGCTTCAAATTGTCCGACGATATTAGGGAACTCCTTAGAGCTAAGAACGCCTCGATACGCGCCTACGACAGGTATCCTACCGCGGAAAATCGAATTCGAATGCGTGCCCTACAACGCGACGTAAAGTCTCGCATCGCCGAAGTCCGAGATGCCAGATGGTCTGATTTCTTAGAAAGACTCGCGCCCTCTCAAAGGTCTTACTACCGCTTAGCTCGTACTCTCAAATCGGATACGGTAGTAACTATGCCCCCCCTCGTAGGCCCCTCAGGCCGACTCGCGGCGTTCGATGATGATGAAAAAGCAGAGCTGCTGGCCGATACATTGCAAACCCAGTGCACGCCCAGCACTCAATCCGTTCATGTAGAACCTGTTCATGTAGAATTAGTAGACAGTGAGGTAGAACGCAGAGTCTCCTTGCCACCCTCGGACGCGTTACCACCCGTCACCCCGATGGAAGTTAAAGACTTGATCAAAGACCTACGTCCTCGCAAGGCTCCCGGTTCCGACGGTATATCCAACCGCGTTATTAAACTTCTACCCGTCCAACTCATCGTGATGTTGGCATCTATTTTCAATGCCGCTATGGCGAACTGTATCTTTCCCGCGGTGTGGAAAGAAGCGGACGTTATCGGCATACATAAACCCGGTAAACCAAAAAATCATCCGACGAGCTACCGCCCGATTAGCCTCCTCATGTCTTTAGGCAAACTGTATGAGCGTCTGCTCTACAAACGCCTCAGAGACTTCGTCTCATCCAAGGGCATTCTCATCGATGAACAATTCGGATTCCGTACAAATCACTCATGCGTTCAACAGGTGCACCGCCTCACGGAGCACATTCTTGTGGGGCTTAATCGACCAAAACCGTTATACACAGGAGCTCTCTTCTTCGACGTCGCAAAAGCGTTCGACAAAGTCTGGCACAACGGTTTGATTTTCAAACTATTCAACATGGGTGTGCCGGATAGTCTCGTGCTCATCATACGGGACTTCTTGTCGAACCGCTCTTTTCGATATCGAGTCGAGGGAACCCGCTCCTCCCCACGACCTCTCACAGCTGGAGTCCCGCAAGGCTCTGTCCTCTCACCCCTCCTATTTAGCTTATTCGTTAACGATATTCCCCGGTCGCCGCCGACCCATTTAGCTTTATTCGCCGACGACACGACTGTTTACTATTCCAGTAGAAACAAGTCCCTAATCGCGAAGAAGCTTCAGAGCGCAGCCCTAGCCCTAGGACAGTAGTTCCGAAAATGGCGCATAGACATCAATCCAGCGAAAAGTACTGCGGTGCTATTTCAGAGGGGAAGCTCCACACGGATTTCCTCCCGTATTAGGAGGAGGAATCTCACACCCCCGATTACTCTCTTTAGTCAATCCATACCCTGGGCCAGGAAGGTCAAGTACCTGGGCGTTACCCTGGATGCATCGATGACATTCCGCCCGCATATAAAATCAGTCCGTGACCGTGCCGCGTTTATTCTCGGTAGACTCTACCCCATGATCTGTAAGCGGAGTAAAATGTCCCTTCGGAACAAGGTGACACTTTACAAAACTTGCATAAGGCCCGTCATGACTTACGCGAGTGTGGTGTTCGCTCACGCGGCCCGCACACACATAGACACCCTTCAATCTCTACAATCCCGCTTTTGCAGGTTAGCCGTCGGAGCTCCGTGGTTCGTGAGGAACGTTGACCTACACGACGACCTGGGCCTCGAATCTATACAGAAATACATGAAGTCAGCGTCGGAACGGTACTTCGATAAGGCTATGCGTCATGATAATCGCCTTATCGTAGCCGCCGCTGACTACTCCCCGAATCCTGATCATGCAGGAGCCAGTCACCGTCGACGCCCTAGACACGTCCTTACGGATCCATCAGATCCAATAACCTTTGCACTAGACGCCTTCAGCTCTAGGAGCAGGCTTAGGGACCTCGGTAACCGTACTCGTCGAACTCGACAAAGAGTTCGCCGTGCAACCTAACCCATGAATCAGCTCGCTGAGTTTCTCGCCGGATCTTATCAGCGGGTCGCGATTCCGATCCGGTAGTAGATTCATTCGCGAAGCAGCTACTCTTGAGTTGTTAGGTCTCCTTCGGAGGCGCTCGGGTAGCTGTTAGCAAATCCCACCCCTCCTGGCTGAGCCTTTGCTCGCCCACCTGTCCTGGTGAAACTGGAAAGGCCTCCGGGCCACCAGTAATCCTTCAATCATAAAAAAAAAAAAAAAAAAAAAAAAAATATGAAGATTTGACATATTTTCACTGGTGGTAAGTCCGCACGGGTAGGTACCACCACCCCGCCTATTTTTCTGCCGTGAAGCAGTAATGCGTTTCGGTTCGAAGGGTGGGGTAGCCGTTGTAACTATACTGAGACCTTAGAACCTATATCTCGAGGTGGGTAGCGCATTTACGTTGTAGATGTCTATGGGCTCCAGTAACCACTTAACACCAAGTGGGCCGTGAGCTCGTCCATACATCTAAGCAATAAAAAAAAATTAAAAAAAGCCAGCTTTTTGCAAAAAGCGTTATCAAACACTTTTCATGCCTCTAATGTCGAGCTACCAAACAAAATACAGGAAAACGTAATAATTATTAATAATGTAATATTTCTATAAGCAATGTTAATTAAGCCAACTAATACGTGTACTAGACTAATTCTTACCAAACTCATAATTGGGTCAATAATAATATTTGCGCTTAATCGTTCCTTATAACATGATAACTATTGGCATTAATTATTTGCTTCGTATGTGAATTATAATCAATTAGATCATGAACAACAACATTGAATTATTTAAGTCATTGTTTTATACGTAACGAAATACTTGAACGTAATCATCACCAACATCAAAAAGTTAATATAAAAAAATTGCGTACGTATCGACGGGATCGATGATAAATAAATTGAAATAATTTTACTAAAAAAATACATTACATCTTTGGTTTTGCTTGGGATTAAAGTGTAATTTTTGTAGTCTTTAATTTAGCCTATAATATGTAAGTATTTTTAAAGAATTTAGGCGAGGAGTTAAGGGGTCTAATTAAATGAATTTAAATACTAGAACAGTTGTTATATAATACAATTAAGATGTTGACCTCATGTCTCAAGGTGAATGGCGGCGACGTTTACGTTCTGAGGTCTATGGACTTCGGTAACTATTTAACATCAGGTTGACAGTCATCTCGCCCACTCTGCAATAAAAAGTAATAATATTCTATATTTTCGTATTAGTATTTCAGCCCTAGACACATCCTTATGGATCCATCGGATCTAACAACTCTTGCATTAGACGCCTTTAGCTCTAACACTAGGAGCAGGCTTAAGGACTTCGGTAACCTTACTCATTGAACTCGGCAAAGAGTTCTACGTGCAACCTAACCTAAACAACAGCCCGCTGAGTTTCTTGTCGGATCTTCTCAGCCGGTCGCAATTCCGATCCGGTAGTAGATTCATTCGCGAAGCAGTCAGTTGTTAGGTTGCCTTTGGACGCGCTCGGGTAGCTGTTAGCAAATTTCACCCCTCCAGAGCCCTTGCTCGCTCACCGGACCTGGTCAAACTGGAAAGGTCTCCGGGCCACCAGTAATCCCTCAATAATAAAATAGTATTTCAGTAAATGACTATCTTACTCTTCAAGCCGTGCTTGATTGCTCCACGGACACCTACCCGGCCGTGTGAGCTCACAATACATCCATCCTAGATTGACAGCTTTGTTATAATTCCGACTTTTGATGTAATCTGAATTGACAGATTTTGTTACAATTCCGACTTTTGACGTAATCTGAATTGACAGATCTGTCACGATTCCATCTTTTGAATTATTAGGGCTACGGTAATAATCGCATATTTAACATTGCCAACATTACAAAAAAAAAAACGTTTTCCACAAAACAATTGCTCGTTAAAGCAACACCAAAAGTACAATAGAATAATTTCAACTACAATACAATTTTGATTCTCGAAAAACCTACATTCTTAGTGATTTCGCAATAAGACGACCGCGGCTCTGGAATATCTAACACTAATTCTGTTCGCATTGTCGTCGAAAATGAAGACCCGGCGCTCGTGATTGACGCTGAGAACTCTCCCTACTATTGTAACAATCCATTACGCCTAATGGATGTTTCGTTTCCAACTTATTTGACGGTCAAAATCGTCTCCGACCGATGAAATACGGATCGCAATAAATCTGTATCAAATATATGAATGTTGCTACTTTTGTACGAATATTGTATGCCGAAACATTTTTTTCGTCTATCGTAATGTGAGTTTCTTTTATTTGGCGACAAATTATGGATGTAACAAATTGCAACACTGATTTTAATGGCTTACTATTCGATTTGTCGATACCCATTTGTCGAATTCAATTCGACAAATGGGTATTTAAAAACCAATTTCAGTGGGGTATTTTAAATCAATTTATATGAATTATGAATCAATATTTGGCAATATTCTTTATGTGGGTATGCGCTGCTCACTAAAATTATTCAATATACGGACGCTTACTTAAAAAATACATAACTCTATAACTCTATAACTCTGATAAGAGCTATAGTTGTAGCAATTATATTAGGCTTTAAATAATAGCCCGGTTTCCGGTTTGACGTCTGAAAAGGTATTCGCAATATGGTGAAGATATTCACGTGGTGAGTCCGATTGCATATGCGTTTCATTAACCACTTAACACCAGGTAGACTCTGAGCACGTCTACCGATGATAGCCAATTAAAAAAGACTTAAGGCATTCTTGTCGCCATTTTTTTTTGGTACGAAGTTCCTTATGGGACGATGCGGAGGGTTACCCTAACTGGGAAAAAACGTCCGTAACGTAAGATTTTTTCTATTTAGTTTGTTATCAACAGATGTTACTGCACGTAGATTCAACAATTCCAGAATCACGGTGACGAGATGTTACACAGTTGATAGACGTTCTCGTATTTCTCTTGCTAAATCACACTTACCTGGCGTAAGGGATGCCTTGATTATGCAGGCAGTTCCCCCAGCGCGAGGCTGCTCCATTGTACGGTGGAGTGGTTTACCCTTGCGATTATTTTTATTTTTATCAATAAAAAAATCATAATAAAAAATGTATACCCGAATAATTATTTTCTTTGTACCTCGAATAGAACTGAAAATTAATATTTTTATAATAAGGAGCTTCGTTCCTATCCGGTGTCCTACGACACCACACATTTTTTTTTTTTGATGTCAATGTGCCATCGATCGCAAATCTACGGTATTGGAAACTCCCAAAAATCTTACTAAGCTTTATTAGCTTTATTAGCTATCTACTGCAACTGTGCAATATTTCGATTAAGCAGCCCAACATTTCCTGCAGCGTAAACAACTGTATCAACATTTGCATTCACTGAACATTTTGCTCAAAGACGATCCTTCCAATTGGACGGACAATTGCAACGGAACACAAGAAATAACTGAAGTATACTTCGAAAACAAACACAGTTCCTTTCAAAACAGAATTTACTATAGAAGCTGCGGTCAAGGGTTGTTATTCGGAACACAATACAAAACAAATGATCGATACAGTGGCTATTGTTTCCGCGAAAGGAAATCGTTGTCTATGAGATATTGAAATCATATTTCAACAACGCCAATGTGGTAAAAGATATAATAGCTATTGCAGTGGTTTTTAAATTTGTCTGGAAGATATCTAAATGAAATATACTTGAATTTGAAATCTGAAATTGAAATACACGTTTTCCTGGTGTTAGGGCGTTTGGTGAGTCCCATTCCACTCATTTATTGACGCTTCAAAGAGTTGGATTGATGTCACGCATACAGCAGAGACTTTGAATTCATGTCTCAATTCTGACGTTTCTGGTCTATTGCTAATATATGTAATTTCATTTACATCAAAACACAGTTTAGCTTAGTAAAACTATAGGACAAATTGAGTTGCTCTATAAAGAGAAACAACATTTAAAGCTATTGCTTCACCACTTTTGTATGTTTTTTATATTTCAAAATCTCAAATTGCTTTTACATTTCTAATGTTCCTTCTTCTGATGTTTCAATATTCAAAATTCCATTTATGTCATCTTTATAACATATTAACCTCTTTTAAGATAAATCGTATATGAGTTACATATATATAATATATTATAGTTGACAAAATTTTATTTGTTTTACGGAATGAGATATTGGGAAATTCTTCGTGTTACGGAATGTCACATTTTTTGTTAAACAAATAGCTTTCCGAGTGACGTCACCGGTCACGAATTCGGTGGTCAATTGATTAACGACTTTAAAAAGATACTAATTTCTGATCATTATCTATAGTCTTACGCTCATTGAGAATTGAAAAACCAATAAAATGTCACGACTTTTTCAGTTATAAAAATATCATAAAATCAACAAAGTATGACCCATATTTAGCAATTAGCCGCCGGAACATCCAACATACACGATACAAAGAGTAAACGAAATGCCCCAAAGTCATTCTCCTTTCATAACAAACGAGGAAAACTCCACATTCATATCTCTATGATCTCATGGCATTCACAAACTCTGAAATTATATATAACGTTTAATTAAATAAAATGTATGAATAGAATGTTACATGAATAACACACATTCGAGGCACAAGAGAGCAAACTGCATTAGCAAATGAGAACGCCCGAGACAACTCGTTGCGTCTACGGCAATGTGTCGAAATGTATTATTTTACTATACGACACGATAGTGTACGATAACGATACGATTAATCGCTAAATGACACACGTCATCTCGGATCCTCCCGATCCACTAACGGTGCTTCTAGGTACTTCGAGCACCGGTCACCGTTCTCATCGAACCCGTCGCTTGCGACGAAGGGCTCGACGAGTATATTAACTCTCAGACACAGCCCACTGAGTTTCTCGCCGGATCTTCTCAGTGGGTCGCGTTTCCGATCCGGTGGTAGATTCTGCGAAGCACGGCTCTTGCTAGGGTTCGTGTTAGCATCGTCGTCAGGTTTGAGCCCCGTGAGCTCACCTACTAGTTAAGGTTCCGCTGGAATAGCCTCTCTAGGCTACTAGCTTAGGTAGGATAAAAAAAAAAGCTAAAAGAAATGAGTATTTGACTTTTTCATAAAATAAAAAAACTTTATCGGTACCTACTTGAAGTCTTAAATTGTATATAATAATATACTAATTTTCTCAGTTAAGCTATTCAAATTATTGTTTTTAATATTCGTACATATTAAAAACAATAATTCATCTATGAACATGTTATTGGACATATTGGATTTTTTTTAAGTATATTTTTACTATTTCCTTTTTGGGTCGTTCTAAATAGTATCTTTATTTCTAAACCAGCCCGGACTAACCTACTACTTTTACTATTGCGGATAATCCGTTACGATTTTTTCAGTTCTTGTAATCGAATCGATATTATCAATACTGTACCGTTACTTGTGCTATATTTTTTTCTATGGTTATTTTATATGGTTATGGTTATTTTATTATATTATATTTCTATGGTTATTTTACGTTATAATATAAGACAATGAATGATGTGTGCATCCATTTCAATAGAAAAATTCTCCAACTGTGTGACCATTTCTTCTGTCAGCATCGTATCGTAAGATATAAAGAAAGCATTTGTAGATCATAGAGACTTGAACGGTCTCTTCTATTATGTAGAATGCCTTCTAAGAGAAGACTGCGAGGGTCGTTTTATAAACACGAATGAAAATATTTAAATTCGCTCCGTATTTTTTTTTATTTTAAAAGGAAACTAAAAACATGTTGCGCTACTGATGTGAACCTTAAAGCAAAATAAAATTCAAATTGCCTCAATCCACGAAGTCTAAGATGGGGCTGTAAGAGACTTAGGTCTTTCAATTTCCACAGTGTGTTTAGTGTTTAATATGTGTTCCAAACTAAACGAACAATATCACCAGTAAAAGTTTTTTAGATATAATAGGTATAGATAGATTTATAGATATAAGGCATGCAGCTCAAGCGAGGGTAAGAGATCATCGTCGCTCATGGTGTCAGCAATTTCAAGAGTAAAGCCAATCCGCTGCCAACCACAAATCTGACCTGTGTGCTTAGTGCAAGTTTTTTAACGTTCTCAATAGCGTAAAAGTTAACTCAAATTTGTATGCAGTTGGAACAGCGCCCCTAGCGGAAAACTTAAGCAAACTTTCCAACTCCATACAAATTTGAGTTAACTTTTACGCTATCCAGAACGTTAAAAAACTGACACTAAACACACTCGTGTCGTCATTTAGATAACGGCATTCAATTTGATATTTCCTATTATAATTAAACCGATAATAGGTAATAAGAATAACACCCATCACGTGTAAAATACCACGAAATACAGAGATTTTTCTACGACGTGTCCCGATTCTGAGAAAAGCTCTATCACATCGTTACGATCCCAATGGGACGTGAATGTCAAATTCCGTCTCTGAAATATGGCTGTGACCGCATACAGTCTAGACTCTAGGTGATATCTCAACGTCTTTAAAACGTGATCCAAACGAACAAAGGGTTTGTACGCGAAAGTAAAAAACTATGATAGTTTTTTATTATTTATTTTTTATTTATTTATTTATGTACACACAGAAAACAAGACACAGTACACAGTAATAGGAAAATTATGTACAAAGGCACTGCTTATTTCTTTGAGAAATCTCTTCCAGCAGACCTGCGAGAGGATAATGAGAATAATAATAAAAAGTGATAAGTGCGTGTAGAACAAATAACACATAACTAAAATAACAAATACAACATGAGAATTATAGCACATATACATAGCAAATATTATAAGTAACACAGTAAGACTCGTATATGCGAAGAGTATAGAACCATGATCATTCGGTTGATGAGAGATAAAATTGTTTGACCTTGTATTTAAATTTATTTATTGTTTTATATTAATTTCTTTATATCGAGGGATGAAAATCTATTTGGCTTCAGTGACATTTTGCTTAATACGCGACACTTATGTTTGTAATTAAAGGTGCGTTTTAGTTGGTATCAGTATCAACAATACGATGCTTTTAATTGAACTTCAATTAAATGTACCCCATTCAAATAGGTGAATAAGATGTTTTTTTTTTGTCATGATATTTTTCTCCTAATTTTAAACTTTAAATGGCTCTCCTGTAAAGTTGCAAAAATGTCGCTTAAACCAAATAGCCTTTCACTTCTCGATAATATGTTTTTTTTTTTTTATTGCCTTTGTAGGCAGACGAGCGTACGGCCCACCTGATGGTTAGTGGTTACCGTCGCCCATGGACTTCAGCAATGCCAGGAGCCGAGCCAAGCCGCTGCCTACTAAATGATCTTCTATAGAAGTCGAACGAACTGCTTATTTATCTTATTCAATATTATCTTGTTCGACAAATTTCTAAATTTAGCGGGTTTCACTTTTACACTACACTCTAACTATGTGTATATATGTAACTAACTATGTGTGTATATGTAACTATACTTGGGACCTTAGAAATTATATCTCAAGGTGGGTGGCGGAAGGAGAAGAGGAAGACGTCCTTCTCTTCTTCCAATTCCTGCCGGGAGAGCCTTAAGAAAGGCGCGCGAGGCATTGCGCGGAGTCTACCACGCAGGACCCGCCCCGCAAAACCAACTAAACCCCATCGAGCTCCACCACTCCGACTCCACGAAACCTACGGTACCGTACAGTACGCGCCGAAGGCTCGCCATCGCCGATACCCATCCTGACAATAGGACGGGATTCCATCCCCAGGAAGATCCTGCAGGACGTCGCTTCGGGAGACACACCGTGAGCAGCGCCCAGGAGCCACCTTGCGCCGCCTCACCACGGAACCGACAGCAGAGCACCGGGCGCCCCCGCACCCGGTACCCAACATTCCCTACGGGAAATTAACGAGGGCATCGTGCCCGCGTCGCCCACCCCGCCTCCTTCGCCGAGGAGCTGGCATTGCTGAAGTTCATGAGCGACAGTAACCACTCACCATCAGGTGGACCGTATGCTCGACTGCCTACAGGGGCAATACAAAAAAAAAAGACTTTTCATACAAGAGTCACTATAGCAACAGTTACATTTAGGAACTCGCAAAATAACCCATAAATAACATTTACAAAGTGAAACTTAATTACGAGTTTTCTTCGAGGAAATCAAGTTCTAAATGAGGAAAGGAACACAATAGTAGATACGCCTTTTTCTAAATACAAAAGAAATACCAAAAATAGAGTATCTCAAAGTGTACTTACAGCAAGTGTTTGTTCGTCCCAGGCGAATTATTTTTAATGATACTGATACAGTGATACATACAGATCCCGGTAAAGTAAAATAAAATACAGAAACGGTATTCAAAAGCGATTGAATATGCGGAATTAAATCGCGAAAAATATGAGGAAACGTCATTGTGAGCTCTACGAAAGTATCTATACTGATGTATAAATCTACGACGGTTTTTATGGATGTTCCGTTATAACTACTGAACCATGCATCCGATTGACTTGAAACTTGATATCCATGTAGAAAATACTTATGTACTACCATGTACTTAATGGATAGGCTAATATTTATATGAGTGTTGGACTCCCTAATAATAATGACATTAAATAATCTTATACCTTTAAACGAGCAATTCTTGTATATATATTAATATAATATATATAATCTGAATCTCGGAAACGGCTCCAACGATTTTCATAAAATTTAGTATACCGGGGATTTTCGGGGGCGATAAATCGATCTAGCTACGATTTATTTTCAGAAAATGTTGTTTTATTCGTGTTTTCAATAATCAACTCTTCCCGACATCTATTGGCGAATAATAATACTATTTTTCTTAATTGAGGGCAACTAACCGCTTTGAAGACATAACAAGATGGCGTTATCAAAAAAAAAACCGAGCAAAGCTCGGTCATCGTCTAGTAATGTTAATTTTAAATGCGCAGCGAAGCGGGCAAGTACGGCTAGTTTACTTACAAAAACAAAACCGCAGATCCACTATAACCTACTTCAGCTTTATACGATACAACATTACGTAAGAACCGATAAATTTTCGAGGTTCTTGTCATATTCTGGGTCTGACGCGATTGCACCCGTTCGTGGAGACAGCCCTTAAGTGGGGTAGGGCCGTAAATTACAACGCAGATGTTCTGGATAGGTGACGAATAGGACAAGAGGTTTCTGTGGGCTAATTCATTCTTACGGCTCTTGGGCCTCCTCAGGTAAAGCATGTAATGGCTCGGTCGATATTTTCGGTTTGTTTATATCATACTAGCGGCCCACACCGGCTCCGCTCGGGTCTTTAACAAAAATTTCACCGTCGTTGTTTTATTTTTTTAAATAAAAGCACACTTATTGCGGCATAACTATAACAGTTTGACCATATGCTGCCGCGACACTTTTTGTAAAAAATAATGCGTTCTACAAAGTCGTAGTACATGATTTTATTCTATCATCAATAGTTTTCGCAGGGAACGCAATGTAAGGGAATATTTTAGGTAATATTTTTACACCTTGGGTTACACTATTGGTGTTTTAGTAAGATCCCAATTTTTTTTTTCAAAAAAGATTATCGCCTATGTCACTCGGAAATAGTGTAGCTTCCAAACGCTGAAAGAATTTTTCAAATCGGTTCCGTAGTTTCAATACAAACAAACAAACAAATCTTTCCTCTTTATAATATTTAGTATTAGTATTGAAGTATAGATTTAAGCTTTTCAAGGGGTTCTATAATAGATTATGAGACACGACGTTAGGGATAAATGATTAATTTTACTGTGTGGATTTTATCGGCCAATTCATTTATAAGGCAACGTGCTATCTGTGTCGAGAGGTCCATTGTATCGTGTACATTGTATTTTATTAATCTACATTTTATTTGACGAGAGTTTCGGAGATTTGAATTTAATAAATGTCGAATAAAATATCTCAGCGCCCTCGCATAAAGACACTTAGAACGTCCGATATTTGAAATAAAATTTGTAAATTGAATTTGTTCAGGGTGTTTAATTAAGATATTACACAAGCTTTATTCTTTCTGAAATCGTAAAGAGTGTTATAAATAAACCAATGATTTCATTCAGAATTCTATTGCTTTTTTCAAATTATAAGTATTTTTACTGGTGGTAGGACCTGTTGTGAGTCCGTGCGGTTAGGTACCACCACCCTGCCTATTTCTGCCGTGAAGCAGTAATGCGTTTCGGTTTGAAGGGTAAGACAGCCGTTGTAACCATAATTGAGACCTTAGAACTTACATCTCGAGTTTGATGGCGCATTTACGTTGTAGTTGTCTATGGGCTCCGGTAACCACTTAACACCGGGTGGGCTGTGAGCTCGCCCACCCATCTAAGCAATAAAAAAAAGACGACATCAAAGTTTTTTCAATCTAAATATTTTTTTAATTACTATTAGCACATCAGCCAAACATTGAAACCAAATAGTTATATTACTATCTACTAAAATTGCGCCTTCTGTATTCCATTCTTAGCCGAATAATATTAAATACGAACAACTATCCTCGAAAGCAAATTAACACTTTTCACTCAAGCGACTGCTGCCCACGTTACGCCCGAAATATATTTAAAGCCTACCCACTTCTTTGTGAAATAAATAGAACTTAATTAACAATGCCACCGCTGACTGCAACGTACACGTCTAGCACTCACAAAGGCCTCGCCTTAGCTAATTTAGGTCACTGTCCCAATTCGAGCGTAAGAAGATTACATAGCTATCGTTTTTGAAGGACGTTAACTTGGATTTTTTCATTCTGCCATATCAATGCGTAAATAAACATATCATTCATTATCCTGCCCTTCTCCCAGTCACCTGGGGTCGGCGCAACATGTTTTCTCCTTCCATACTCTTCTATCATATACCATTCCTTCGCTCACTCCCCTCCTACCCATATCGTCTTTCACACAATCCATCTATTTCTTCTTAGGTCTACCTCTTCCTCTAAATCCTTCCACATTCATAGTTAACACTCTCTTAACAACCTCATTTTCATTCCGTCTCATCACATGTCCATACCATCCCAAACGTGCACTCCTCAGCTTTTCTGTCACAGGTGCCACTTTCAGACTTCCTCTAACATATTCATTCCGTATTCTATCCATTCTCGTTACTCCACACATCCATCGCAACATTCGCATCTCTGCTGCATGCAATCGCCTTTCATCCGCCACTTTCGTTGTCCAACAAGCTGATCCATACAAGACGGCAGGCCTTATTAAGGTCTTATATATCTTCCCTTTTAGGGGAAGAGGGATGTGCGAGTCACGTATGGTGCCCGTGACCTGCCGCCATTTCATCCATCCTGCGTCAATTCTGTGCCTCACAAATAAATAAACATATATTCAATAAAATTACTTGAAAGTGAAAGGTCTCACATTGAACACGTTCATGTCTGTAAATTGTATAGATTTAGTGAGAAAAGATTTGCCTTCGTAATTTTTCCGAAAAGTTCGTATTTATCGTGCTCTCTCAAATAGCTTCAGTACAAAGATGACATTATTCATTTCGACATTTGACACTAAGCTATAACGTTCTATTTTAATCATAGATTTTAATGGATATGAAAATGTCACTCATTTAATACGATCATTCATTGACAGTTTAGGTGTCATCGTATTCCGATAAAGATCCGAGTTTTCCCGAAGGAAAAACATCTATACATAAATTGAATTGAAATTGATTTTGGAATTAAATAAGATGCAGTTGAATGAGGTGATATCTCACAAACAGACAACTTCGAGTGGGTATCGGACGAGATAAATGAAATTTATCTAATAATAATAATAATAATAATAAATATTTACTAACAATCACGCCACGTTAACTGGTCCCGTGATAAGTTCGTAAAGAACTTGTGTTACAGGTACCAGATAACGGAAATAAATGTAATATTTTTATTATACACATACATAATATATTTAATATACATCCATAACCCTGGAAAAGACATTTATATTTATCACACAAATATCTTCCCTTGGCGGGATTCGAACCCGCGACCCCCTTGTGTAGTGACCATGTCACTTACCACTACACCAGACGGCCGTTAAAGTTTTTTATAATGAAATGAATGATAAATGAAAAATTTAGAGTATTTACTTAGAATTCAATGAACTTTTTAGAAGAACCCGAGAAGTTACGTACTGCAATTTAACTTGTTTTTCCCGCACTTTTGCACTTTCACAAATACTAAATGGTATTATAAAATACGTCACCATTGTAACGAGTTCAAAACTGAAGAAACACTAAGCTAAGAAGATAAAATAATTCACAAACTTTAATACCTTACGTTCCTATCCCATTTTCCTTTTGTCAAGTTGCTCAACTGGGACTAGTTACAAGTCTCAAGATTTCTCGCTTGCGTATTTAAGTTATTACTTTAATAATGTGATTAATCTGTTTCATTTATTTATGAGCCATTTTCAAACTTAATGAATGATTGAATGAATGATATATTTTATATCAGACAACAACAAGTCCATATGTGTATATAGTATCATTGAAACATACTTAAAATTAACAAAACCAATCAAATAAAAAAGATACATTTATCTTTTATCTCTATATATAAAAATGAATTGCTGTTCGTTAGTCTCGCTAAAACTCGAAAACGGCTGGACCGATTTGGCTAATTTTGGTCTTGAATTATTTGTGGAAGTCTAGAGAAGGTTTAAAAGGTAGATAAATATGAAAATGCTCGAAATTAAATAAAATTAACAATTTTGTTTTTCCTTTGATGTGTCCCCCGTCGGATGGATTCCTTTTGTTTGTTTTAAGTTTATTTTATACAAAAGTTAGGTATTTTATTTATCGATTGAGGCACTACGAAGTCTGACGGGTCAGCTAGTTAAAAATAATTATCAGTTGAATACATTTCAATAATGTAAACCAAAACTTGCTAACTCTTATTTCTTCTTTCAAAGTTGTAGGCTATGCATTCGTTCGCTAGTACTGCAACCGAGCCTTTAACTTATTTATCTGGCTTGTCACGTGTGTTGGAAAATTTATCGCGTTCTGAACTCGGGTCTGACTGTTACACGACATAGGAGATTCCATCCGATCCGGTATTATCCGACCGAGATGTGTAAGCCGTTCTAGTTAACGTGTATTGCCGTGTTATGTGACTAGTTACTTTGCCTTACTTATACTTATGTGTGTGTGTACACGGTATTCACGTTGCTCGAGGGTAATTGTCACAACCAATTAGCAGTCTGCGAATTATGTTTTTAGTATTACGTTCGTGCACGGGATGTGTTTTAAACGAATGCTAAAAATTAAATTTATTTATTTTCGGTAATGTTTAAATTAATGTCACTTAAGCGCTTACCAAAAACTTTCTACATACTTTTTGTCTGTGGATTGACCGTATGAAGATTCGTTTTTAAATTTTTATTTTTATTGATTGGATGGGTGGGTGGACGAGCTCCACCCATCTTGAGATATAAGTTCTAATGTCTCAAGTATAGTTACAACGGCTGCCCTACCCTTCAGACCGAAGCGCATTACTGTTTCACGGCAGAAATAGGCGGGGTGGTGGTAACTGCCCGTGCGGACTCACAAGAGGTCCTACCACCAGTAATTACTTAAATAATAATTTTTACGGGTATGATTTTATTACACGACGCTATTCCTTCACCGTGGAAATCAATCGTGAACATTTGTTGAGTATGTATTTCATTAGAAAAATTGGTGCCCGCCTGGAATTTGGACACCGGTGCATCGCTCAACACGAATGCACCGGACGTCTTACCCTTTAGGCCACGACGACAATACCAACATTATACATACCAAAGTCACGTACGAAAAAAAAGCTTGTCTTATATTATTATTTTTTTTCAATAACTGAATACTTCCCAACTAAACTACTATTATAATATTTAGTTTTGGAGCAAAATAATGCAGTCGTATGTATACAAAATACGGAAGCGAGGTCTTTTCATCATAATAACAGTACGGAATCAGAATTTTTCCCCCGAGAATAGTACAAAATTACAGAGGCAATGACACACCTTCGGAACCGGGCAGAAAGCGCCATCATGAATACAAATTGTCCATTTCGCTTACGAGCTTTACCTAAATCACTGGAGCTTGTGTACGTAAAACGTTTTTTTATTGCATATGATTCCCGTCCAAATAAAACAAGATAACATTCAGTATATAAATATGTATATATATATATATATATATATGTTTCTAATATAGAGACGGTAATTATAACAACATGAGAAGTTAATAAAATTCTTTTAATTTTTTTATGTTTAAGAGTACTCAACGGCAGGCAGCGGCTTGGCTCTGCCCCTGGCATTACTGCAGTCCATGGGTGACGGTAACCACTCACCATCAGGTGGGCCGTATGCTCGTCTGCCTACAAGGGAAATAAAAAAATATTATTATCATTTACAAAAAACCAATTTATTCTAACTTTTTTTTCTGAAAACTATTTTAAAACATAGACTGATTTTAATGACTATCCGTGTATTCATATCAAACAATGCGACTATACGAAGTTATAAATCCCGCGATCGGCACCAATATGCACGCAAATGCGTACTTAGCTTAAATTCACAGCCGATTTCCGTGGTTCAAGAATAGCATCGTGTGATAAAAATAAACATAACAAAATTTATAAATTTCGAATTTATTACTTATAACAAACAGGGGCTCATATTTCTGCCACGAAGCAATTATAAGTTTTTGAGGCTTAGACATCAGTTATCTATATATTAATACGTGAAGCATAAACTTTGTACCCCTTTTTACGAAAATTGCGCTGACGGAGGAGTATGAAATTTCACACACTTATAGAAAATATAGAGAAGTGTAGAATGCAATTTTTTTTATTATGTATAAAAAACTCATTAAATCAATAAAGAAAACATTACACACACTAGTATGTATTTGACACAACACATATACATACACATATACTCTGTGTTTATTGTCAAACTTTGGTTACTGTTGAAAGTCTATGGTCCAATTGAGAATAAACTAATATTGTTTTTCTTTAATATTATTTGTCTATAGTGTAGTCTTGGTGCAATCTGTGATTATAGAAGTATAATAATAATTGAGAATAGAACCTTAATAATGTTCAGACTTATAATTTCAATTAATTATAGTCGAATTTTGACTACAGAGGGACCACTAGTAATAATAAAATTGTGTCAACAATATGTCTCACGATGCTAATTATGTCCATGGGCTGAATATGCACCGTCCAAAAGGATTCATTCATGTGATAACTAAGACTCGTCAAATAACAAAAAATTACCCATAGTATAACAATTTTAATATTTTGACTGACTCGATCGTGGGTTCGATTCCCACAATCATTCGATGAACACGTTTGTTTGCTCTTTGGCTGGATGTTTTTTTATCTATATAATTATGTAAATATTTAAACGTATTTAGGTTTGTATGTCAGTCGCTAATACCCATAATACAGGGAATAAGTTGGGGTCTACTGGGGATCACTAAGTTGGATCCGATGACCGTGCGTGATTTGTTCCTAGTTATTTATTATTTATTATATTATATTATTCATTTATTAAATATTTCGATTCATACAATAACAATCTCATTTAACGAATAAATAGAACAAATTTCACTTCATTGAATTTGTTAGTAATTTAACGATTAACTCTACTTATATTATCTTAGACATTTAAACATATAGTATATTTAAGTATATATAAGTAGCACTTTGTTAACGATATACGCTTTTTACAGTCTCTCGTCTTCTAGCCGTTGAAGCTAACTTAACAAAGATATTGTAAGCTAAAACAAAACAAGACCGTATATTTTTTTCAAAACACACGCCTTCTAAAAAAAAGGTGCGTGTACTTATGTACGCGCGTAAGAAGTTATACGTTTTTTTTAGTAATAAATAAATAAATAATAAATATTAAACGTTAATAATTCAATAATATTTAGTATGAATTATATTAAATAATAATTTTGTCTATACTAATATTATAAAGAGGAAAGATTTGTTTGTTTGTTTGTTTCGAATAGGCTCCGAAACTACTGGACCGATTTGAAAAATTATTTTTCCATTAGAAGCCGACATTGTCCCTGATGAACATAGGCTACTTTTTTTAATTATTTATTTATTTATTTTTTTTGGTTTCATGTGTGTTTTAATGTTTCCGAAGCGAAGCGAGGGCGGGTCGCTAGTCATTTATATTACTAAAAAATGGATGCTAATAACACTTTTTTTACGAGTGTACATGACAAGCGCGAAAGTTCACCTGCGGCTATATTCAGACTCGCCAACTTACGTCGGTCGTATTGTAATGAGCGATTTATTGGGCAGCTTCATTTTGTTAATTTTGTGTCACGATGCGCGCGCATCGTAAAATTTCACTCTCATCAATTTTTCATAACGCGCCTAAAGAAGTATAACTTCAAAAATCCATATGCGACTTTGAATCAACACCGAACGCGAAACGTCGCAAGATAAATGTCCCTTAATCATGTTTCGTACGAATTCTGAACGCAAGTAATATAATAATTGTGACACTTGAAACATATGAGAATTAATCTGAATTCCGGGAACCCTTCGCGTCTCCGTACAGAGTAATTAGCGAACGTCGTTCGTCAAATGATGTACAAAGCACGCGTGCATACTTACATACATACATACATTACGTTTTGATTAATGTACTGTATTTGTTTCGAACATAACGAATGAAACAAGTTATATATTATGGTCCACGAATTTGAACTACGTTTGAAGTATTATTGCTTCGTGAAAAAGATATCTCTGGATTCTCCACTATGCAAAACCTAAAACTTACAGGATAACATTACAAATCGATTGAGTTCAATTTCATTGCGTGTGACGTCATTTGAGGCCAAAATTCACGACAAGTCCAGGGATCTACGATAAGCTAGTCATGACGCTTGAGGTTAGAAACTCTCTCTCTTTCTCTCTCTCTTTTTCTCGCTCTTTCTCTCTCTCTCTCTCACTCTTCCTAGTTATTTATCCCACATGGTGGTGGGATCAGCTTTCCTTATTTTACTCTTCCACTTCGCTCTGTCTTCGACATCCTCGTCAGCAACATTGTATTCCCATTGGTCCTTCATCAATTCCTCCATCCTGATAATATTTGAAAAAATTATTAGATTTTAATCTAGTGATTTTTTTCAGGCATTATAGTAACTATACCGTTATCTCTTGTTTATTCATCATTCGACTATAGATTGTACAAGAAATTTAATTCGAACCATGGTTTTGAGCGGTCTCAAATTTTTACCCACTAAATTGCCTTTTCTACAGTAGATTTTTTTTAAATGAAAATTGATTTTACATGTATTGTTATTTTTATGTATATAAAAAAGTGAAGTTGTGTGACATTATATTATGTCAAGTAACATATTTTATGCAACGGACTACGGTGACCGCCTAAGGAAGTCTTTGACATAACAGGATCACACTAAACAGTAAGCCAGATTATCTTTTAAATATGCCATGGTTATTGTATGATTTTAATAAAAATGTCCCGATAAAATCCGGGATGTACCGACCGCTTACCTTCTGAGGAGCGATTAACCCATAAATGCAGTCTACAGCTAACCAGATTAATAATATATACCATTAATTCACAAAACCAATGATTGGGATTTAATTATGGCTATGTAGATTGTTTTGATATAAATCCGTTTGCCTATTCTCGACATTGAATCGATTAAATATAATTTAAACGTTAATTGCTTCTAATTTGTCATATTAAATATCTCAGAGACCATTTTAGGATCAGTGTTCTATAAAGAAATTCTAAAAAAATAAAATCTAGCGGTTGAAAACCTAAAAACAACTAATTTGTGTCATATAATATTTATAGGTTATCACTATGACGTATTAACGTCCTAAAACAGTGGAATACGACATCGACAACTTAGATAAAATCTTGCAAGCTTCCTTCAGCGTTGTTCTCAAAGCCCCACCTTATTACGCATCAAAACTCCGAGAAAAATATATCCCAAGGACAAAACCACTTCGCTCCGACAACACCTTGATAAGGGTGCCTTTCTGTGAATATTTTATTCATTATTATAACTAGGGGATATACAGGGTGATCAAAAATCGAGAAGTCCGATAAAACACTATAATAGATTTTTTTTAAATATTTTCAGAACATAATTTCTCAATTCAATATAAACACTATAAATGACTACGATCGCTACATAGTTTGGTAGTTGCTTCTAAATGTGTGATTTTTTAAGCTATTGCATAGCTTTTATAGCAGACTTTGAGCGCGTTCATGGCCTACCTAATTTCTGGTAGTTACCAGGAGGCATAGAAATCACAAATACGAATGACACCACCATCCACTCTCAGATGGGCTGTACCACCCTGCAAGCCGGGATACACTACGCGGCAGAAATAAGGACGATGATACTAAATGATGATAATAAAAATATCGAGTACAAACGTATAGTAAATACAACTAAATATAGTAATGATTTTACTGTAATATCATAGAAGGAAGAAAGGAGGACAAGCTGCTTACTTTAATTTTCTAACCTCCGAGTGTCGAAAGTTGCAGGTACCATAATTATCTTGATGAGAAGATAGTACTCAAATTATTATTTGCAGAAATGGTGTTATTCAAATAAATGTTTCTATTTAAAGTTAAATTACATGTGATGCGTAGAGAGAAGCTGCATGTGATTGGGAGATGTATGGAAATGGTAATGCAAGATAGATGGGGAAGAAAGAGGTCGACCGAAGAAGACATGGATGGAGTGTGTGAATGACGATTTGAGAGAGAGAGAAGTGAGTGTTGAGATGACGGCTAATAGAAGAGAATGGAAGAGAAAAATTGGCTATGCCGACCCCATCCAGTGGGATAAGGTGAAGAAAAAGAAGAAGTTTTTATTTAGCTTGACTTCAAAATTCTGACGTACCAGTATTTATGTGATCCCCAAAAACAATGTTATTTATTTGTCACAAAAACACCTTAAAAACTCAATAAAGTTTTACAATCAATAACAAGGATCAAACACAAACAAGTCAAATAGAATGAGATCAAATGTCTATTAATGAACATTACGTTCACATATATAAAACTCAAAGGGAACAAACAACCTGTACATGAATGATCACAAAGGAACACAGAGGTGCCCTTGACTCGTTCGTAGAACGTTGACGTCTGTGAATTGTAAACTATGAGCGTCTCAAGGACTTTATTCGACAGAATTTCTCGCTGAGATTGATTTCTTTAGGGATTTGCAACACTAGCCACCAGCTGAGGCGGTTTAATCTAATTTTATTACTTTACCTTTTTATCGGAGAGCGCTGGCCTGTTTGTACAATGTCGATCCCGTTAATCGGGCCTTTACTAAGTAGCCTTGTGGTTTTTGTAATAAAATTTCGCTTTATACATACTATACATACAATGGCGTTATATTTATGTTATAAAATATTCCGTCTTAAGAATAGGATCAGCCGTTGTTTTATTTATTTTCCAATAGCGGATTTATTGTGAGCTCTATCGTCGAAGTGGTGTGTGGCGAACCGTGAATAATAATATTAACTAAACCCACATGTTGTTTGGAGTAGAGTTTTACCCTTTATTTATTAAGGGATTATAGGAGGTTGAGATGTTTAGCGATTTCTATCATCAGATAACGTTATCAAAAATTTCGAGAAAATCTTGCAGAGAGACAAGCTTTTTCCTGGTGGTAGTACCTCTTGTGAGTCCGCATGGGTAAGTACCATCACCCTGTCTATTTCTGCCGAGAAGCAGTAATGCGTTTCGGGTTGAAGGGTGGGGCAGCCGTTGTAACTATACTTGAAACCTTAGAAGATATATCTCAAGGTGGGTGGTGCATTTACGTCGTAGATGTCTATGGGCTCCAGTAACAACTTAACACCAGGTGGGCTGTGAGCTCGTCCATCCATCTAAGCAATAAATAAATAAAAAGCTCTGAACAATATTCCGACACTTGGTCTACTAGGAAAAGATTCATTCGGTACTTGGAAGATCACGTTTTTGTTTTTTGGCTATAAATTAAAATTCTATTCAGGGACGCTATACCTACGCTTCATCATCATCATTATCATCATCATCAGCCTTTATCTGCCCACTGCTGGACATAGGCCTTCCCCAATGCCTTCCACAGAAAGCGGTCCTCCGCCTTTCGCATCCAAGGACTTCCTGCCGTGCGAAATAAGTCGTCGGTCCACCTGGTTGGAGGACGCCCCACGCTCCTGGTACCCATCCGTGGCCTCCATTCGAGGACTTTCCCCCCCTACCTACGCTTGCAGCCTGTTTATTTCAACTTCCTAGCATCGGAACGTGATTCGGTAATCGATTCGTAGCAGTTCTGTGGTGGAATCTAAGCACTGCGATTAACATTCGTAGCGTGTCCATAGCGTAGTTATCATAAGTAAGAATTTTTTGTTTATTTGTTCATGTCGACGCGTCCGTGTTTTGATTTTTCTGATTGAGCGGATTTTTTTTACAGAAAGTTCTGACGCTTTAGGTACTTAAACTTCATAGCGTAGTGCGAGCCAAAATACGTGATACGCTATTATTTTAAATATTTCCTCTGTATTTCACATCTTATTGAGCAATGGTAATCTCTATATATATAAATTAATTGCTGTTCGTTAGTCTCGCTAAAACTCGAGAACGGCTGAACCGATTTGGTCTTGAATTATTCGTGGAAGTCCAGAGAAGGTTTAAAAGATAGATAAATATGCAAATGCTCGGAATTAAATAAAAATAACAGTTTTGTTTTCCCTTTGATGTGTCCCCGATCGGACGGATTACTTTTGTTTGTTTTAAGTTTATTTTATACAAAAGTTTGGGTCTTTTATTTTTCGACTGAGGCACTACGAAGTCTGCCGGGTCAGCTAGTGTGTAATAAAGAGAGATGGTGGGACATCGTGAGACGCATCAAGTCTGCCCCATCCAACACTACATGACGATCACGACCACTCTGTCAAGAGTGACACGATTGAGAAGAAAAAATGTGTAATAGGTTGCTTTTTCCTAACATGGCATTAAATGTCTCGAAACAAAATATACGTAACAAAATAGAGAACTTCTTCGTAATGTTACAAATACTTACCGAAAATGTCACATAGTAAAAGTCTAGCCACACAAATTTGAATCTTATTCACATTGGTTTACGTATAATGTACCGATAAGAATGTGAATATAAATTGTGAGCCCTTCCTGGCTTGTCGTTCACGAACAGAACGGACTGTTAATGTGATTAAAGTCTCGCGAACCGGCTCCCCGGAACTTCATCTGATGAATGTGCCACATAACTCTTCAACTAATTAATTTCATATTTTATCTCGTACCGCGAGAAAGATTGCGGAGCTCTTTGAAAGGCACTGTTGAGATTTTATTAAGGATTCATAGTAGGTATTTTACGTCTTATGCTTGAAGTAGTAAATTTCTGTTTTTTGTTAGTGTTCTTTTTCTTATTATTATTCGTTTACTTCTTGACAGATAGTAATCGCTATGCAGCCTTTAAGGAGGAAGATTTCTTGAGACCATTTGGTCTGTCCACCGCACCAGACACCACCCACGCGGTTTCTTGCCGTCCATTTATTAAATGTAAAATCCAATTTTATCCTCTTGAACGTATTCAATCCAGATAAGAACAAGCAAAATGTGTTTTCACCAATTTTGTTCGAGTTTGTAGCTCGTTTTGATGTCATTTGTAAAGTTAATTTTCTTTATTCTTTATTGTACACACAGTTAATATTACAATAATTGCGTAAGATATAAAAAATGGCGAGCTTAACTCAACAATTGAGTTTTCTACCAGCTAACCGTTGTTAACGAAGGAAAGTTTTAAATGAGTGGGTAGAAGAATACAATCTAAACAATTTACAATTTACAATCTAGACAAGAACTTAATAAAAATAAAAATAAAACACTAATACATAATATATTAGACTACATATATATACATACACACATAATTTTCATATTTAATGTGAAAAGAATTATTTTTAATTTGAATTTGAATTGAATTGTATATATAAATGTGAGTTAAAAAACATTTTACTAAGAAAATTTATGAATGTTTTTAAAATATGTAATAAACAGATCTGAGCATGTCCGAGTAAATAAAACAAATAAAAAAAATAGCATCCCATTGTTTCGACAGAGCTTTCGTTAACAAAACCTAAGTATGAATAACGAATTTTAGTCATAATTTCCTTCTTTATTACCTGAAGTTTTATCATCTTCATCGGTTCTTTTTCGTTCTCTACCTGTTCCCTGGTAGCGTAGGGGGATATTGCAGCTGCGCCCGGATACCTATTTCAACAACCTAGTTGAACTGAAGAGATCACCTGAGAAAATTACACTAGCCTAACACTAGTCCCAGTAAGAACAGTGCTTCGCAGAATCTACCACCGGATCGAAAACGCGGCTCAGTGAGAAGTTCCGGCGAGATATTGGGCTGTGTCTATAAGTAAATTCGCTGGTCGAACTCTTCGTCATAATTGACGATTTCGACGAGGACAGTGACTGGCGCTTGATCGTACAAGCACCGAGAGTAGATCCGGAGGAATCCGATAAGACCTCTTTCGAGGACGGTATCTTTGCGTTACCCTGTCGCTTGAGTCGAATAGGAAGCACGGTCTAAAGGATAAGACAACGAGTATTCGTATCAAGTGAAACGCCTATACGTAACTCAAATCTTATAAATGTTCAAAAACGACCATTGAAGGCATAATAGCGTCCAATGGGAAGAACTAAATCTTTACGAATTTTCACCACGGTGGTACGCTGGTTCTATATTTTTTGAGGTTTCTGCAGGGGCGAGTATCGCCAAAAGGTGAACAAAAAGAGGGGCAGGTCGAGGCTAGGTAATGAGAAGTAGACGTACCTGCTGGCTGCCTGACTAGTGGACGACGCGTAATGGCGGCGGTCGACCTGACGACTTGACGGCATTTCTCTAAATTGTTTGTGTTCACAAAACGGGTATAACACTCGCGCAACGACGAAGATGATCGTCCGTAAGAGTTCGTAATAGAAAAGTAGTAAAAGTCCATAAAAATATTGAGATGAAAAATATGCGGCGTGTGCGTGTACAATGCGCGCGGTGCAGTCGGCGATAGACATATTTTTTTTTTTATAACTGACCATGCTGTAGGTTTAATATCTACTCTCATTAAAAAAAGAACCAGCGTCCTATTTAAATCAACCCTCAATATTTTGAAAAATTCACGCGATATCACGTATTGTGAGACCGAACGGCTAGGTTTCCTACTGCTAGAGATTAGAGATGGTTGAACGAACTAGTTAACAGTCCAACTAATGCAAGAAGTCGGACGAAGTATAAAATTGGTATCCGTAACTGCTAAGCGCGCTATAAGAAGAACAAACCCATGTACCCATGTGACCTAAGCTTCTAGCTAAACTTTTACAACTAGTTATTACCCAATTCTTTTATTCGAATCAAAATTATGTTTTCTTAATCGCAGACATGTCATAGTCCGTCATAGTCTATTGACTATAGATAGATAATAATATACCGCCTGACCATAGATCGCACAAGTTAATGTTTCCCATAATTTCCTAAGCATTTACATTACAAACGTATTTTTTTCAGTTGAGTCTGCTGATCTTTTCAGCTGTCATACCTATAATTTTAGCTGTAACAGAAAAACAAGGAAAATGTAGCGGAAATATTTTTTGTGTAGTACTAACAACATTAAATAACTGTAAAATAATCGATGTACATTCTGATACATAATAAACATGAAATCTAAGGTTTATTATAAAAACAAAGAGCTCATCATTCTGAAGACATTAAAAGTAATCTTTCGGTTTACCAATAAATGTTATCCGAGCCATTAAGTCGATATTCCAATGTAATTGTTCCCTCATAAAAGCATCAATTTACTGCCTTTTATACGTTTTATGTCATGGAATTATCTGTTTTATAGTACCCACTCGAAAAGTATTAGATAATTCGTTGACTGTTCATTCATCGAGCAAAAAAATGAATTAAGATTGTTCAGTTACAAAATTTCTTTTTAAACTTTTTTTTCATTCATCATCGTAATTATAATTTAAGTTTTGTAAGGGGTAAGATTTGTGCGATAGCTCAGTTTTTTTTTTTAAAGTTTTAACGAAATACGGACTTAGCGCCAACTGCTAATGATTTCCTCGATCCGGGAATCGAACCCACGACCCTGCGCGCTACAGTCAGAGGCGCTAACTATTGCACCACCAAGCCAGTCTAGTGATCTAGTGATCAAAAGGATAAGACACCTAGAATATTAACATCGAGCGATGCGGCTATCCCGGTGTTCGAATCACACATACAGCTACCGATTTTTGTATTGAAATACGTACTTAGCCTAACTAGTAAGGAGCTATTAAGGATCTTACTAACTAAGGATCACGTAATAAAAATCAGACTCGAAAACATTTTGATTCGTGTAATTACTATACAATTCTGACTTTAAAAAAAAACGGTAGGCAGTGCCTTGGCTTTGCCCCCGGCATTGCTGAAGTCTATGGGCGACGGTAACTTCTCACCACCAGGTGGGATGTATGCTCGTCTGCCTACAAGGGCAATAAAAAAAACATAGATTCATGTTGTTATATCTAAGGGGTTCGGTAAAAACATCTAACTATACTTGAGACCTTAGAACTTATATCTCAAGGTGGGTGGCGCATTTACGTTGCAGCTGTCTATGGGCTCCAGTAACCACTTAACACCACGTGTGCTGTGAGCTCGTCCACCCATCTAAGCAATAAAAAAAAAACACGAATTTACCCGTCTCTGTCATAAAAAAATACTACCTCAGACAGATGACTAATCATAAGGTTAGGAATCAAATCGAATTGCAGCAGAGATGCTTACTGTATTCACATGTGCATACTCAAGGTGGGTGGCGCATTTACGTTGTAGATGTCTATGTGCTCCAGTAACCAATTAACACCAGGTGGGCTGTGAGCTCGTCCACCCATCTAAGCAATAAAAAAAAAGCCAGTTTACCCGTCTCTTTCATAAAAAAATACTACTTCAGACAGATCACTAATCATAAAGTTTTATGAATCAAATCAAATTGCAGCAGAGATGCATATTTTGTCGATCGCACACAGTTAAACAACAGGCAAATCGAAATTAAAATAACATACTTCGAAAACCTTCCGCAAACTAATACTTTTGAAGGGAAGCACGAGTAAACAAAGGTATGTTTGGACAAATTAGTTGAATCAAACTAGGTGACCCAAAAAGCGAAACCCTTCGGTTAATTTTATTGCAAAAGGTTGCTACTCGATTCCGTTACGTGGAGGGCCCTTCAGGAGTTTGCGATGCCTCGATGAATTTACCCGGTCATTCTAAACGGAGGTCTCTAGAGCACACTCTTATTAAATCTTCCGAGTTCAAAGACCCTGTGTAAGGTAACCAACCAATGACAGATGTGAAGACGGAGTTGAAAAAAATGTGTTTGATTTAATATAAAAGTTTCACACTGTACTGGTGGTAGGACCTCTTGTGAGTCCGCGCGGGCAGGTACCACTACCCTGCCTATTTCTGCCGTGAAGCAGTAATGCGTTTCGGTTTAAAGGGCGGAGCATCCGTTGTAACTATACTTGAGACTTTAGAACTTATATCTCAAGGTGGGTGGTGCATTTACGTTGTGGATGTCTATGGGCTCCAGTAACCACTTAACATCAGGTGGGCTGTGAGCTCGTCCACCCATCTAAGCAATAAAAAAATAAATAATAAACTCTTATTAACTCATCCGAGTTCAAAGGCCCTGTGTAAGGTAACCAACCGATAACAGATTTGAAGACGAAGTTGAAAAAAATGTGTTTGCTTTATTATAAAGGTTTCACTATACAAATAATAATCGTCACGATAGCATTTGTGCTGTTAAAAAAACAATAACAATAAGGGTTGTAATTGAAATTGGCTACATATTTTATTTTCAGCTAAACATCGTTCCTGAATATTTTCCAAGTTTTAGTATATTGAGCAATAACTTGATGCTTTTGGAATCACAAAAGCGCATAGTTTCAATTATATTTCTACATCAACAAAATTTCAACAAACGATATGTAATAAGTTTATAATCCTAAACGTTGCAAGTGTTCTTTTAAATCAAATAATAATTTAAGCAACTTAAAAATATTCGTAACATTAGAAATAATTAATATGCAAATGCTGTTCGCTGTAAAAATTGTTAAGCTCTTATCGTTTCAGCGCTGTTTTATTCTATTTATTTTGTGTTACAAAAATAAATTTTCACAAAGTATTGTTAGTTAGTAAGTAACCTATGTTTTGTAGCAATTTGTCTCAGATAATAAAATATCTGTACAATGCATATTCAGTTTAGACAAATAGTAATCACAGATCATTTTCTGCCAACATTCAACAACTACACCAGAACTGAAAGTCCAAAAATCGACACTTATATAATCTATACATATAAATAAAATTGGAGTATCTATTTGTAATATTGAAATAGCCTCTTTTTACTACATGCATATGAATATATATACGGTACATGGTACATACACCAAAATAACATTTTTTACAATTTTTGTCTGTCTGTCTGTTTGTTCCGGCTAATCTCTGGAACGGCTAGACCGATTTTGACGGGAATTTCACTAATAGGTAGCTGATGATATAAGGAGTAACTTAGGCTACTTTTTTTAGACTAGCTTCGCCCCGCGGCTTCACCCGCGGTACGACAATAACCGCGGGTAACATCGCGTTACTCAGCTATCACTTATAAAATGTAATGTTTCCGAAGCGAAGCGAGGGCGGGACGCTAGTAATTAAATAATATTTAAAAAAATAAACCCGCCGAACATAATTATTTCGAACGAATATCCCGAAACGCCATTGAGCTAAACGACCCTACTATGACTGCGTACAAACAGACCTAGAAAACTAGTTCCAACTAAATCCCTGGGGCTGAGAATCGCCGAAATGAATTTCGCCATTAACCCAGCGGACCAGCGTCGCAAGTTTTAAATTGTAATTAATGTACAGGTGTAGCTTTAGTTGCTTTATTTACATAATATGAGTATTAATGAGCGAACAATGAAGCGCCTATAAGTTTCTATGGGAGAGGTACACGAGCATGCTTAGCTCAGAGCGCATATTCACCTTAGAAAATTAATTAGATGCCTTGATGTTCTAATTTTATTTAAAAAGGCTAAAATTTTTCAATCTCCAGTAAAGCACGCTTTAAAATCAATTTAAATATAGTAATTGGTTTAGCTTAAATATTATGTATAGGGGACTTGAAGTATAATAAATTGTCGGGTTACCTATCGCCTTTTTGTCTTAGTAATGGTAAATGAAAAAAAAAACACATTAAATAATGTTAGAGAAAATTCATTAGTCAGAATCTTCATTATAATTACCGGTATTACTCGCTTTTCTCAAATTACTTTATTTTGTTAGGCTCTAAAAGTTTGCTTATTAGTGATTTCGCCAAACTTCTCTTGCCTTAAGCGTGTAAGAAAAAGTTCTTAGATAAATTAGGTTCACACGCGATACGATCGATGTGCTTACCCAATTTGCTGACTTTATATTAATTAGATATTTAAATAAAAAGTTCAGGCCCGCTTCACGCGTCAATAGAAATCAGACATGACTTTCACAGCGTGGATAAAATAAATTTCGAATTAAGCATTAAAACGAACGTCGAAGTAAACTAAACCTAATAAAGTGTAGAGAAAAAAATTAAAAATTCCGAATATTAATAAACGCTAATTAGGGTCAATAATAACTATTTAAGAGAATAAAAAGATGTGTGGTGTCGTGGGACACCGGATAGGAACGAAGTTCCATATAAAAAAAATAAAAAAAAGAATTACGAGAAAAAAATCGCGCGGTCAAATATCGCTGTGCGGAAAAGAAGGCCTTTTTCCACGGACTTTTTCTTACGGTTTTACTATCACATTTTGTTCAGTTCGGTCGCGCAGCAAAATCCCTATCTCCTCCAAGCCTGCCGTAAGGAACTTCGTTCCAAACGTGGTTTTAATTGAAAGATTTGTTTATTTTATTTTTTAATGCTTAGATGTGTGGACGAGCTTACAGCCCACCTGGTGTTAAGTTGTTACTGGAGCCCATAGACATCTACAACGTAAAAGCGCCGCCCACCTTGAGATATAAGTTCTAAGGTCTCAAGTTTAGTTACAACGGCTGCCCCACCCTTCAAACCGAAACGCATTACTGCTTCACGGCAGAAATAGGCAGGGTGGTGGTAACGCGCGGAGTAATGTCTAAGAAAACCATTCGTGTCAAGCCAGTAATGTGCCTATGCCAGAGTCAAAATTACTCATGCAACTATTAATTTTACTAAATAAACACGTTATAATACGCGCTCACGACCGCCTAAAAACATCCTAACTATTTTTCTAACGAAACAATGCGCTGAAGCTCGAATCTATACTAATATTATAAAGCTGAAGAGTTTGTTTGTTTGAACGCGCTAATCTCAGGAACTACTGATCTGATTTGGAAAAATCTTTCAGTGTAGACAGCCCATTTATCGAGGAAGGCTATAGGTTATATAACATCACACTAAGCCCAATACAAGCGGAGCACCAATAAATAATGTTTCAAAATCGGTTTTTTTTTTCTTCTTTCGAGAGCTTCCGCTGCGTGCGCTTTAGAACGATTTAAATTTCGCTAAAATAATGTATGACAAAATTGTTCCCCTTTAAAAGATCTAAAAAAAAGTCTGCGACATCATATGTCTATATGTTAAGGTTGACTCACTATAACGGTTTTTATGCTAACCAAATTTGTTCTAAAATAAAACAAAGTTTACTTCGTGAATCAACATCTTCAACGTTCAAAGAGGCAATGTTATCTATTCATCTGAGCGACCTCTCAAAAATTGCCGTTTCGTTACTGATGTATGCCCAGTTTGAGATATTGCGGGAGATTTTTCTCGTATTCCATTAGCCGCCTCCGGTCAGCCGAGATGGATACGCGGCCCGCACAAACATAAACAAACTAATGGGACGCGTCCAATGACAAAGAACACCCCATCCGGAGTGATGGCCTGAGAATCAATAGTGAACACAACTGATCGGGTTCAAGAATATATGGACGCTGGCCATGTCCGTCTTGGACTGCTCGTAGACTGAATCTTTTGTGTCGAAGTAGCATTCGTTACGTTGATAGCTATTTTTTATACGGCTTCAAAAACATCTGCATTAATTAATATAACATTTAATTAATTTACATCTTAAGGGACTTACCACTTTATGTTATATGCCCATGTATACCTATAGTAAGTTAGTAAGTTCCATCGTCCGTGATCACAAAAACTGTGAAGTTTTTGTTCGTCGAAAACAATAAAGGCGAGATTAAATTATAAAATTAGTTATTATTTTTTTATTATTGCTTAGATGGGAGGACGAGCTCACAGCCCACCTGTTGTTAAGTGTTTACTGGAGCCCATAGACATCTACAACGTAAGTGCGCCACCCATCTTGAGATATGAGTTCAGTTGAGTATAGTTACAACGGCTGTCCTACCCTTCAAACTGAAACGCATTACTGCTTCACGGCAGAAATAGGCGGGGTGGTGGTACCTAATCGTGGGGACTCACAAGAGATCCTACCACCATTAATTACACAAATTATAATTTTGCGGATTTGATTTTTTTATACGATGTTATTATACCTTCACCGTAGAAGTCAAACGTGAAAAAAAAGTCGGTAGGGTGGTAAGTGAGACATGAAGTCACAGTCTCGGTTGGATTGTGTAACGGCTATCGCGTTTTTCAAATCGAAAATAATGACTCCTTTGTGGCAGAGAAGTAGTCGTACCTACTTACAATACGCCAGTAAATTGTAAAGCTATTTACTTCTGTTCGAAGCCGGCTGCCGTTAAATTATTCAAAGGCTAAGCTTTGCATAGAGCCTCCTCTAACATTTGTTCTTAATAGACGTATCCCAAAACAAACGTCAGATTAATTATGCCAGGAAATGAGAGAGCGAATGTGGAATAAATACTCGCCTACAGAGTGTTCACGCGAGCGGAAACGAGCTCAGTCAATCGAATGTATTTTATTGGTATTTCATTAGCTATTGACGAATACTGTTTACAAAAAAAAAAAGAATTATAATATTATACGGTGAACAGTAAGTAACTCGAACGCTCTCTCTGAAATTTTACACTTTGAGTACCTATAAGTATTGTTAGTAAGTAAGTAAGTAAGTAAGTTTTTACTGGTGGTAAGACCTATAGTGAGTAGATACCACCACCCTGCCTATTTCTATCGTGAAACAGTAATGCGTTTCGATTTGAAGGGTGGGGCAGCCGTTGTAACTATACTTGAGACCTCAGAACTTATATCTCAAGGTGGGTGGCGGATTTACGTCGTAGATGTATATGGGCTCGTCCACCCATCTAAGCAATAAAAAAATTAAATATATATTTGTCGTTCTGTGGTCACGAAAACTAAAAATTATTCAAAAATTCTATTAATCCGAACACTAAACCTGAGATTGAAGCCTTTGGCTCGATAATCAGACCGACTAATATTTTTTGTGGATATGTTCACACATCTTAGCAAAAAAAAAGTACAACGATATTCAATAAAACGCGACTGAAAAAAAAACCTGTAATTTCAAACGCAAATCAAATTATTGCTTGAACAACTTGAATTACGTGTTTTCACGATATCGATCCTCTCGGCAAACAGTCTTCGCTTTCGCTTGATTCAACCGTTTTTAACGGAACGTCCGAAAAAGGTGGAACAACTCTGAAATTCGAGGGGGTACATTTCAATTCGCTTGTTTGCTTTCTAAATTAATATCCAGCGCTCGAAATTAGGATATACCGCTGATTCAAGTTGAAATATTCATTAAGTACACGATCAGTCGTTTACTTACTTCAGCGTTCACGAACTTTATTAAATAAACAAGCTATTATTAGGTTAGTTTCAATAGCAGGGACTACTTGAAGGGAGGTGAAAATTAAATATTTTTTTATGTGAAACATCTATAGCCGCACGTAAAACCGATTTCTGGCGTGGCGACGCATGCCGCGGCGACGCGTCGCCACGCTATATGATGGTATATATATACAGTCTATATGCAGTAGTGTGCATGGTGTGGCGACGCGTCGCCATGTGCAATCGACTGTGCGATTCTCTCCCACTCGATCCGGCGTTAAGCCATCTCTCTCGCTACACTGAGCTCGGATACCTATAGCGTATACTCCGTAGTGTATACAGTGTTGTTTACTACAGTACACATAACCTGTGTTTTACTTGAAAACAAATTATTTTTTCGTAATTTTTTATTTTATCATTATGACATATTTACTTCCCATCACAATCTTTTTTTTTCTGCATATTACTTTTACAAAATAATGTCGATGTTTCACATCCGCCAGGCGTCCCGTGACGGCTCACATTTTTTTTAACTACCTACCTAGCGCGTGTAAAAATTATTGTGATTATTAAAGGTGTCTTTTCTGAAATCAGCTACCGGATTATTGAACCTCGTGCTAGTTACGGACATTCTTTGTTTGATAGAAAGTAGATAATATGTGTATTTGTGTAGAGATAGCACACTATTTTGTGATGAAATGTCAAATCACAATTAGCAAATTTTTTGTTTAAGTTGAATTTAAGATATTATTTTTAATTGCTTAGATGGGTGGACGAGCTCACAGCCCACCTGGTGTTAAGTGGTTACTGGAGCCCATGGACATCTACAACGTAAATGCGCCACTCACCTTGAGATATAAGTTCTAAGGTCTCAAGTATAGGTCTCAAGTATAGGCCTCAATTATAGTTAAATCATATATATACGTCTGTCCGCAGATTGCACCACGTCATTGCCAACTTCGAGCGGAATATTGAACGGTATAGCCACAGTGTCCGTTGCAGTGACAGGGCTCGAAGCCAAGCCCCCGTTCGCCGTGAAGAAGGTCCGACCCAAACCCGCATCACCCAACCGACAAGGCCCCCAACAGTGTCAAGTAAGTCAATCCAATTAATCAAGTGAACTGTATTACGAAATTCGACTTCTCATCATTACTGGATGAAACGATTTGTTGTTTTTGTTCAACAAAAATTAATAATTACTGACAGCTTTACAAATTTATCTAAACATTTAATGTAAATGTTGAACTCATAATAAATAAATAAAAACCTTTTCCGTTAATAGTACACCGCGATATACCTGCTGATCTGTATCTATATTACTGGTGGTAGGACCTCTTGTGAGTCCGCACGGGTAGGTACCACCACCCTGCCTATTTCTGCCGTAAAGCAGTAATGCGTTTCGGTTTGAAGGGTGGGGCAGTCGTTGTAACTATATTAAAACCTTAGAACTCATATCTCAAGGCGGTTGGCAGCATTTACGTTGTGGATTTCTATGGGCTCCGGTAACCACTTAACACCAGGTGGGCTGTGAGGTCGTCCACCCACCTAAGCAAAAAAAAATCATTTCAGAGTTTCCGTAAACGAAACGGTTGTCTGAAAGAAATTGCTTTTAGCGATAAGAATGCCTATTGTATTACTATATCTACTTATTGTCTGTTTTAAAAATATATTAATTGAATTTTAGTATGCAATAAAGTATATTCGCTCTCTCTCTTTTATGTTAGTTTTACAATGTTTTTGAGTATATTAATGTTTGCCACCGCTTCGTTCGGTATGTAATTAAAATATACCCATCCCGCTTTTGATTGGAATGTGTGCACTTAATATCCGGTTTGTCGTAAGCCCGCCTACCGCGACAATTTCTTCTCCTTCTTCCAGCGCCTCTTCAATCCTGAAGGTTAGCTTCCTGTATTCATTTTTGTCAGCAGCCAGTCGGAACAGCTGTTCGACGGAGGCAATACCGGTCCACTCCCGGATATTCCGGAGCCATGACTTCTCTCTTCGCCCAGCACGTCTCCTTCCGCGACAATTTATCGGGCGTTAAATAGAATCCTTACCCAAAACGCCTCTGTATCGTTTCAAACAAGCATAATGTGTTGGTGTTTCGGTTAGTTTCTGCGTCATAACGCCCGATGGACCGTGACGATTGCCTCTATTCGTCTTCTAACCTTACAAAGGAGCCCACATAAATACACTTAAAGTAATGGATAGGCCAGGGAACTCTTTGGATATTGTTTTGTTTGGACAAAAAATACACGAGAGTTTTGTATTACAAATATTGGGAATGGAGTAAAAAATTATAGTGTTGATGGTGTTATCTTTTTGATTTATAATTGTCTTGGTACGTGGTACGGAAGAGCGAAATTAAATATATAAATTGATGATTATAAAAAAACGCGAGATTAAACCGTTATCTATGACCAGCGAAGACTGGAGAAAATAATAATAATTTCTAATTATTATTATTATTTTGAAAGGTACTGTATTACTCGAAACATTTAAGACATTTCGGTATAATGAAGACCGTGGGCCTATGCCAAGTGAGCTTCATTTTCTACTTGCAGAATATTTAATTCTTCCCGCAACAATTTACGGACTATACGGCATGTGTTTAATATTGCGACATTTTGCATGGTCATGTACGTGATCTCTGCTATGTCTAATATTTTTAAAGATTGGATAATATCATTATTATTATATTAATATTATTATTAAACCAACTATATTTATTTAAAAATAAATAAATATAGTTGTTTTGTTGCTTTAAATTAATAGAGAATTCCACACTAATCCATCAATGAAACCGGATAATATCTATCTCGTACCTTACTGACTGATTAAGTAGAAAGTCGGTCAATCATGACCGACTTTCTCTCATTCTCCGATGACCGATTCTCTCATGACCCCATATTTGTGGCCAAAACGTTCACTCGTATTATTCACAAATATCCAAATAGGTATTTATATAATATAATTACAACAACTTATTTTCCAGCCAAGTGAATGTTATGTACATTGTTATTACATAATATTGCGTGTTTATATTATGACTGCTCTAATTTACAAGTTCTATAAAGAAAGTCAAGCAACAAAGGTATCAACCTACACGACTTGAATATAATTTTTTTTTTTGTTGCCCTTGTAGGCAGACGAGCATACGGCCCACCTGATGGTGAGTGGTTACCGTTGACCATGGATTTCAGCAATGCCAGGGGCAGAACCAAGCCGCTGCCTACCGCTATATATATATAAAAATGAATTGCTGTTCGTTAGTCTCGCTAAAACTCGAGAACGGTTGGACCGATTTGGCTAATTTTGGTCTTGAATTATTTGTGGAAGTCCAGAGAAGGTTTAAAAGGTTGATAAATATGAAAATGCTCGGAATTAAATAAAAATAACAATTTTGTTTTTCCTCTGATATGTCCCCCGTCAGACGGATTTCTTTTGTTTGTTTTAAGTTTTTATTTTATACAAAAGCTTAGGCTTTTATTTATCGATTGAGGCACTACGAAGTCTGCCGGGTCAGCTAGTCGTCAATAAATGTTTCGTTAGCGTTCAGAAAATTCGGGGTTATTTTATTATTGGGAGAAGTGGGATCGTTCGCACGTAGTTAGGTAACAGGCCTGTAAATATTTACAAAGTGAAGCTCTTGTAAACACTCCTAATTGGCACTTACAGCGCCCTCCCGGCTACTAATCAGAAAACTACACTCCATTTTATCTCAATTTTAAATTCACGAGATAAAATATCAATCAATGAGTTTTCGGTGTTTTTTTTTTATTTATTGCTTAGATGGGTGGACGAGCTCACAGCCCACCTGGTGTTAAGTGGTTACTGGAGCCCATAGACATCTACAAACGTAAATGCGCCACCCACCTTGAGATATAAGTTCTAAGGTCTCAAGTATTGTTACAACGGCAGCCCCACCCTTCAAACCGAAACGCATTACTGCTTCACGTCAGAAATAGGCAGGGCGGTGCTACCTACCCATGCGAACTCACAAGAGGTCCTACCACCAGTCCAATAATAAATAAGTATTAACAAATGAATAAATAGTATGTTATATCATTTGAGAATACTTATTTATGTGAGGTACTTGCACGTTTCACGTAAAATGGTTGACTTTTTTTTTTATTGCCCTTGTAGGCAGACGAGCATACGGCCCACCTGATGGTGAGTGGTTACCGTCGCCCATGGACTTCAGCAATGCCAGGGGCAGAGCCAAGCCGCTGCCTACCGCTTAATACTCTCCACAAGCCTCGTGACTGCTTATTAAAATGCAGTACTATCGCTAAATGTTCGCAGCAAACTAAATAAACATTCACAAAACTAAATCAACTTAACACCGATGATAAAACTAAATTAAGCGTTACACATTCAAGTACCACAAAAACACAGATGAAAGGCATTAATAAGTCTATAGAATAAGACCCCAAAAGTCAAAATTTAGAGGCACACAACATGCCATTACACTCGTATCGTAGTACAGTATATCTTACCAGGGCCAATGTAATTAATTGAATAACGAAAGCTATAAAGTTTTAAATTAAACGCATTTCGACATAATCAATAGATACAATAAAAGCAAAAGTAAAATATTATACGAACAAATAAAGAAACCCACGATCAAAACCCTGTGCTTCAAACAAAGACGTTGTCGATGAAACGTTATATGACAAAAGGTACGAGAGAAATACCGCAAACATAGCGATTTCAGAGGCCAATAAAACAAAGATAATAGGCCGAAATCCGTGCTATTCTCTATATATCTCCATGCGTACGCCTGAGCACTTGCTTGATGGAAGGCCGGCTATCCTCGACCCACGCTGGTTCTGGCCCACGCGGGGTATTCCGTAGGGTAACCCACTCTAACCGGCGCCATCTAGGCGGGCTTCGGACAGTCTGCCGACCGAGAGGGCTGGTGGTCGTGGCGCCGACGACCGCCAGTCCGACGTCCCGAGGGGGAGGGTGATTTGAGAGATGTGCTCCGCACTAAACGCTTCACTTTCCTCCCTTTGCCTTGTCATGAGTTCTGTCTCATGCGAGGTTTGGACGTTGGTTGTTGAGCGACAGGAGGTTTTAGTCAGTTCGACTCTGACATACCCCGCCCAGTATCCCCAGAAAAGGGCGGAAGTCCGGCGATTTCCTCCTGACAAAAAAAAAAAAAAAAATGGTTCACAAACATCATATAGAAATGGCATCGGATCCTTAAAAGCAATTCACCGCGGATCACCCGCTGCGGCAGCGCGGGCTTTTTATTAGAATATGCCTCAATAGTAACAATTGCGGGAGAACGTAAGGTAAATATTAAAAGTTATTGAGTATATTATTTCCTTGTCTTTTTTCGATCGGGTCATGCAACCACGCGAGACGAGTATAAATAAATATGATATCGAATGCGTAGGGGTAAAAGTGCTGTCATATGTGAGAATAAATATTTCCGGTGGTAGATTCTGCGAAGCACGACTCTTGCTAGGGTTCGTGTTAGCATCGTCGTCAGGTTTGAGCCCCGTGAGCTCACCTACTAGTTAAGGTTCCGCTGGAATAGCCTCTCTAGGCTACCAGCTTAGGTGAGGAAAAAAAAAAGAGTAAATATTTTTGTATTGAGCTACTTTTAGCGTTTAATTACATTTTCTAACTATATACCTATCCTATATACCATATTTTCTATCTACCTTTAAACCGTAGTTAAACAAAACAAGAATACGTGGATCACGTATGTCAAGTTATTTTTTATAGTATTAAACTAACTCTTACGGCGCATCTTAGATTGACACATTGACGAAGCGATCTCAGTTCTAATAAATTCAATAAAGCGGGGAATAATAATGCAATAAAAGGGTTCCTCTGAGAATCCGAAACTGTGTTTGTAGGTCAGTCGAGTCTCAACAAAGAAGGGGATAGGAATCCCCGCGCCCTACATAACGCAATCGGAGAACGCGCCAAACAATATTCCCCGTTTTCACCCTCAAGCCTGCTCTTTGTATCTTCTCGTCGTGCAAATCAAACGACGATAAGAATTGTAATGCCTTAATTTAAACAAGAGCTTATGGAAATTAAATGTATTGTAGTAAACTTCTAATTTGTGTATAGTACAAGCTTACAATTGATTTAATTTATTTCTTTACATTGTCAATCCTTAATCCAATGGTTAACGATATACTTCGCATCTATTTTTTTTATTTATCTTAGTCTTTTAGAAAATCTTCCTATAATTCAAATATCCGTTTTATGAAAAATTGCTTATCATCAAAATAGAAATGTGATATACCATACTTAATCTTATACCTTAAAACGAGCAATTCTTGTATATTAATATATATGTAAGCTTGAGGGTAGATATTATCTTGTTGAACACCAAGTAAAACGATGTCACTTTTTGATTCCTGATTTAATCAACAATATGTTATCTTAACAATTCACTTTAACACTTGTCCAACTTTAACCAGTACGTACAACAGTCACTGAATCACACAACGTAACAACGATATAGTAAGTGCACCGGGCAAACGCAGTCCAACGAATGTTCATTTCAAGGCACGTTCCGCCTTTTTATACTAGCCGGCGCAGCTGGCTTATGAGTCACTTCTGTTGCAGCTGTTGTTTACGAGTGGAACGACACGGCCGGCGCACCTGGCTTGTGTGAGTCACTCCTATTGCACGTGCTATATAACATAAATATCGTTAACGCCGTCACGGCCATACTGACGTGCGCTCGTCCTCGTGCGCGCATTCTTATGGTATGTCTGTGAACAACAAACGTGTTCGTTCATCCTGACATTAACGGATGCAACTTAAAACGTGGTCTATGATATTAACAATCTAGTACGGTTCGGTTCGCATAATTCTTCAGAAAATCCTATACTGGCTATAAATAACCTTCAGACTGCTTACATACCTGGGCCAGTTCATTTAAAACTCTTCAGGTATGTAAGTATGTCCCTTTTAACTTAGACCGGAATTGTTATCCCTTCAGTTTTTCGAACTGGACCGGATAACGCTAGACCGAATCGCAATCCCTGTAGCTAATTGTTGTGGCTAATCTGGATGAAAATCCCTATAGCCAAGCCATTGGACCGGACAGACCCTTCAATGACTTCACACTTTTTTTTTTTTTTTTTTCTCTTTTTTTTTTTGCTAGTCCGAATTAACATCTCTCTAGCCACATACAATTCTCTCTTTTTTTTTTTTTATCTGCGTGTACGGTAGCGTTTGTTAAAGCATTTCTTAAACCAGAACATTTATACGGAATTTCTTCAGAAATAGTGCGAGACCGACCATCGTTTTCTACATTTCCAACACCTGCACCTGAGGTGCCTGAGCTTACAGACATTGTATCACTACCCACAGACTATGTTTGCTGTATCGCTATTTGCGGACAAAAATGTCGCTTCTATTGTCAGTGATAGAGTCGTCATCATTAAGATCAGTTTCATGAACAAGATTAATTAACCCATCTGTGTACGCCGTCACGTCATCGTCACTTAATTTTCAGAAATTTCTAGTAGGCCTGACGGGCCTCGAGGTATTTCACGTAAGTTTTCATGGGGAAATTTGTACACTATTAGAACTATTTACATGTCTCAATTTATACCTATCGTTTTCCAAAACTGCAGTAATGTTGAAGGGACCTTTACATTTTCGGTCAACTTACGAAAACAAAATCCCCAGCGGAAAAGAGGTTGACTTTAGCTTTACCTCGACTAAACCAAGCTTCTGTTTGTGCCCTTTTTTTATGTTTTCGCCAGTCTTCGACCGTGCTAAATCAAGATCTGATCTAGAGGGATTATCACTCTGTTGAAACTTTAAGATATTTCAAGTGAACTACCCTGAACGGCAAACGTCTATTCTATTGGAGTAAACCCTGTTACTCGACAACGTGCACTATTAAGGGCGAGTTGAATATCCCCTAAGTGGTCTTACCATCATGATTGGTCTAAGTTACTTTCAGATCAAAGAGTGACTTGTTCATGAAACCGCTTACCATTGAATAAATTACTATGACTTTGTTTTATAAGACTACATTCTGACCCTGAATGGAACATAAAGGGGAAGCCAAAACCACTTATCTGTAACACACTGAAGCTCTGGAACACACGTTGACGTCTCTGGTTGCACCTGCCACAGCACCTGGAGCAGTGTCGTTTTTCTTGTAGCGCATGGAACACCCAGAAGCTACATGACTCGCATCACCGCACACGTAACAGCTGACTTGCAGGCGAGAGCCGGGTGCACCCGGATGAGGAGGTTGTTCAGGTTTTGCTGGAATATCGAAAAAAGTTTGAGAGCAGTATCTGTCGCAACACCCTTCGGCACGATGCCCAGGTTTTCCGCAGAAATGGCAGCTTCCACGGAAAAAAACTTCGAGAGCGTTTTGGTTCTTTATCAGGATCTTCGTTTTTTCTTTTGAGGGTAAAGCCACGTAATGTGTGAAATAGACGATTTTTTGTGGTAATAACGACAGAGTTCAATTCCCGACGGATTCTTTCATCACACTGCGACAGTATTGATATAACAAATCCGGTGGCTATTTGTTCTGGCACATTAGCGTCGGGAATCTTCTTTATAAGTTGCCATAGCCGGATACCGGCTTCAGCTGGTCCCTTTTTGCTTTCCATTTCAAATTTAATAACCAGGTCGAAGTGGTCTTGCATCATTAGATAATTTTGTCAGCATCTCTTTAATAGTAGGCCAGGATATCTTACCAGGCTGTATTTTTGCGAGGCAAGTAGCAGCTCGAGCCTTAAGCGAATGTGTGAGAGTCAAAATTAAATCGACACCATCCAATACTTCAACTACTTTAAACGGCCCTTTAAGCTTCGTATCTAATTTCGTTTGATTATGCTCTTCGTATTAATGTGTGGACGAGCTCACAGCCCACCTTGTGTTAAGTGGTTACTGGAACCCATAGACATCCACAGCGTAAAAGCACCACACACCTTGAGATAGAAGTTCTAAGGTCTCAGTATAGTTACAACCGCTGCTCCACCCTTCAAACCGAAATACACCACTGCTTCACGGCAGAAATAGGCAGGGTGATGGTACCCGTGCGGTCGATGGCACTATACGGAGCACCCGTCTGGTGCCACGTCCTTACCCACGAGAACGTCGCCGCGCTGCGACGCCGGCAGCGCGCGATCGCAGTCAGAGTTATTCATGATACCTCACAGTCTTCTACGAGGCGGCGCGCCCTAGCGCAAGTGCAGCCGGAGCGCGGGGGCTCCAATATCGGCAGTCCGTGCTGGAGGCGTGGTCTCGTCGTTTGGCGGACCCGTCGGCCGGCCTCCGTACCGTCGAGGCGATCTGCCCGGTTCTCGCGGACTGGGTGGGCCGCGACCGCGGAAGTCTCACCTCCGGCTACCTCTCTTACACGATGTTACTCCCACACTGAGGAAGCCAACCGCGAACACATGTCAAGCACGCACAAGCACGCACTTCACCGGAAAAACCTGCATCCGCCAGCGGAACCCGAACACCGCCGCATCGCCAGACACGAACGCACCGGACGTCTTATCTTACAGGTCACGACGACTTCAGATGTGTCAATTTTTCTTCCCCACGGAAACTTGCTTGCTTTCTTGTTTGCTTGCTTGCTGGAGCCCGAAGTCATCGAACGTGTAGTGTTATTGATATTGAATCGAGTAGATTCTAAAATTTCAGGGACAATTCACAGTCTCATGTCCTGGTTTACTGTACTAGTGCCATGTAACTCTAGCAGTAGTCATTGGCTTAAAAACGATTCGTGTCGGAACTACCCACTCGTCATGACAGATCCATTATTGCGATCGAAGTTTCACTTGAGATTTGCACTTGCCTTAATTTCTTGCAATAGCTTGTTACGTGTTGTATTTCCGTTAGTAAATGCCATGTGATGAAGTCGACAGTCAAACTGGGCAACATGAGCCAGAACGTAAGATGTGACGATTTCTTCGTGGCTCAGATCTTCCATCGAGGTAACAGAGACGTTATTACACGACTTACGTATGCTGCATTCACGCTCTTGTGGCGTACCACTACTAGTATTCTGATCTGCATCATGTTTTTTTTGCTGTACTTCGAACATGTTCAAACACGTCACGCCAGTGAGAGTAGAGTCCTGATCTCACTTCTGATGTAAGCTTGAGGGTAGATATTATCTTGTTGAACACCAAGTAAAACGATGTCACTTTTTGATTCCTGATTTAATCAACAATATGTTATCTTAACAATTCACTTTAACACTTGTCCAACTTTAACCAGTACGTACAACAGTCACTGAATCACACAACGTAACAACGATATAGTAAGTGCACCGGGCAAACGCAGTCCAACGAATGTTCATTTCAAGGCACGTTCCGCCTTTTTATACTAGCCGGCGCAGCTGGCTTATGAGTCACTTCTGTTGCAGCTGTTGTTTACGAGTGGAACGACACGGCCGGCGCACCTGGCTTGTGTGAGTCACTCCTATTGCACGTGCTATATAACATAAATATCGTTAACGCCGTCATATATATAATCTAAATCTCGGAAACGGCTTCAACGATTTTCATAAAATTTAGTATACAGGGCATTTCGGGGGCGATAAATCGATCTAGCTACGATTTATTTGCAGAAAATGTTGTTTTATTCGTGTTTTCAATAATCAACTTTACCCGACATCTATTGGCGAATAATAATACTATTTATCTTAATTGAGGGCAACTAACCGCTTCAAAGACACAACAAGATGGCGTTATCAAAAAAAAAAACAGAGCAAAGCTCGGTCATCATCTAGTTAGATTTAAACTCAATTCAAGAATTACTCCTTTTAAACTGTAATATTTAAGTAAGTTTAAAACGTAGCGTTCCAATTCACTTAAATCGAAAGCCATGCTCAAACGACATTTTAGAGGTTTTTGGCAACCTAACTGAATTGTTGAGAACTAAAGTTGTTAGGTCGTCGTCTAGAGCCGGCCGAGATTTCAACTGATATTGCTAATTGGACTGGCCGCCCTAATAGCTCTGATGGTCTTTGCCAATTAATGCTTATTGATGTCGTGCGCCGTGGATCTTCGGGTCGACCCTTGTCTCGCTTTAACCCCATCCAACCTCCCCTGCTAATAATTAATCAAGCAATTACGAAGAACCGCTCGATATAGATATTTTCGTTCCTTATAATTCGATCATGTCTCAGAGTCCTGCGTGTTCAACCGTTGTCACCTTAAGAAACTTTTCCGATTAAAACTTTCGTTAATATAATAATATCTGCTGGTAGTATATTATATTATGTCAGTTTACTGTCTTCAACTAACAAAAATTATTATCATTCGAAAAACCATAAACCTTCCATAACCGCGAGTTAATTAATGTAACTAAAATATTCTAAATTACAAAATTACAATCTTCTATCTATATATATAAAAATGAATTGCTGTTCATTAGTCGCGCTAAAACTCGAGAACGGCTGGACCGATTTGGCTAATATTGGTCTTGAATTATTTGTGGAAGTCCAGAGAAGGCTTAAAAGTTAGATAAACATGAAAATGCTTGAAATTAAATAAAAATAGCAATTTCGTTTTTCCTTTGATGTGTCCCCCGTCGGACGGATTCCTTTTGTTTGTTTTAAGTTTATTTTATACAAAGGTTTAGGTCTTTTATTTATAGATTGAGGCACTACGAAGTCTGCCGGGTCAGCTAGTAGTTTATAAATTCTTATTTGATACATAATTTCAATTCGTATTAATCAAATAACCAACTCCAAATGGAATCCGTGAAATTCCAACCAGCAATCCCTTCAGCTCTCCAAAGCTAACGTTTGGAGCAGTGAATTATGATAGATTCTTATTTCATTTATCGTTTCGTGATGCGAAAACTAAAGGACTGAACACGCTGCGAATACGTAATGCCTTGTAATTTCATACAATTTTCTGTTTACAATTCTCGGAACTCTGCTTCGGAGATGCCCCAATCAAACTTCTGAATAAAATCAAAGTAATTGACCATTCTTTTTTCGGGTCGGAACGTTTGTAAATTTGTTTGGACGACGTGACGTCTCGTAAACAAAAATTGACAAACAATAAAATTCTTCTTTCGTAAACAAGAGAGAGTATTTGTTAGTTTTATTTTCATTTTGCAAACGATTAGACTTAGGCCTTTCCATACAACGGTCCGCGTCTCTTAACAGCCCGTGCGACCTGCAGAAAGAACTACTTAAAAAATCGTGTCGCAGTAAAGAGATATTTAAATTAATTAAATATATTCATTATTAAGTACACCTTAAAAGAATAATACAAAAAAGTGTCATAAAATATCCATTTATTGTATTATTTTTGGCCCGCAATTTCTAGTCTGGGTAGCCCTGCATTAAAATAATTGTTAAACGTGCACCACGTAGCACGTACATTAGTAACAAATACATTAATACATGTTAATATTTGATAATAAATGAAGCATAAGTACAGTGACAGTACAACAACATTTTTAATACGCTTTTATTAGCTTCAGACGTATGTATGTTAGTATGTAACGGAATCTTTGAACATGATTTTGATCCCCTTCAAAACGTCGGATTAACTCGAAATTTAGTATACTTATTAAAGACCGATGACAATTTAATATTAAAAAAATATTGAAAAAGCGTGGGGTGCATGGTATCAGTAGTTATAAATATTTTATGAACAGATATGAGTAGAAGAGTTATTTTGATAATATCTTGAAAAGCACCCCACGCTTTTTTACAATAAAATCATTTATTCTTACACTATTTTTAATTGAAATTTATTAAAATTTATTTTCTATTTTTTAGTTGGATTTTCTATAAAAGCGTATTTTGTTAGTTTTTTTAAACTATTATTTATTTTCTCGAACAAATCAACTTCAATTTAGCCCTTTTACTGTTTTGAGTTGTTGTACTGCTACTATCTAAGCGGTGTACTTTCGCAAACTTAACGAAAACACATAATAGATTAAAACGAAACCGGCAAATCTCTTTATTGTTTATAACGTTTTGCATATAAAGGTTTACACATGGTTTTGTACCTTGGGGCATTAAGTGTCGGACTTGTGCCGCGGTCGGATACAAAGCCGGGGCCCCACTTGGGCGGGTGCCAGTCCTCGATAAGCCTCCCTCAACTCTCGGCTCACGTAATGTTACATAACATATTTCTTATTTAACTACGTCTTAACTGTGAGTTAAGAGAGCTCGACGAAGACCCGATAAATTAGCTTTGTGCTGGTTTCTTGATTTCTTAAAATGCACATCAGGATAAACTCATATAAGGCGCTAGATTCTAAAAACAATGAATTTGTTTAGAAAGTCCTGAACCGAAAAAAGGATTATGTTGTTTTTTTATTTAGTAAGATTTTTTTATTGCCCTTTTAGCATACGGCCCACCTAATGGCGAGTTGAGTGGTTACCGGCGCCCATGGACTTCAGCAATGACAGAGGCAGAGCCAAGCCGCTGCCTACTGTTAAGTTTCTCTCCTTTGGTCTTTCGAAGTCAGCGTCTTTCCGAAAGATATTTGATATTCTTATTCTAGATGTGTTTTTTTTCTTCTCTGGTATATATTTACACACATAACTACGGTATAACTCATATAACCCAGAAGACCATCATGGCCTTAAGGTGTGGAATCTGACTTATGCGAATGTGGCCGAAAACATAAAAAAAACAATTAGTATGTTTTTTAAAACGCTAAATATGAACATAAAATTAGTTTGATTACTTCTTAAGCTTACCTAATTTTGTTTAAACTATAAATAAAAAAGTTCAGATCCATTTTAAAAATTGGCAATAATAAAATCGGTTCCTAGTTTTATCTAGTGACTCATATAACATGTCGATTTAAGAAAGACGAGACCAAGTCTGGATATCAGCCAGAACACATTACGTAATCTAGATATGAACGACTGTAGTAATTCTATATTCCAATTCCTACCGACAGTCATATTTTAAAACACAAAATTAACTCAGTATCAGACAAAAACTTCCAAAAATCAATTTCTAAGGCTTTTGCAGGATTACACAATTTTAAGGTGAACAAACTTTAACCTCGTCAATATTTCTTATCATTACTCGAATATTCCCGATACGTTGTGCTTTAACTTCCCTAATTGTATTAAACAGATATATTGAAACAGTTCAGCTGCCATCCACTGTTTGTCTGTAAATATGTAGTACTAGCCAGTCCCTCAATTCCAACAACGGCCAATAGAAAGTTTCAGAATTAGACGACTCGCGGATACATAGGTGCAACACACAAAATAAACTGGTATTTATTTTATTAATCGCATCCGGAGATGACAAGCGAAACGAAAGCGTGCCATCTAGTGGTTGTGACCCGCAACTATTCGTCAGACGTCGGCTCAGTTCGGGTGGCGTGCTTCGGTAGAGTCGAAATGTCATCGCTCGAGTGGAATCGAGACAAAATCGTTGCCTGACTTAGGAAGCAGGGCACTAAAACTGCGATACTTTAAGACAAATATTTTTTTGTATGGAAACTAGTGACATCTTGTAACGGATGCCCCTAAACTTATATTTTGTTAAAGTTAAGGCATTTAATTATCGAACAACTAAAGTCAGAAAATAAAATAAAAAAATTGTTATAGTCAAATCGATTAAATTTTCTCAATTACAATTTGTCATTAAATGCCTTCATTAAAAATAAAATATAGGATAGGTAATATGTTACTGCCATCTACAGGAGCAATGAGAAACTAATCGAAGCGAAGCCATCTAGTGGCCGACGCCCGTAAACATTTTTATTGAGTGCTTGAGTTGCTTATCTATAACTAATTTATGTGTATTATCTATGTTAGGAAGTGTGAAGACGTCTCGGAACTGTCGTATTTTCGCAATGAAGTAGGAAACCTATGGAAATGAAACGTCAACCAAAATTTCGTGCCACTGTGACGTCATCTGGCCACAAAACATGGCGGCTTTAGTGCTGTACAAAAGATTTCAATGTTATCAGGTTTTATCGATAAACGTTCTTGGCTCATTTTATTTTAAATATTGTTGAGTATTATTTATTTGTAGAATTTATACTTTAATGGGAAGTAAGTAGGTATATTGTTATGTGCAAATATGATATGATTTAGATGGGTGAAATCTAAGACAAGTTCGTTCTTCGAATTTGCCAAGTAAACGATATGATGATTTTTAAAAGTTGCTACACTGATTTTATAAAGTTGTCGTTTGTCGCAAAACATAAAGATATGGCGTAGTTCAAAGCCATCAGCCCATTTCTAGCATGCTAAATGTTATCGTATTTTGAGTACGTGTTTTTCTTAGACTATAACAATCTATTTTAATTGTTTTGCTGACTCTAAAGTCCGTAACATACTACCGCAGCGCACCCCAAGGAAGGTGCGCCGCACCATTTGAATCACTTTCGCTTGAGAGTGATTAAAATTTTAAACTTATCAAGGGACCGCGTGAAAAAAAAAACACCTACAGAACATTTATTCATTAATTACAAACGTCATTCCTTGTGACTTCCTCTCTAAAATCACTTAATTATTAAATATTTAACAAATTTACAATAGTGTTTTACTCACTGCGGAATAAAACTGTTTTATTTAAATAGTTCCGAAGAGATTTTGTCGGTAGCCTTTTTCCCGAAATATCTAAACAGAATGTCTAAATATGTTTTGATGACATTAAAGTGGTATTTATGATTAGTGTCATGATCAATAGATTCCGACCGAAAAATGGATTTTTCGGATGAGGGCTCCATAATGAATTTAAATACATATAGATAATAGTTTTAGGGCATTAACTTTCTTGAGATCCTATAAAATACGTTTTAATTATTATTTTTGTATGTTTTAAGCATGATAAATTATGAAATTTTAAATAATCAATCATATGAAATCGATATCAAAGTCAATAAATAATGTACAACCCAAAACAGACGGCCGAACTGACGTGACAATGACATTTGGCGCGCTAAACATGGCGGATTTTCGGCCTCATTAGACGGAGACGGAGATATTTACGTATATTCATGTTTCATTTTATGTACGCACTGAAATACTGTTATATTGTTTTCCTGCGAGTTAAAGTGCTGAGTAAGAACGAGATAGATATATGTTTATGTATGTGCCTTCAAAATGGGTGCTATTTATATAAGCAATTGTACGTATAGAACAATATGTCGTGTCCCTACTATATAGGTCTATGTATTTTCGTGCTGCTCAATCTCTTTGCACGATTACCCACTGTGCATCCACAATGTCAAGAAAAAAAATATATATATCTGCCCACTCTGTGTCATATATATGCAGATACTTTATGAATAGTCATAGCGTTCACGAATGACTTCCACCGTGAGGGAATAACATCGTATGATGAGAATATAAAAAAGAAACACCCGTAAAAGAAATTGCGTAATTCCTATAAAATTGAGACAGGTCTCACGATGAGTGACGGTATTTACTTGATGTCTATGGGCTTCGGTAGCCACTGGACATTAGGAGGTTTTATTGAATATTGGTAGGACGTCTTGTGGGGTCCGCACGGGTAGTTAAAACAACCCGAGCTATTTCTTCCGTGAAGCAGTAATGCGTTTCGGTTTGAAGGGTGGGGCAGCCGCTGTACTATATTGAGAACTTATAACTCATATCTGAAGGACCCACCTTCAGCTAACCTTCACCTAGTTGTAGCACACTAGAGTGCAGGTAGCGCACCGCGCGATTTTGAACCATAACCTTTACTAGGGGGAAGTCGCCTTCTACAGCAGTGAAAAAGTAATCCTACCCGAAAAAAATCATTGTTTTTTTAAAATAGATGCGCTTGATCCAATAGAACAAGGTGTTAGATTTTCTTTACAAATTCACATTACATTCGGTAAATGGACATCTCGCTGGTACGCTCGTAAAAGAAAAAAGGTCACTTTGATTACCCTTGGAGAGAAATGTGCGATGGTTAGTTAAACATAGAAAATTGTCGTTTCTTTGTATAAACTTTTTTTAAGTGTCGTAAATGACTTTCCCGTCTTTTGTTACTTAAAAGGTAAATATTAAGCTCGAGTGATTTATGTTTTTATAATAATATTCTATTTATTACTTACAAGCCATTTCGATTTGTTTTGCTAAATACAATAATATTATATAATAATATTTTAATAAATCGGGCACATGACGCTCAAACTAACTTATCTAATACGAAAATGAACGAAGCTACAAATGTTCTTTTTCATATAATCTCTCCGTTGCCATCTCTTTCACAACGCCCGCGACTAAATGGGGAAGAAATCATAAAACACTGTGTTCATCCATCATTGTGTTATTTGAAATCTACCCCCACTAAAACTTATTAATTTCTTTACATTTCCCAATTTTGAATAGCAGAACTCTTTAATGATATCGTTTAAAAAGATTTTTGTACAAATCGCTAAATACATTAATGGCCATGATGAACATCAGTGACTATTTATTATAAGTTTTGCCGAAAATTCTATCAGTTCTGTTTGCCGATAACAACTTCTTTCTACAAAATAAAGAAGAAAAAAAACCTAACCTAAAAATTGTGTCAAATATATCAACATTTATATTAACATCAACACGCATTCCTTCACACACAGACCTTCATTTTACTAACATTTGTAAACTCTATTGCTAAACCAACATTTGAATAAAAGAAGAAAACATAAGACAGATTAGCGGCCAATAATATAGTTGCCGTTTGAAGGTTTTCGTAAGGAAACATCAAGGAAAATCTCAACGTACGAATGCCCCGATTATCCGGCAATGGCTGACCCGTAACTACGCACATTTTTCTATCCAAAACAACATTTGGCGGTGTAAACACGAACAACGAACAAAGGATGAATCGACAGCTATTCGAGAGAAATATCTTTTGCACAATAAATAGTTTTGCTTTCATAGCTCGCTGTGCTCGTGTCCTATTATTATCTGTATTGAAATTCGTTTATATAAGACACTAGCGACCCGCCCTTGCTTCGCTTCGGAAAGTGTAATTTATTATTGATTTCTCCACTATTTAATGGATGTTATTATACATGTAAACCTTCTTCTTCAATCACTCTATCTATTTAAAAAAATCGCATCAAAATCCGTAGCGTAGTTTTAAAGATTTAAGCATACATAGGCATATAGGGAGAGAAAAAGCGACTTTGTTTTATACTATGTAGTGATAACATGGGTTATCAAACAAACATTAATATTAGTTGAATAAATACTCAAAATTTTAACTAAAATGGCACAGGATTTAGTATCAATCCAACGATTTCAGTCAGACAGCTATTTCGATTTGCAATATAATGTTGACTTAGGGCTCAAATCAAATACGACAAAATCTGTTTGTAGTTTTATAAGATTTCTGTTACTAATTTTAATGCAAATATCTATGTTGTTTTGTTACTTATCGAATAGGCATACTATTAATTGTACATACACAAAACTTGCATACGTCCCATCATAGCTTATGCAAGCGTATTGTTCGCTCATACACGGGCCACTAAAGCCTCAGTCTCTCCAGGCCATCCAATTCCGTTCCTGCAGGATAGCCGTCTGAGAAACGTGATACGTTAGGAATGTTGATCTTCATGATGACCTAAATTTAGAACTGATACGCAAATATCTTAAGGAAGCGTTAGAACGATAACCCTTTTATCGTGGCCGCCACTAATTAAATAAATAATAAATAAATAAATATTTACTAACAATCACGCCACGTTAACTGGTCCTGTGCTAAGTTCGTAAAGAACTTGTGTTACAGGTACCAGATAACGGAAATAAATGTAAGATTTTTATTAAACACATACATAATATATTTAATATACATCCATAGCACTGGAAAAGACATTTTATTTTTATCATACAAATATCTTCTCTTGGCGGGATTCGAACCCGCGACCCCCTTGGGCAGTAACCATGTCACTTACCACTACACCAGATGGCCGATATCCAATCTAGGCGACGAGGCAACGTAAAGCCGACTTCACCCTAAACATGTCTCCCCGGAACTTTCGGATCCGCTCTCAGTGCTTTAAAGCTCTTCAAACACCGATCACTGTCCTCGTGGAACTCTTCGTCGTAATCGACGAGGTCATTCCAACTACTCGTAGACCAGTAGGTGAGCTCAGGTGCTCAACTTGATAGAGTTTACTAACACTTGCCCTCGCAATAGCACTGCCTTACAAAACGGCTGCGCTTATCGTGGGGTTGGCGTCAGTGCGTCATTTTCGGAATCACTGACCTTTAGGTTCAATTCATTGGCCGCGATCTGGTAGTAACATGACGAGAGTTCAATTACATATTGCTATATATTTCATATTATAATATATGTAAACGGTATCTGTTTATTGTATGTATATACCTAGTCAGGTCATAAATTCTGTCACATGTTTAATGTAAAATAATTGAAACAAGTTTATTATATAAGTAACCATTCATATACCAAAATGAATTTAACAAAACATAGATTCTTATGACACTAAAGTTTATTCAAAATGACCTCCGTGATTTTGAATACAGGCCTTCAATCTGCGCGGCCAGTCGTCTATCGCAGCATGAACAAGGTCCATGTCAATATCGGCGGCTGCCTTAATCAAGGATGTCTTGAGTGACTCCAAATTGGGATGAGGCTTTGAGCATGCCTTTTCCTCCAAGTGTTGCCATATCTTGTAATCTAACGGATTCAAATCTGGACTGGAGGAGGGCTAGGCTTCGTGCCGGATGAAGTCGATTTCACGCGCCGCCAGCCAGTCTTGTGTGCTCTTCGCTCTATGAGCTGGCACCGAATCTTATTGGAATACCCAGTGCCTGTTATTGAACATGGTATGAGAAACAGGTTCCACAAGGTTCGTTAGGACTGTATTTTGATACCAAACTGCATTCGTTTTTACACCTTTCTCACAAAAATGTACCTCTGTTAAGCCCCAATAAGAAACTCCCAACCATACCATGAGCGAGGATGGAAAATGACCTCGTTGGACACGCGGAATACGGTTGCTCGCTTCTTCACTACTGTGTGCGTACACCTTATCATTTTGTTTGTTGTAGCTCTCTTCTACGGTAAAAAATTTTTCATCCGAAAAAAGAATTCCCAATATTTTTTTCCCGCGTACCGCTTCAACAAAGCGCGGCATCTCTTCAGTCTCAGGTCCATTAGACGAGCATTCAAACGATGTCCTGTTTTTCTTCAATATGCCCGAAGCCCTAAGTTTTCATTTAACACCCTTTTCACCGTGGTTCTGCTTAACCCCATCTGAAGGGCCACAGTTTCTGCTTACGTTTGGGATTTCTTTAAATTTGCGCCTTCACAGCTTTTATCACTGCTGGAGTCCTAACAGACCGAGGGCGACCACTTCTTGACCTGTCATCTACACTAGAGTCTTCATTGTATCGTTTGATGGTACGATAAACGAATCTTTTGGTTATATTAAAATTTTTCAGTATGTTAAAAATTTGAATTGGCGCGTAACCGCAACGATGCAACGCAATAACTGCAACACTGTCTTCTTTAAGCGTCCACTCCATATTTATAAATGAGTAAAATTCTAAAAGTATACATTTTTATTTTCATGAACAATTCGAAATTCGAATTCAATAAACTTTTTTGTGGCCAGCATTCTAAAAGAAAAGTTTTTACTGTGTAACAATACTTATGACCTGACTAGTTATATTCTATAATAATGTATTGTCTATGGTACACCGCAACATACCTGCTATATCTTTATATTTTCCAGAATTTCTGTAAATTAAACGGTTGTCTGGAAGAGATCGCTTTTCGCGAGACCGCCTATTGTTGTATATGCTTTTTGACTGTTTCTTGAATGTAAATTGTGTTTTCGTGTGCAATAAAGTGTATTCTCTCTCTCTCCCTCTCTCTCTCTCCGTCTCTCTCTATCCCTCTCTTTCTCTCTCTCTCTTTCTCTCTCTCTCTTTCTCTCTCTCTTTTTCTCTTTCTCTTTACATATTGTATTTCTCGCATTGCAAAACACGTATTAATTGACATGAGTGAAACCATAAACGTGAAAGGACATCCAATTAGCGTCGGTTCGGTCTACTCAGCGCGATGCAGCCATGGTAACGCGAGATGAGTTCGCTCGATCGATATGCCTCACACCAAAATTTCTTAGTCACGTCAATTCATTATAAATTGTTAGCCCACTGAGTTTCTCGCCGGATCTTCTCAGTGGGTCGCGTTTTCGATCCGGTGGTAGATTCTGCGAAGCACTGCTCTTGCTAGAGCCAGTGTTAGCAACACACCCGGTTTGAGCCCCGTGAGCTCACCTACACGTCAAGGAGAAGCTGATATAGCCTCTCAAGGCTATCAGCATTATCAGCATAGGTAGGAACAAAAAAATTGTTTAAGAGTTTTTGATTTTTTTAATATCTTAGATATGTGAACGGCTAACTGGTTACTGGAACCCTGACACGAGTTATATCGGGAATACTGCCACCTACCTTGAGACATGAGGAATTATTAGAGTACATCGCTGGTCTCTTGAAGTTCTTTCTACTTTCGCGAGGACGGGACCGGAGAGCTGGAATATGCTAATAGCTAGTTACCCAATCGCCTCAGAAAGAGTCCCGACAGCCCAAGAGTAACCGATTCGCGAATCCCTTTACTGTTTTTATTAAATTAAATCAAAAACACATGTTTTTCATAAAGAATTAATAGAAAAAAACAATTTTTTTTGGAACGAAGTTCCTTATGGGACTATCCGGAGGGGTACCATAACCGGGAAAAAACGTCCGTAACGTAAGATTTTTATTAGTAATGCACACAGTGTACGACTTAACTTTGTAATAACGTACAAAGTAGTAATGCACGCAATGTACAACTTAACTTTGTAATAACATACAAAAATTACATATTTTTTTATGATTCAATGACCTTTTTTTGTGATTGAAAGATTACTGGTGGCCCGAAGGCCTTTCCAGTTTCACCAGGACAAGTGGGCGAGCAAATGCTCAGCCAGGAGGGGTGGGATTTGCTAACAACTGCCCGAGCGCCTCCGAAGGATACCTAGCAACTCTAGAGCAACTGCTCCGCGAATGAATCTACTACCGGATCGGAATCGCGACCTGCTAAGAAGATCCGGCGAGAACTTAAAATTAATATTTTTTATAATAAGGAACTTTGTTCCTATCCGGTTTCCAACGACACCACACATCTTTTTTTTTCAATTTCTTACTACTGCTACCACATTACTGTAGGTATTCATCATATTTTATTTATTAAATCCTAAAATAACATTACCCTATTTAACCGAATAATATAGCATATTCATTGTTCAATTTTCATAATATAATATTACTTGAACCACATATTATCGGAGGAACAAAGTAAATAATTACAGCGCCCGTACAGACGTTTCTAATTAAAACAACTGGTATATATTACGACCGTGAACAATGTGTAAATTGATTGCGGCCCCAACACCTATTTAATATCGGTACACGTGATCATCTGGTAATTACTTTCTATCGTTACTTATTAGAGGATTATCGGAACTTATTATTTAAACAAAAAAGTATTTAGCGACTGTTTTTTTATTGCTTAGATGGTTGGACGAGCTCATAGCCCACCTGGTGTTAAGTGGTTACTGGAGCTCATAGACATCTACAACGTAAATGCGCCACCCTCCTTGAGATATAAGTTGTAAGGTCTCAGTATAGTTACAACGGCTGCCCCACCCTTCGAACCGAAACGCATTACTGCTTCACGGCGGAAATAGGCGGGGCGGTGGTACCTACCCGTGCGGACTCCCAAGAGGTCCTACCACCAGTGAGATATTACTTTACTGAGATTACTTCTGGTAATTACTTTCTATCGTTACTTGTTAGAGGATTATCGGAAATTTTTATTTAAACAAAAAAGTATTTAGCGACTGTAACTGCCAAGGTTTTTACGGCAGTAAGCGCATGTGAACCGCCGTGGTATATTTTTCGAATGACATTTCATGCGATCTTCGGATGTCGTTGACAGTTGACAGGTAGAGTTCGACGTTTAAACATAGTTACTGATGATAACAAGCAGACACACATCTCAATTTGAAGGGTCGGGTAGTCGTGTGAAAGTAAAATACTATCAAAATACTACCCGATATTATTCCTTTATCGTGGGATTCACTCATGAACATCATTCTATTAAGTAGCTACGTGATTCATTAAAAAGTTGGTAGTCGCTTGCAGGCTTTGAACACTGGCACAGACGCATCGCTCAATGCGAGTTTATGGGATGCCTTATCCTTTAGGTCACAACGCCTTCCGACATGCTATATCTGATTTGCTGAATAGAAACTATTCATCCAAAATACAGCAGCCTCAATTCAAAAACAAAATAAACGAATCAACTTGTTTTTAATTTTCTATTTTGTTGTATATGTTTCGTATTAACTAAATAATAATTAAACTAAACAAGTATGTAATACTGTAATTTTAAATTTTAGTTTTTTTTATTACTATTATCAAGTCGGAGTCATCACTATTCTGTAAATACCATAAAACCATAATACCAAATACCATAAAACTAATAGAAACTCTATTATATGATCTAAACAATGAGTCGATAAAGCTTAGATGCGATATTTAATAATTAATACAGAATAAATTAGGGCAAAGAATAAACATCTGAGAGCTATGTGCCTACGCCATATTACTAAAAATATAACGGTAGATTTTTCATCGTTGAAGTTGTATATTTTAGTAGTGGATTAATTAAAATATATGCCAACTGCCTGATTTGAGGCTAGAATGATCTGAATAAAATCTCCAGCGCTTCCTCAACACCCTTGACGTGTCGTTTCTCAAACGATACCCGAGAAGTTTTTCAGCGGCATGTAATTTTAGCCAATAACTAGCTATTTAGCTAATAACGAGCTATTCATATGTTTTAGTAACCTTTTATATTGTGAGATAAGTCGTATTACAGTTTAAAAAAATATATAATCCCTTTACTTTTTATTTTATTTACATTTCGCAAGCAAATATGATATATCAGAACTATAATAATTAATCTATGTTTGTATACCATTCTTAGGCTAAACCAAATTCTAATAGCCTATATCCTATCATATTTACTGAAATGTATAAATATTATAGGCAGTGTATGTTATAAGGTTTGCACTTACATGTAATATAATCTTTCAACTATAATGAAAAACAGAAATGTCTAGCAAGCAATTTAATGACGTTATATCCAAAGTACCACATATATCTCAGTTTTAATAATTAATTAATAATAATTAAATAATATAAATAATTTTCCAAAAACAACGAAAACAAATCGAATCATTAATAACAAATACAAATTTACAATTATAAAGCTATGTAAATATGTATCATCAAAGCAGAAACCGGATTATAATATCATTTAAATAATAAATTCATAAACAACTGAATCTACAAAGTCTAAGAAATAAATCTAGGAGCGTATCCTCACAAAGTCTAACTACAAAATTCGCTTTGAGTGCTTTGTGTACACGAAGGCAATCAAATATATATTTTTCTCTCTTGGAAACAGAATCTATAAACAAAAAGCGCTCATCCTGCTTTCAATTCAATTCAGGGAAAAGCAAAGCCGACCCGATCGAAGGGAAACGCGAGGATTACGTTAAGGGGACGCTTATATTCCGACTGTTTGCGGTCTTACCGACGAAAATTGTTTATTATTTATATCAATAACTTTATAAGATGATGTACAGTGACGTGCAAAAGTGCACGGATAGTACAGTAAAAATTCTACATTAACGCCATCTGTTATTAATCGTGCATCGTTATTTAGTAATAGTATTATTCTATGTAATGAAATATTTCTATGTGTTTTAAATGTATTATTTAAATTAGAAATAAAATTTGTGCATTTAGGAATACAATAACTACAGTTAGAATGTAATGGGTTTATAGATAAAAACGTAAAAGCAAAACGCATGTAGTATTGAATAAATGAACAACGACATCTGGTCGTACTGTTTTTATTAAGTTGGATCAAAAGGCTAGTGAATTATGGTACTTATGTTTTTCACGTAAAATCTGCAGTTGATCCGTACATGGCTTGTACAGAAAACCTTTATAGGCTTTGATTGACAGAAAAAGATCTCCAACACTCAAAATGCAATGCAAAATCTTCGCGGGAGAAATAGAAAGAGAGCGGTGAAATCAACTTTGGCGTAAGCAGTGTTGCAAATCCACTTTGTATCCTACCACTGCTTCAACTGCGAAACAATCTGCTGTCGATCTTTCGGTGACATTCATATTTTATATAATATGAGCTCCAAAACTTACTTAGTATCAGATATAATGCATAAATTCGTCGGCATCTTATCTTATGTTATTATATATATAAAAATGAATTGCTGTTCGTTAGTCTCGCTAAAACTCGAGAACGGCTGGACCGATTTGGCTAATTTTGGTCTTGAATTATTTGTGGAAGTCCAGAGAAGGTTTAAAAGGTACATTAATATGAAAATGCTCGTAACAATTTTGTTTTTCCTTTGATATGCCCCCCCCCCCTCGGACGGATTCCTTTTCCTATACAAAAGTTTAGGTCTTTTATTTCTCGATTGAGGCACTACAAAGTCTGCCGGGTCAGCTAGTAGTTTATAAATTCTTATTTGAAACATAATTTCAATTCGTATTAATCAAATAACCAACCCCAAATGGAATCCGTGAAATTCCAACCAGCAATCCCTTAAAAAGAGAACTTACAATGGCCGCGCCACAGTTTTGCAAGCGGAACGAGCGCGACGACAGTTCAACAACAATTGTTTTCTATAAAAACCAATTCGGTTATCCTAAAAGATAAACTGAAATTAGTCAACCGAATCCCCATCGTGTCTGCTTAGTGACACGGCTCACGCGCGCCGTAGAACAAATCCAGAAGATTAAGTCATCGAAAAATTTGATGCGTGCGCCCTGCCCGCCCTCTAGGCTTAACGGTGAGGCGACGTCATTGGATAACAGGAGCGGAGTTAGGATTAAATTTGCACTGTAAGCAATTCGAGACAACAATTTTGCAATTTACTTAGACGTTTTGCTGTTTTACTCAATTTTTTAATTAGACGAATATAATATTTAAAAATGGCGATCGCTTTATTCATTTATAGAATTTCTAATTGTAATATAAGTAGCAAACCCAATAATATAGTTGTCGTGGTAGGCACTAGTACTCATTTTGTGATACGTATAAGCGCTTTATAAGTACTTCTGCTCATATGAACCGATTAAAACCACAACATTTCCAGAATCAAAGAAAATTTGTTTGTCACATCAACTATGCTTGACGTAAAATGTGAAATGCATGAATAAATAAAACACGTGCACTGCATTTTGTAATCAATCTGAATCTTCACCTAAGTTAATTAAAAATTATATTGAATTGAATTTTGTTTTAAGAATCAATTTCTAAAACAGAAGAAGGAAGAAGTGAAAGTAGCCTCGGTAATCAACAAATTAAAGAGCGGACGGTTAGCGTGGTATGGACATTTGATGCGTAGAGAGAAGATGCATGTGACTAGGAGATGTATGGAAATGGTAGTGCAAGGTAGAGGGAGAAAAGGTCGACCGAAGAAGACATGAATGGAGTGTGTGAATGACGACATGAGAGAGACATGAGTGAGTGTTGAGATGACGGCTGATAGAAGAGAATGGAAGAGAAAAATTAGCTGTGCCGACCCCACCTACCTAGTGGGATAAGGTGGAGAAAAAGAAGAATTAATTTCTAAAATAAAATCTCAATTGCGTCCCTGTGAACGATGATCCTTTTGCCACCTCATACTTTCAGTTTGTGGCGTGTCACTGAAAAAGTGGCTTTAACGTTTTTAGGGGCATGAACAACGGGAGAGTGACACTTTTCACGACCTTTTTATGACTCTTGAAGCTTTGTTGGCAATTTTTGAAGAAAAATTGACGTAATATGAATATTTTGACACGTTACTTCGAAAAACCGATAACACAATTCCCCCCCCCCCCCTCCCTTAAAGAACTTAAATGACCACAGCATTATGCTATTTCTTTTAAACATCATAAAAGTTGAACATGTCCATGGTCGGGCATACGCGTTTTATTTTTAATTCGCGCTATCCTCGTATCAAACCATGTGAGTATACCAGAGTCCCAATCCCATAGCCAGCAGCAGGCAGCGGCTTGTCTCTGCCCCTCTATGAGCGACGGTACCCGCTTACCGTCAGGTGGGCCGTATGCTCGTCTGCTTGCTTGGCAATAAAAAAAACGTGCCCCAATTTTACTAATACAATACGTTATTAACACTCATTCACCAACTACTTCCACAATTAATAATAACCTGTCATTTATTTTGTTGTAATGTTATATAATATGCTTATTACTTTTTTTTTTATTTGCCTGCACATGTTTTTCCATCCTATCCATTTCTGCCATGAAGCAGTGATACACTTAGGTTTGAAGTGCGAAACAGTCGTTATACAATACAATTGAGACTTCAGTCATTCTCCAAAGTGAGTGGTGGCGTTCACATTGAGCTTCTATAACCACATAGCATCAAGTAAGCCGTGAACGCGTTCATAACTAGCTGGTTTCACATTCAACGTAACCAAGATGATTTATCTTTGTTATGTTAACCTAAACCATAGAAATGCGAGATAAAAAAGCCTCTATACTCAAACCGTGACTGCCAAATATAGTCTTCTGTATTTTATCTGACTGTACCTGTCTATAGCCATATCTGAATAAATCTAACTTCGACAAGGAATCGAAACCGAATCTGTGATTATGCAATAACGCAGATATTTTTTTACAACAATGTCACTTTTTAATTAACTTTCTAGTTTACAATAATACTAGTGGTTTTTTTTTTTTTTGCCCTTGTAGGCAGACGAGCATACGGCCTACCTGATGGTCCCCCGGTAGTCGAAATTCGACTATAATTAACTGAAATTATAAATAAGTTCGTACACTATTATGATTCTATTGTCAAGGACTATTATACTTCTTTAATCACAGATTTCGTCAAGACTAAACTTTAGACAAATATTAATAAAGAGAAAACAATATTTAATCTATTCTCAATTTGACAGACTATAACCGACAGACTGCAAAGAAAAGTTTGACAATAAACAAATAGTATGCATGCGTGTGTGTGTCAAATACATGGTAGTGTGTGTAATGTTTTCTTTATTGATTTAATGTATATTTTATGCATTATTTTAAAAAAATATTAGCATTGTGCACTTCTTCTCTATAATCTCTATAAGTGTGGAAAATTTCATACTTCTCCGTCTGCGCAATTTTCGTAAAAAGGGACACAAAGTTTTTACTTCACGTATTAATATATAGATATTCCGCGAGGCATTTCCAGTACATACAAAACTTTTAGTAAACTCAAGTGTGCACTGGAACTCGTTGATTTGAATAAAATTATGTAACTTGGTATTCTGCGAGTTTCCATGCGACACGACACAACCTCATTCTGTATGCACGCTGCAATTGGGTCACGGACCTTCTGAGGGGTTAAAACGTGTTTAATTAAACAAATACTTTCATCAAATAGTAAAAGAACTTAGGTTTTTTTTTAGTTTTCGCTGGTGATAACAAACGTAACTCTATATTCATTTACAAAATAAAAAAAAGCGATTTGGTGGACGTTACCGCCTTATTAGCTGAGATCACAGAAAAACCGCTTAAATAATTTCGAGCAGAAAAATAAATACTGTATTTGGATTGATACACACCCTGTATATACCAACAATAGAGCAACAACAGCAAAAAGAACAACAACAGAAATCTTATCGTTCACTTTGAAATAAAATTTGAATATCCGTACGGTAGTATGGCCATTCTATCTTTCAAAGCGGAATAGGAAAATCCTTTGCGGCAATTTTTTTTTTGAGTGTACGAGCTCACAGCCCACCTGGTGTGAAGTGGTTACTGGAGCCCATAGACATCTATAAGGTAAATGCGCCACTCACCTTTAGATATAAGTTCTAAGGTCTCAAGTATAGTTACAACGGCTGCCCCATCCTTCGAACCGAAACGCATTACTGCTTCACGGTAAAAATAGGCAAGGTGGTGGTACCTACCCGCGCGGACTCACAAGAGCTCCTACCACCAGTAAAGTTTGGTGGTAATTTCCTTTATGCACTTACAATTCGCCACGCAAACGTCATGTCACCTTAAAATGTCATGTCAATGTAAAAAATCTCTATACACTCCTAGGATAGAACAGGTTGACAGTGGTGAATGGTCTAAGAAAAGAACATTTACACAGAGACCTTCCTTTCAACACAATTAAAACAAACAAAACTAATATTCATTTTATTTACTATCTTGTAACGATACAATAAATCCGTCTACTAAGTACAGCTCCTACTACAATACTACATGGTATTCGTGTTAAACATAGAAAAATTGCATACAGGTAGTAAATGCAACAAGCTGACTAATGAGAGAAATTACTTTACTTCTAACTTACTTTCTTTATTAATTCTAACATTGTTTTAGACAAACAACAATATGTTAAATCAAAAGCTGTTCACATCTGCCATGTTTTTTATATATACTAGTGGTCGCCCATATAATTGAAATTGTAAGTTTTTACACTATTATGATTCTATTTTCAAAGACTATTATACTTTTATAATCACAAATTTCGCCAAGACTACACTATAGAAAAATATGAATAAAGACAAAAAATATTTAATCTATTCTCACCACCGACGTCAAGAACAAAAGTTTGACAATAAACAAATAATATGCATGTGTGTTGCGTCAAATACATGGTAGTGTGTGTAATGTTTTTTTTTATTGATTTAATGTATTTTTTAGGCATAATTTTTTAAAATATTAACATTTTGCACTCCTCTATATTCTCTATAAGTGTGGGAAATTTCATACTCCTCCGTCCGCGCAATTTTCGTAAAAAAAATATATACAAAGTTTTTCCTTCACGTATTAATATATATATTAGAGAAAGCAATTAATTTGTTCATTGTAATCACGCGTTAAATTTGCTTCCTCAATAGACTTTACTGGTGTTTGTCTACGGAATCAATCAAATTAAAAGTAATGCATTTTTACGCTTCGAATATTAATTCAAAGATTAATAAGCAATTATTAGAATGCTATTATAATTACAACATGGTCTCGGTGTGACGTGCGTTTATCTCGTTGAGATTTCTATGTGTGACACTTAAAATAAATAAATAAAAACAACTCTTTGAAGTCGTCGTGGCCTAAAGGATAAGACGTCCGGTGCATTCGTGTTGAGCGATACACCGGTGTTCGAATCTCAGGCGGGTACAAATTTTTCTAATGAAATGCGTACTCAACAAAATAAATGTTCACGATTGACTTCCACGGTGAAGAAATAACATCGTGTAATAAAAATCAAACCTGCAAAATTATAATTTGCGTAATTACTGGTGGTAGGACCTCTTGGAAGTCCGCGCGGGTAGGTACCACCACCCTGCCTATTCCGGCCGTGAAGCAGTAATGCGTTTCGGTTTGAAGGGTGGGGCAGCCGTTGTAACTATACTTGAGACCTTAGAACTTATATCTCAAGGTGGGTGGCGCATTTACGTTGTAGATATCTATGGGCTCCAGTTACCACTTAATACCAGGTGGGCTGTGAGCTTGTCCACCCATCTAAGCAAAAAAAAAAAACTTGACGTGTACTGTCTGCATACGCTAATTAAAAGCTTAGGTTACAATTATAATGGAACCTGCTGTCGCTTTAGCTACAGCGTTTCACGTTGCGCTCAAAAATAAATGCTATCGTAGAAATGCAATATCCCAAAAACAAGACCACATAAGCTTCCTTTAAGGACCATATTGAATATGGTTTGATCTGGTACTGGGCAGAAGCTTGACATTTCAAACGTTCGAATTCAGCGAACGTTTTTGTAGTTTTATCGATCATTCCACTGGCCACAATGTTATACATGAATCTGTTGAAAGGCTTTAACAATACCGAACCACGCCGAAAGAAAAACGTCCTTAAAACCGCAACAAAAGGCACCGACAGCTTGTACAATTCCAATTCGCATTCTTTATTCCTGAATTCCGAATTATAAAGAACGAAGAATGTATTTGAAATTAACGTATACAACTTTTCATCGCTGTTCTTTACCATCAACAAGCATTCCATTCTGCCTCTACAATCGTGTCTACTTCTATTGTAGTTCTCGTTTGGCCACGCCGAATGCACCACTAATTCGTAATTATTAATCACGTTGTCTATGTTTTTCTCTTCGTAGCCTCTCTTAGGATTAGTACTCAGACTGTACAAATATGATTGAATTATATTTGGTCCGATCAATATTAGTAATAACAAATTCAACATCACAAGCCTATGCTTGAAACTCGTCTTGACGATTTTCGAAAAACTTCTATTGGTAATGTAGCCAACGAGTATGAAAAAATTACGTCCATACTCTTTATTTTTCGTAGTGAAAATAGAAAAAAATGTTATAACTAAATAAATAACAATGATCAGTAAAATGAAAGGTTGAGATACCGAAGCAGTCAGAACGAATAAAGCGTGCCACTGACTCAAGTATCGTTGACGATGCACAACTGCAACCAAATGATCGATGTACAATGGATAGCTATATGAAAAAACAGTGGCTGCTTTAAGAGCGATTGAGAAACCTCCAAACGTTAATTCTGCATCACTGTCTTCGACGTCTTCTAGTAGCTCGTCGAAGGATCTATTTCCGAACTGTATAACTTCGATGTCCAATCCGTAGCTTTCTTGAAACATCTCGAGAATAAAAGTCTCAGTTCCGGATTGATTACGATAAGTCACGAAAGGACGTACAGGTATTGTGATGGCCTGAAACTTACAGCCTCTAATTGATATTTTCATGTGAGGCACAATGGTCCTCGTCTTTGGACATGTAGAACATAGGCATCGGAGAATTAAGGTCTCGGATCTGTTGCAAACGCTGAAGTCAGTGCGAAACGAATGTACTCCATAGCTATCTCCGGCTTTGGTTATAACTGTTGCATTGAAAATATTGTTTCTTAGTAATATTTTTCCAAGATTTTGCAGATTAGATTTTATATTCTTGATAACGATGATAAATTTTCCAAATGGATTCCAAAAATAATCATATATCGCCTCACCGATTCCTTTTTCGAATTCTTGGAAATTCTCGGCCGCCACTACGTATGCGTTGGTGTATAATGTAATTGTTTTCGAGAAAAACGTACGAGTTTTAAACTTCAAATTTCGTATTCCGTGTAATTCAGACATACGTAAGATATCATTAGGATCTATTACAGTAATATCTAAACTATCATTAAAATATTGAAGTACGTTCGCAACGCAAGAAGTTAATTCCTGATTTTCGGTATTTTCATGGTGCTGAACTTTACATTTCGAAATTTGGAAGACAAATAAAAAAACAACTAATACAGCTTTGAGACGACCGTTCATGATTGCCGAACTATGGAATTTGAATCGAAATTAATTTAAATATAATGCTTTTAACCTGCTTTATGTACGCCTATTAAATCGTGTGAACAATTTACTTTATCGTTAATCATTTCAGCTATTCAGAAACTAATAGAAAAACAACATTAACTCATTGACGCACATTGTATTTTTAATACATTAATAGATTTTGTGACAGAGCTATTAGCTCTATAGGATTTTAGTGATAAATTATATCTAAAATGATGTCTAAAATGTCTAATGATAAAATTACTTATTACTTAGACCTTGATATTTCCCATATGAAAACAAAAATGAACTGTATGCAAACTGTCATAAATATTCCATTCGAAATTATCGTAGAGCTAATTATTCGCAGGTCCTCACTGGGCATGGTTGCTTCGGTGAGTTCCTGCACCGGATCAGAGCCGAGCCGACGGCAGAGTGCCACCATTGTGATTGCGACTTGGACACGGCAGAGCATACGCTCGTCGCCTGCCCCGCATGGGAGGGGTGGCGCCGTGTCCACGTCGCAAAAATAGGAACCGACTTGTCGTTGCCGAGTGTTGTGGCATCGATGCTCGGCGACGACGAGTCGTGGAAGGCGATGCTCGACTTCTGCGAGTGCACCATCTCGCAGAAGGAGGCGGCGGGGCGCGTTAGAGACGCGCAAGCCCGCCGCCGTCGAGTGGGGGCCAGGGAGGCGGATCTCGCCCAAGCCCTGGCCCTCTAAGTGTTTCGGGTCCCCCTCATATGTCGGTCTGGGGACCGGCGAGGGGGACCTAAGAAGACGTCGTGCAAGCTGCTCTGCACGCGTTTTACGCAAGAGTATCCGGGTGATGGAACGCCGGCTATCCTCGACCCACGCTGGTTCTGACCCAGCGGGGTATTCCGTAGGATAGCTCACTCTAACCGGCGCCATCTAGGCGGGCTCCGGATAGCCTGCCGACCGAGAGGGCTGGTGGTCGTGGCGCCGACGACCGCCAGTCCGGCGTCCCGAGGGGGAAGGTGATGGGAGAGATGTACTCCGCACTAAACACTTCGCTTTCCCCCCTTTGCCTTTTCATGAGTTCTGTCTCTGTCTCATGTGAGGTTTGGACGTTGGTTGTTGAGCGACAGGAGGTGTTCGACTCCGACATGCTCCGCCCGCCACTACGGACGGCGGTCCGGCGATTTCCTCCTTATTACGAATTGTTGTTGTGGCTATCATCACGGGGCTTTTAAAAACTCCGAAATGTCGGCCAAATACTAAACGTGAAAATAGCGGTCAGAACCCGTTAAATAATGTATTAAGAATCAATGTGAAACGGTCAGTTATAAAAGGTTTTATATACCTATAGGTGTAGAAAAAATACACTCGTTAGTCCGCTTCATCAAAAGACCCCAGAAATAGAGGGCTCGTTAGGTACCGTACGTTTTTTAGCCGATTTCATTTTTACTAGTGATCCCGCAGTAGTCGAAATTCGACTATAATTAATTGAAATTATAATTTAATTTATGTTTAAACATTACTATGGGTCTATTGTCAAACACTAATATTCTTTAGTATAATCACAATTTTTTTCTGAATAATATTAAAGACAAACAATATTAATCTATTCTCAATTTGACACCAGATTTTAAACAATAATAAAAGTTTGACAATTCACAATAAACAAAGAGAATATTTATAAGTATGTGTTGTGTCAAATACATGGTAGTGTTTGTAATACATTTTTATTGATTTAATGTATTTTTTAAACATAATTTGAAAGGAATATTAGCATTCTACACTCCTTCTCTATATTCTCTATAAGTGTGGCAAATTTCATACTCCTCCGTCCAGGCAATTTTCGTAAAAAGGGGTACAGAGTTTTTGCTTCACGTATTAATATATAGATAATTTTCTAATTAGCTCACATTAAGGTCATTTTGAGGTATTTTTACAATTTGCGGCGTGTTTTTAAAATAGTAACTAGGAAGACAAATCAAACTAGGATTCCCTGTACTGTAGGAACTAGAGACTGATGAGTATACTGACGACCAAGTAGTCAGGGAAACTAGTCTAAAGCTAGCTAGGAAAGCTACTGGATCGAGTCAATCAAATATAATTCACAACTGGATTAAATTTACTGAAAAGTTTTTATTTTTATTATACTATTATAATTAGTAGATTATTTTTTACCATTATAAATTACTTTACAAACGAGAAAACATGACATTAGAGAGTACTAAGGGGTAGCAGCGACTTTGACTCTGCCCCTGGCATTGCTGATGTCCACGGGTGACAGCAACAACTCACCATCAGGGCCATAAGCTCGTCAGCCTGCAAGGTATACAGAAAACAGTAGTGACAACTTACCAAAGAAGACAAAAAGTGACACAATTAAAATATGCTTTGTCCAGGCGTGTATATAATCATGACAAGATAAATAAATCATGTAAATTTCAATTAAAATTTCTAATTTCTAAATATTTATTTTTAGGTGTGCAACAAGATCTTCGGTAACGCATCTGCCTTAGCCAAACACAAACTAACGCATAGTGACGAAAGGAAATACGTCTGCATCACATGCGCGAAGGCTTTCAAGAGACAAGATCACCTGTAAGTCAACTATTGGTTTTTTTTCTTCCTATAAGTTAGCGTAGCGTCCGATACATGAAGTAGTGGAGACAATGATCATAGCGTAAGTACTGCTCTTGCTGAGACCAGTGTTAGCAACGCCTCCTAGTTTGAACGCCGAGAGCTCACCTACACGTTAGGGTTAAGCTGACATAGCCTCTCAAGGCTATCAGATTAGGTAGGAAAAAAAAGAGGAGAGATTGGATTTGATTATGTTTTTCATATTTGACAATCATTCATTCATATTCAACTAGAATATCAGTTGTCTTAGAAATAAGAACCTTGAGACATAAGTTCTAAGACATGAATGTAAAACAACTGTACCACTCTTAAAACCGGAACGCATTACTATTATAGTTGGCGGCGGAAATAGGATAGGACACCCTAGCATCAGCGACTACGAAAATTATGTTATTTCCAATTTTGATTTTTTACACAATGCTATTCATTCATAATAGAACTCATTCGTTGTTAAGGACGTATCCGGTCACGGTTCTCGCCGAACCCGTCGCTTGTGACGAAAGGGCTCGATGAGTAAACTAACCCATAGACACAGCCCACTGAGTTTCTCGCTGATTTTCTTAGTGGGTCGCGTTTCCGATCCGGTGGTAGATTCTGCGAAGCACTGCTCTTGCTAGGGCCAGTACTAGCAACGATCCCGGTTTGAGCCCCGTGAGCTAACCTACATGTTAAGGCGAAGCTGAAATAGCCTCTCAAGTCTATCAGCATAAGTAAGAAAAAACGGAAAAAAACAGGACGTACCTATTTCTTTAGACTGTACATCAGCGACTATGAAAATTATATTAAATCCAATTTTGTTTTTTATTTCACAATATTATTACTTCATAATAAAAGTCATTCGTAAACATGCGTTAAGGACGTATTTCTGTAGAAAAAATTGTACCTGCGTGCGGGTTTTGAACACCGACATAGTCACATCGCTGGATATGAGTACACCGGGCGTCTTATCCTTTAGGCTACAAGTCATCGTTGTATAATAACACAAAGTTCGAGACGAACTACAATTTCATAAACGCTTTCTTAAGCTTCTTGCATCTTGCTAAATTAAATAAAATACCAATTATTAAGAAACATATCTGAAATACATATTATTATTTTAAATCGTTTCAGATATTTATATTTCACCGTATAAAGTACTGAATTGTATCTGTGGATACTGTTTGCAAATTAATATTTTTCACTGACCAGTGAAAACTATTTTCCAAACAAAATATTTATATATTCGAACTTCGAAATATGATGTGCGTGTACTGTATGTAATTAATTCCCCCTTTGTGTTTGTTAAATTTGTTTAACGAATATCGGCGAATAATTCCGCTCGTTCGTTCACTATATGAAATAATTGTGTGAAGTAGTATTTAAATAACAGATTCGAATATACGGCTTAACAATTTTTTTCGTTTATATTTTGTTTACTGTAATGAGCAGACGAACTCACACATCTTCTGACATAAAGCGATTACAAGAGCCCTTATGCACTATCTCAAATGGTAGGACCTCTTGTGAGTCCGCACGGGTAGGTACCACCACCCCGCCTATTTCTGCCGTGAAGCAGTAATGCGTTTCGGTTTGAAGGGTGGGGTAGCCGTTGTAACTATACTGAGACCTTAGAACTTATATCTCAAGGTGGGTGGCGCATTTACATTGTAGATGTCTATGGGCTCCAGTAACCACTTAACACCAGGTGGGCTGTGAACTCATCCACCCATCTAAGCAATAAATTAAAAAAACGTGAGCACCGGTGAGAATGTAGAGGCATAAAATTAAAGTTGGAATAACATAAGAACCTTCCAAACCTTTAAAGTACACCATTCAAACTGTCAAAACTTCGAAGAGTAATTTTCGCTATCGAGTTCATTGGTCCAGTCCCTTTGGGATGGCCGTGTGTGTGGTCCTAGTGTTGACCGCTGTCGCTCCTCATACCCCTCACGAGTTCTGTCCCGGGCAGATCTTGAACTTCCGGGCAAGAGTTCCGCAGGGGAGTAAGTTTAGTCAGCCATTTTGGCAGTCCCATATACCTTGCTAGCCCCAATAGCGTCTGATATTCAGCACCCGGGTAACAAAAAAGTAAAAGAATTTAAGTCTCGGAATAATCGCATCACCACACGCTACGACTATACCAGTGCTTAAAGCGACCTTTTAAACGTTCGCGATAGCGTAAAAGTTAACTCAAATTTATATGCAGTTGGAACAGCGCCCCTAGCAGCAAGCGTAGGCAAAAGTTCCAACTCCATACAAATTTGAGTGAACTTTAACGCTATCGAAAACGTTAAAAAAAACTCACACTAAGCAGACAGACGTCTTATCTGTATTATTCATAAAACTAAGCATGACACAAAAGTAGCCACCAATTAATATGAGTAGAATTTAAATTCAAAAACATTTTTTTGAAGTGAAACTTCTTTAGAATCGTTGTGATTTCAAACTCGATGAAACGAAAATATTAGTCCATAAAGACACAAGCACAAATGTATAGGATTCAGCCGGCGAGAGAATGAGATAGAACACATTAGACGTTCTCGGTGTAGTGTTTTTTTAAATACAGCGCCATCTATGAGATTTTTAATACTAACGTGTGTATGAAACCTCTTGTAGTGAATTTTAATTTAGGATTATACGTGAAGTTAAAATATTAATTCACAGAGGGCGCTACCTCATACTATAAAAGATGATTTACAATTATTTACTAATGACAAAATTTTACATATACTTAAACGTTTAGGCTAATAGTATTTTAATTTTTGAAGATTTCACTTCTACCACGTGTGAATTGCACGCATGTATTTTTTTTTTGTTAATTGTTTATTCAAATGCGACATTTTTGCAGTAACGGTCACATGTTGACACATCGAAACAAGAAGCCATACGAATGTAAAGCGGACGGATGTGGGAAATCATACTGCGATGCTCGCTCCCTACGGCGGCACACGGAGAACCATCACCACCCACCGGCAGACGGTGAGCTCATTTCATATAAATAAACTGTAAAACAAATGTCTGTTATTTTACTAAACTGTATTCAATAAAAGCTCTTTATTCGCCGATTATAATATGTTCGCGATTATGTCAGTTAATATGCCGCGAATACAGAAACCATGGATATGGGATGGTTATGGTACAAAGGATATTCGATTGGATACTTACATACTGGAATCCTTTTTATCAATGTGTATGTAGCGATGTACCGATTAAATCCGCGAATAATAAAATTCTTTAGCCGGGAATATAGGAACTGGGTCGCATTCTTTTAATCCGCGAATAGTAAAAACGCAAATAAAGGAAACGTGAACAAGAAGCTTTTACTGTACTCATTATTTCAGCAGTTTCGAAAACTTAGGCCGGATGTTACAATATTTCCTCAAACACTAAAGTTACAGAAAACATATCCGAACGTGCTCTTTATTATTTCTAAAACTGTAGTAACTGTATAATTTCCCTTTAATATAGTTGATATAATTGATGCAAATATATAGTTGATGCAAATATTACCATGACGATACAAAAATATTTCCAAATCTTTTTTTTTCACTTAGGTAAAGATATAATTTTCGACAATTTTTTTTTAACAAGAAAAACGACGACGATTGGAATTCAAATGCATCTTTATTCACATTCATATGGCGTAAAAGGCTACATCACCTGGTCATTTCGCCGTAGCCTATTTATTGTCAACATCTCTTTATGTACCGTCTTACTCGCCAAACGAGAGCAAATATTGATCTAGTTCTGTATCTTTTAGGTAAAAACAGCAACAGCTCAATCGACAATGACCGAGAACCAAACTCACAGCGCGTTTCATCTCCAATATCACCGGGACGCAGCCAACCTCCGCATTCCGATGTAAGTATTCACGTGAAAAAACATTCTGGAAAACAAACGTTCTCGCATATCAATCTTTCTTAAAAACTCAGTGCAAAAAGAAAGTAGCGTTCGAATTCGTGTAAGCATTTATTTATTTTACATTGCGTAGAGTACAAGATACAGATTTCTTATAGAATTTCATTTTCGGTAAAACTTATAAGCGCTCAACGATGATCAAACGTGAACGTTTGATAATTTATAATTAAACTAGCTTCACGGTATGTAATATACGACACCCTTCTTTCTCTTTTTTTCGTTTTTATCTACCCAATTTCAAAGTTTAGACTATGCGAAAGACAGGAGGGACATGTATACAACGCGTGCCGGTGCACGTAAGAAATCCAATTCCAAACGACAATAATTATCTTAATCTAAGATAGGGTGTGTAGTAACGAAAATGGATAGAATACGGAATGAATATGTTAGAGGAAGTCTGAAAGTGGCACCTGTGACAGAAAAGTTGAGAAGTGCGCGCTTGGCATGGTATGGACATGTGATGAGACGAAATGAAAATGAGGTTGGTAAGAGAGTGTTAGCTATGAACGTGGAAGGATATAGAAGAAGAGGTAGACCTAAGAAGAAATGGATGGATTACGTGAAAGACGATATGTGTAAGAGGGGAGCGAACGAAGAAACGGTATATGATAGAGAAGTATGGAAGGAGAAAACATGTTGTGCTGACCCCAGGTGACTGGGAGAAGGGCAGGAGAATGAATGAATGGTGTGTCTTGGTCGATGCGAGTCCCAAGAATGAAGTGGCCAATGTACGAGGCGATGCCCTGCCTGCTGTTCACGTCGGCCCCTGAGGTGACGGTCGTTTACCGGAAAGGGAATACAAGCGGTTTCTATGCACTAGCCTTGCGTAACATGTACAAATACAAAATTTAATGTTCACAACAAAGTATGCATGCTCTTTGATTGTGTCAAAGTCAAACAAGCTTCGTACATTGATTTTATTATTCATACGTTTGTAATCCAGCTGACATTTCAACACGGTATACCAATCTTGATGATGATATATTCCAGTTATAGATTTTTCATTTTTATTTATTTATTTGTTTTAAAAAACGTTTCTGATTACTACGGTTAAAGCAGGTCCATCTTTTTGTAGTTTTCTCTGTCACAGTATATACAATAAAAAACTCTTTATTCGCTGGGTATATGTCCTGTAAATATGCCGCGAATACAGATACCGTGAATACGGAAAAGCGCGTTTACAAAGGAAATTCGGTTGGATGTTGGATGGGTGGAGCAAGGTAATGATTAGATCCGCGAATAAATAATTCTTTAGTTGCGATTATAAAAATAAGCTCACATATTTTTAATCCGCGTATAGTTCAACGGCCGTCTGGTGTAGTGGTAAGTGACATGGTTACTATACAAGGGGGTCGCGGGTTCGAATCCCGCCAAGGGAAGATATTTGTATGATAAATTATATAAAATGTCTTTTCCAGGGTTATGGATGTATAATTAATATATGTATGTGTATAATAAAAATCTTACATTTATTTTCGTTATCTGGTACCTGTAACACAAGGTCTTTACGAACTTAGCACGGGACCGGTTAACGTGGCGTGATCGTTAGTAAATATATATTTATTTATTTATTTATTTAGTGAAAACGCGAATGAAGGAAGCCCGAATAAGGAGCTTTTCCTGTATTTAATAAACAGTAAGATTCCTTTTTCAATCATTTTGTTACGAACCTAAAAAATTTAAAGTAAAATAAGCGAGCGTTTCATAGTTAATGTTAGACTCATTAATCTAGCTTTTTATACTTAGCATTCTGGCACCGCTCCAGCTGGCCGCACACGTTAAATTCAGATCCCGCGGACCCCTTATTAATTAACCAATTAGCCTCGATCCTGTTGTGTGTGCTCTTTTAATTTCGTCGACCGCCTAGCGAAACGAAAAAGTTTCCGAAATCCAATGTTTATCTTAATCCGTTTTATTCAATACGTCCGTCGGCGTCGACTGAGCTTTCACGAACGCTTTTTCTCTCGCTTGTTTTTATTTATAACGTGGAAAGTATATTTTTAATATACGTACACTTTAAGCAATGTCTGACCTAAAATTATGATAATTCCTCTATCAAAAAACTAAAAAAATACGCTTTTATAGAAAATCCAACAAAAAAATTCGAAAATGAATTTTAATAAATTTGAATTAGAATTAGTGTAAGAAAAAAATATTTTATTGTTTAGTTGAATTGAATTTTTTTTTTTTTTTTCAAAAATTTCATCTGAATCAGTAGGTAACTTATCCGAGAAATATGTGATCGGCGTGCCTGGTAGTTTCCCTTCTTGGTCTTGACGCAGACACTCCAGGTCTCAAGAAAACAAAAAATCGCTAATCCTGATTATCCTAGTAAGGATAACGGATCAAATTGTTTAAAATATTGAATTGACATCGGTCCTTAATAAGTATGCCAAATTTCGAGTTAATCCGACGTTTTGAAGGGGGTCAAAATCATGTACAAAGATTCCGTTACATACTAACATACATACTAACATGATATATATGAAGCTAATAAAAGCGTATTAAAATACACAGCCCTGGCCATTTCGAACTAGTTACTGTATTAGTAGTGCTGTGGTAGACATAACTTGGTAGATTAAAGGTATAAGCGCTCGACATTGACGGTAATTGTCCTGACGCATGAGAATATTGAAATTTGCAGTAGCGACTTTTTGATTAATGAGAAAAATATATACATATATAATATTTCATTTTTTATTTCCCTGTTCACTCATCCCACATCTGATTTCAGAGAAAATTTGTTTTTCGCGTATTGTGAGATTCGTAAATCCCCACTTTGACTTTGAGATCGATTGTAGTCTATGCTTTGCTGATAACTAGCGGGATAAGTTCACGCTGCTAGTGAAATTAAGAACATTCTATCTACCCAAAGGTCTACTACGTTTGAGAAACACTGAAAATTAAGCTTTCACTGGTTGCATTAGTATTGTTTTTTGAACTACGTCTACATGTAATTTTATGGCAATAGTAAATTGTTGACAGATGCTGGCTTTCGTCTGCTAGCTTTCCGTACATCTCGGAAGTTGGAACGTAACTATTGTCGCTCTTAGATACGTCTTCGTATGATCCCTGTTAAGCTTTAACGTTCACAGCCACAACAGTCGGAGGCAAAAGGAACTTGTCTAATACTGCAAATCGGTGTTGCCAGCGTCTCTGGAGTTCTATCATTTTAATATTTTATTTTATTATTTAATATTTAAATTTAAATTTTTTAAACTATTTTAATATTTTTTATTTTATTACATAAATGGTTGAAGGGGTTACGGCTCACTTGATATTGAGCATTTATGACATGGGCATTAGAATATAAATGCGATCATCCAGATGAAAACTCTATGCTTCTATTATATTGTCATAGCATCTTTCCCACCCTTCAAATTCGAACGTATATTCAGTGGACAGTCAGTAATTTGAACTGTTTCAGGGCAAGCTTAGACAGTTTTGTTGTCTTAATGGAAATTTCGGTTAAGGTGTAATTAAGTGTTTTATTTTCATACCGTATAACTTAAGCTGGCGCATGCACTCAAAGCAAGCATTCATATGGTTTGATAAAAATCTATCAAGATTTTCAGTCCCATTATTTACGGAGTGGGATTTTTTTTTCTCGAATATCTGTGTATACCAAATTCTCATCTTGCAGTCGAGTAACGGATCGGAAAAGTCAAGCGCGGCTACAAGCGGCAGCGGGGGCGGGAGCGATAGTCCGCCGTGTACCCCGCCAACACCAGTCACTCCGCCCGTAAAACAAAAGACCAAAGCCGCAACTAAGCCGAAATCTTGTAATGCAGTAAGTATTGTATATGTACATATGCCCAGTTATAGTTATTATAGTTATAGTTAATATAGACTTATTTAACTGTTTAAAATGTTTCTGTCTCCCAACTTTTTTTTATCTAAGCATTTACATCGAAAAAAAATTTACTAAAGTAATCTCATATTTTATGTTTCCATAATTGTATAAACGAGCAAAACAGTGTTTGGTGTCTACTCGTCTGACCTCAGAAGACGCCTTCCCATTACCAATTACGTAATGGTATAAATTTTACGGCTTTTAATTTCATTGCGCCATGTTATTTCTTCAACGTGGAATTCGTTGATGAATAAATATTATGTACTTTGAAAAAATTTGAACTGACTGCGGAATTTGAAGACGCACACAGTCGCATCACTCGATACGAGTATATATATATATTATTTTTATTTTATTTTATTGCTAGGATTTTTTTTTTATTGCTTAGATGTGTGGACGAGCTCACAGCCCACCTGGTGTTAAGTGGTTACTGGAACCCATAGACATCTACAACGTAAATGCGCCACACACCTTGAGATATAAGTTCTGAGATCTCAGTATAGTTACAACGGCTGCCCCACCCTTCAAACCGAAACGCATTACTGCTTCACGGCAGAAAATAGGCGGGGCGGTGGTACCTACCCGTGCAGACTCACAAGAGGTCCTACCACCAGATTAGATTGCTATGTACGTCTTATCTTTGAAACCACGACCAATTTGACAAAATAAAACGGATCTCTTGATTATTAAATATGTAAATCCTATATTCTATTTCACTTTATTGAAAAACTGAGAAACCAGTTTTGTACATCAAAAGAAGTAATAAATTATTAAGTAAAATCAAAATATAAATGAACAATGGGCCGCCCTGTTTCAATAAAAAACGTTTATTATGCAAGAAATCATAGTTGGGTGCCTTACAATTCTTTTTTTCAAATATTTTTGAAGAAAATTGCATCATAAGACTCGACGATCACCGTCGCCCTTCCACTAGCTCACTCCAGAATCGGATGGCATGTGGTAGAATGATATCTTGAATCGCTCTGTGATTAGATTCTGTATTGTACTGGGTGGCTAACTGTATTGTACTGGGTGGGTAGTTGTAATGAGTGGAAGGGACATCCAATGATTAAAAGCATCTTTTATCCTCTTCAAGCAATTTATAAGTACATTGACGCCTATATATTTAATTCTACCCTAAATGACCACATATTTGGACTTCTTCTACTTCACTATAATATCTTTGTAATTTTTTTCTTATCAATATAATTTTCAATATAAAATTAACGAATAGCAATAAAGAATAAATGAAAGTAAAGTAAAAAAATCGTCCATGAAGTGGTTAAAGAACGTGTTATATAAAAACCAGACCAGTCTCTGTTCACATCCAAAAGTTCACAAAATCAATACGACCGCTATTGGTGAATCCGGCACAAAATCAATTCAGTTTATATTAAGTAAGCACACTTCGAACTGTTACCGAGACCGCGAAGAATGGCAACTAATAAATCTAGAGCTTTAGCGGTAGAAGTCTACGGATCGCACATTTTAACACCGATAAACGAGTTGAATCTGGTTAAAGCACAACTTACGGCTCCAATTGCGAGGATTGGTTATCTTAAGAGAATAAATTAACGGATTTCGGTCATTGTCTTATTGCCCAGATAGGCGAGTTCACATTCCATGTGTTGTTAAATTGTTTTTTTTTCAAGGGATTTTATGACCTGGTAACTAAGACCTTTAAGTCATGTCTTATTTTAATTTTAATTCTTATATTCATGAAAAATGATAATATGGAGTGAAACGAAATGAAATGAAGATGATTAATTTGAGACATTAATCAACTGGGATGAAATTAAATGAAATGAGATGATATGATATAGGATGATATATAATCTCAGTAAAATGGTGGTCATTTACTGAGACTTTTTCAGGACTTTTTGGAGGATCCCGAGAAGTTACGTTCAGCGGCTTTGTTTCATTTTCCCACATTTGTGCACTTTCACAGATATTAAACAGTTAATAAACCACCGTTATTACACATTTAAACCTGAAGAAACACTAAATACACAAAATAAAACAAATCACACAACTTCACTCTTCGCGTTCCCGCCAAAAAGTCCATGATAAATTATTATTAAAGCCCATAGATGAATGCCAAAACCAATCTTATAACCTTTTTAAGAAGCGGCTTGGCTCTGCCCTTGGCATTGCTGAAGTCTATGGGTGACGGTAACCACTCACCATCAGGTGGGCCGTATACTCGTCAGCCTACAAGAACAATAAAAAAAAATACATGAGGTTGAAAACTCAAATGTGCTGTAAAGCAGTTCTATTCTTCAATCAGGAAAGAATGACTGTTTCAGGGAAAAAATAGACAGTATGGTGGTACCTGGTCATGGGGGCTTTTGTTACGCCCTACCACTTGTAAAGGCCTTTTGGTGTGCACAGTGCGCTGGTGTTATTGCCCCACCACCGGAAAACTGCTGCTCGTTTTTTGATTCATCAAGGATTCATCCTTTAATCAGATTTTCAGTTTTTATTATTTAGAGCAGTAACGAATCAATACATATCATACTATGGTATTAGGAAAACATCGAGATAAAGTACAAGTAATCTCCTTTATGATTCCTGAATATCGAAACTTTGAATCAACACTCCACTTGTCAAGTTTAGTGTAAAGTTTGTATCAATTGCATGTTTTAATTTGAATAATAAATAATAATAAATATTTACTAACAATCAAGCCACGTTAACTGGTCCCGTGATAAGTTCGTAAAGAACTTGTGTTACAGGTACCAGATAACGGATATAAATGTAAGATTTTTATTATACACATATATATATTTAATATACATCCATAACCCTGGAAAAGACATTTATATTTATCATACAAATATCTTCCCTTGGCGGGATTCGAACCCGCGACCCCCTTGTGTAGTGACCATGTCACTTACCACTACACCAGACGGCCGTTGAATAGTGTTAAAAAATGTATAAACTTTAATTCTCTTAAGCATTGTTCGGATTTAAAAATGAATTCAAAATTTATCAATCCCACCGTGACGTGTAAACAGTTTTTTTCTCTCAAAGGAATCGGTTAATTTTTGTTAGCAAAACAAAAGACAAAAATTTTGTAACTGCAAGTTAGAAACTTGGTTCCGCTGGAAACAGCTACGTTAATAATTTCGTAGCAGAACGTAGCTGGCGTAGCACGAGTGGGCGTAGCGCGTCGTAGCTGACAAGTATTGTTGAACAAGGATAAGTTAGATTTGCCTACGTCGTTACTTGCAGATTAAACTTGGCTTGTGCTACATTCGTGTTTCTTGTTATTACATCGGATACCGCATAACTTAGACTCAAACGTGGATCTTGTATTTACTTGAAATTTACTTAGTAGTAGATACACTTCCCATATTTGACTTTTGCCTTAACCCAAAAACGGTAGAACGTTCCACAATTGTTCCAAAAGGAAGCGATCTTTATTATTTTATTAAAAAACTAGCTGACCCAACAGACTTCGTAGTGCCTCAATCGGTAAATAAAAGACCTAAACTTTTGTATAAAATAAACTTAAAACAAACAAAAGGAATCCGTCCGACGGGGTACACATCAAAGGAAAAACCAAAATTGTTATTTTTATTTAATTCCGAGCAATTTCATATTTATATACCTTTTAAACCTTTTCTGGACTTCCACAAATAATTCAAGACCCAAATTACCCAATCGCGCCGTTCTCGAATTTTAGCGAGACAAACGGACAGCAATTCATTTATATATATATAGATTTAGACGCATTCGTATAAAACAAAACAGGTGTCGCAATCACATTGATATATCTAGTTTACAATGTTCCCTAATTTAAATCGCAAATTTCGAACACCGCAATTGAACCGTGGGAAAGACGCCGCCGCGATTCTTATGTTAATACCAATAAGTTTGGTCATACTGCGAAACGGTCAGTGAATTAATTCGCCCTTTGTGGGGCCATAGTAATCTCAACGCATCGCGACACCCCTACTATTGGTCAATGAGAAACTTATGTAAGCATAATGACATCTAAGTTTGATTTCAATCTGTGATATCGCCTGTTTGCTTTGCTAATTACATAGCTTAGGGGCTTAGGTTACATTTCTGGTCGAAGTCAGTATCTTTGTTAGAAAATCGGCTTTAATTGTGCCTTTCATTATCTTGCATCTCATGTTTTTAGTATAAATCACTCATTTTTTAGTATATATAGAACCAATAACAGAAAATCCAGTTTGGTCACATTAAATCTGGCAACATTATTTTTAAAATCACATCGAACATCCTGAATTACGATTTATTGACAATTCAACTATCAATTCGTATTACAATTTTAAATTCGGAATTCGGTTGAAAACTTTGCTTCGGTCCAAGAGAAACTCGTATGTAGTTTAACTAAGTAGGGGTAACTAACTTTAAAGTAGGGGAGCAACAACTTGCGAATTCGAATGGAATTCGTTCACCTGTTTCCTGCAGACCCTATCCATAACGGAGACACGATTAAATATTGAAAGAACTATCGCCGCACACTGCCGACCAGTTTTATACGTATTACAAATTCAAATTGCATGCGTTTTAAAATTCCGCGCATCTGCGACCCAATTCGAATTCACTACGGGGTCAGTTTTACAAATTCAAAATAATATAAGCGGATTCGTGATAGATTTTAATTATATGTTATTGTTCACGCTCTGGAAAAATAATATGTCGGTTTTTGGAAGTGATATTCTATTTTATTTTTAGTCTAACAATAATAATTTACTAAAAATAATGGAAATCATAAAAGGTGCCGAAGTGTTTTTTTTTATAACAAATATTACTGGCGAAGTGTTTTGTGTGTAATGAAATGTACAGATAATGTAAAAAATTATCATAAATGTCAAACGTCATCACGCGTTTCTTTCCACGCTATGTAGATCTTGAACAGGTATAGTATCATTATATGTTATAGAAAATAATTATACTATAGTATTATATATTCTTCGGTTTTCGCAAGTCTTACACTATAAATATTTAATACTACTTTTGCGAAATAAAAAAAAATTAAAAACTTACGACGTATTCTTAAGCGTATTTTTTTTTTTTTTATTGCCCTTGTAGGCAGACGAGCATACGGCCCACCTGATGGTGAGTGGTTACCGTCGCCCATGGACTTCAGCAATGCCAGGGGCAGAGCCAAGCCGCTGCCTACCGTTTAATACTCTCCACAAGCCTCGTTTGAAAAAGGACATGTCATAGCGCTCGGGAAACACCGTGGAGGGGAGCTCATTCCATAGCCGGATGGTACGTGGCAAAAAAGACCTCTGGAAACGCACTGTGGATGACCGCAGAGGCTCCAGGTAGTATGGATGAACTCTACTCCGGTGGCGGGCGGTGCGATGGTAAAAACGAGATGCCGGTATCATCTCGAACAATTCCTCAGAGCACTCCCCATGGAACATACGGTACAAAATGCAGAGGGAACCGAAGTCCCTCCGCAGACCCAGAGGCTCCAAACGATCCGTGGAAATGGAATGTATAAATGAATTTATAAACACCTACATATCTATAGATATTTTTTTAAATAACCTTATTAAGTTATTAATTTTCTCGGTTCTTTTTAGTATTCTTAAACCAAAAATGGATATGCACCGTGAATGAGAAATGCGAAACTTTTTTTGGGTTTTTATTTTTATTAGCTGCATTTTGTAGTATTCAGTTTTTCAGATGTGAGATCGAAGTCGCATCTGTATTGTAACAAAAACCTTTTTGTCTCTTAAATAGAAATGCATCACTGCTTCGCCGCAGAAACATGCGAGAGGACCGTGTAATATTTTTTGAAATAAATAGTTAAAAAACCGTTTTTCTTTGATGGTATTATTATTCAGTAATTTTATATTACGTTACAATTATAAACCCTAATCCGAAACCAATTTCATGAATAATATACGTTAATAAAAACGACTGGAAAATCAACTTTCGGCCAGCATTACTGAAAGTAATTAAAAACGAAAAATGTAATCAATAAACATTTCCGACAAAAAACAAACGAATATCAAACAATAGAATTTGTTTGACGCGGAGCGGGAAACATGACCGGCTTGTGGAAGGACCGACAGATCATTTCGATCCGTAGCTCACATGATTCAGACAGGACGGGTGGTGCCGTGATGAATGGGCAGTGTGTCCGCTTTATTAAGAGCACTCACTTTGATCGGTCCTGATTTGACGTCACCTGCAGGAAACAATAAAGGGCGTACAAACACCGGATCATAATTAAGACCGACCCACGCAGTTTTGTTTTGTTCAACATATCAACATCGGTATGCCTTTGAATCCGCTTTGTGTCACTTCATTATTGAGCCGGCATCGGTGTGAGCGTAAATTATTACGGCCTTGATAATGTTACAGCTACCTACGTACCAAGTAATTATTCGGCTTTTGTTTAGGATACGAAATCAATTCGCTTTATTATCGGAAATTTACCGTTGTGGAGTATGAAATTATCGTTTCTATATAGTTTTCTATACTAATATTATAAAGAGGAAAGATTAGTTTGTTTGTTTGTATTGAATAGGCTCCGAAACTACTGAACCGATTTTAAAAATTATTTCATTGTTTGGAAGCTACACTATCCCTGAGTGACATAGGCTATATTCTTTTTTTTTTTAATTAGCGATCCTTGCTAAAACTCCAATAATGTAACACAAGGTTTAAAAAAATTACCGAAAATATTCTTTACATCGCGTGCGCTGCGAAAACTATTGACGCTAGAATAAAGTAATCTATACTGATATTATAAAGAGTAAAGATTTGCTTGTCTTTAATAAAAGATTATTAGTGATTGAAACGCTTAAAATAGCATTTCGTTAATTTGTTAACACGATTATTTCCAAAGCAATAAAACAAAAACAAATAATGTTTATGGTTTGAATGAATTCGGAATTTTTTGTTTGTGTTGCATACAAGTAAACAACTATTACGCCAAATATATGTTTCAAAATAACATAGGAATTCTGTTGACCATACTATAATGTTTGAAGTGACGTGAAGACGATTACGTTTAAACTCAATTAGTATAGAGTTCGTTAACCCCCAACAAACAAACCCAAAATTAAAACGCTATTTACATTCGACCGTTCGACGCTTATCCAGAAATTAATTAATTGTTATTTATTCATTGCATCTGCGTTACAAATTAAGTATTTTAATTCGATGATGCGATTCGATTTGCGTTTTAAAATAGATAATATGATTACGAATATTATCCGTTCGACATTTAAACTTACGATAAATAAGTGTTAATGTGTGTCATATCGTCATGATAAAGTAATCATAGGTCAGAGAGTCGCATCTGAAGCGACAGTAGACTGGGCCTACATATATGAAGTAAACCGACGACTGCTGCAGCAACCTGGTTCTTTAATAGAAACAGGGCACCGGCAAATTTAAAATGGAGGGCCAGACGGACAGAAATAAATGAGGAGGACGAAGACAGGGTTCATTGGAAGATCTCTGAATTATTCTCTCAACATTTCCAAAGTGTATATGGTTCTAACATTAACCATGAAACAAGTTGCTCTTCTTATTATTGTAATGTGTCTGGCAATGCATCATATAATATCGGCGAAGTTAGTAAAACCGAAGTTTTAAATCAGCTGAAGCTTTTAAATGCGGACAAAGGACCTGGCCCTGATTTGATACCTACTATATTCATAAAAAAATGTGCTCTAAGCTCTAACCAAAATGTATACCAAATCTAGGCTCAATCAAAGTAGGACTTACCCCACTCAGTGGAAATTAGCGCATTTAAAACCGATCCACAGGGGTGGAGGCTGGATGATATTGCCCAATATCGACCTGTCTCCATATTGTCTGGGCTTGGCAAGGTATTGGAAGCCATAGTTAATAAAAAACTGATAACTAATTTAAGCAATATATAGACACAAATCAACTCGGCTTTCTGCCTTTTTATTTTATTCGTTTTCTTTCTTAATAAGTTCAATGTTTATGTGTGCAGATTTTATCCAGTTATGTGAACCTTAAAAAAATGTCTATGTCCAAAAGTGGGCGGATAACAGTTTACTTATGATAATGACGATAAAGACGTCATGATGAATTTCAAAATTGATTTATGTTATATAGAGATTACATTGTGATTATTATAGTCATTTACGTAATGAATTCACAAGTTCAAGACCCTGCGGCGTAGCCATCATACTACACAAGATATTTGATAGACGCTTGAATCTCGCTTGCGAAATTTTCAAGATAAGCTTGGATATATACAACCGAACAACAACATTCGGACCGTCGGTCTACCGAACAATATCTCCCGCACGTAGGAAAATCTTCCTTTTATCGTTATTCCCACAACCCCAAACGAAGGTATATCTGCAAACCGGTATCAACAGAGAGAATATTCGATACTCTTATACAAATCGTTTGCTGTTCTACAACACCCTGTCGTTTTAGTGACAGTCGACAAGACGCCGATGTCAATTGATCTGATGATACCATTGCTGATACTTCGATGCTACGGCTTCTTTTGAAAAGTTTATGACAACTTTGATAAAGAGTCAAGCGATCACTATCGCCTTTGACGCGCGGAATATCCATCATACGTTAAAAATTAATTAGGGACGGTAGCTAGTTACAAACAACTGATTCATTAATAAATAATGACTGTAAAAAAACCAACATCATCAAATCACTGAAAACTAATTTTGTAATTGACATTGTTATTGTTTTTATTTATTTAAATGCCTTGATAGGATGATGATCTTACCCTGTGCATACTAGGGTATTTAGACAGCCCTACATAATGCCACTGCCATTCTTGTGTATAAAGTTGATATCCTAATTGGATCTGGTAATTATCGGTTACCGCAACGGTCGGCATGATTATAAAAACCGGTACATAGAGAGAGAGAGAGTATTGTTTATTGTACACCAAAAAACAAATAAGCAGTGCGATACATTAAACACAAAAAAGTACAATTGGCGGTCTTATCGCTAAGAGCGATCTCTTCCAGACAACCATCAGGTGGACAAGAATCATTTGGAAACGAATTACGCGCGGTGTACCAATCCAGTGAAATACATATGCATATATGCATGTACATGTGTCGAAATAAAATAAAATACCCAAATCGAATGTAGAGATTGCGCAAAAGTAACATTCACGAAAATAAACCGTTGTTACAAAACGTGTGAAGGACATAAACACATAATAAACCCTCTCTCTCTCTGTTCTGCGCGCATTTTATGTTCCACTCAAGCAAATGACTTCATAATTTCTGTACGGCTTTACATTAGCGGTGGTTAGAATGGCGTTAATGTTAAATGGAATTTCGAAAGCAGTGCTCGGACTTGAATTTCGAATTTTGCACCGAATAATGCATTTACGGCTTGGGCATAATTTTTTGTGTGAACAAGCAGATGAATCACCGGCCTTTAAGTTCGTATCCAAAGTCATAGACAACGATATTTAGACATTAATTACCCAGTCTCATCTGTATTATACAACAGCTATTCCACTCTTTAAATAGGAACGTGTGACTGCTTCGTGGCAGAAATAGACCAGATAGTGGTGGCTGTCCAGACACAAAATCGCTCTGTCACCGATATTTAAGCTTGATTACTTCCATTTTAGTTTTAGCCAAAAGTCATTTGAATGTTAACTGCGCTAATTATGAATATCCTATCTAAATATTTTTTATTTAAGCACGTATACATTAGTAGAAAAATTTTAAACATGTAACAGAATTCAAAGCATGCCAAGCTTCGAAACTTTATTTCAATGAAACCCTACTTACCGATAGTAACGTTGAATTACATATTTGATAATTTTTAATAATGAAAAGAATTTTTATGACTTTAATATTAATATTTTATTATTATCTATGTTACGAATTCTATAATGTATTTGTTTCTAAGATCTACAAAATGTAGCATACGTTTGCAGACTTATGTTGTCTACAAATTTGTACTGTATTCTTATACGTAGGACAGACTACAAAACACATTTTGCTTAAAATAATTGAGCACATTTCTCTACAACTTATGAACGTACATTGGATATGGTGACAAGTAGGTCGGCAGCGGCTTGGCTCTGCCCTGGCATTGCTGAGGTCCATGGGCGACGGTAACCACTCACCATCAGATGGGCCGTGTGCTCGTCCGCCTACAAGGACTAAAAAAAAAAAAAAAAAAAAAAAAAAAAAAAAAAAAAAAAAAAAAAAAAAAAAAAATTCGGCTTGATGCGCTTGACCATTGAATTTTATTATCTTAATTACTAGTAACATATTTCTCACACTCTATTCTCTAAGTACATTACTTAAGTAGTTAAATTAATAAATATAACTACAATACCTGGTATGTACTGTACATTTAAATTACGGGAGCAGTGAACATTCAATAACCGAAGATTGCGCCAGTAGATGGCCTGCAGTGAATTGACACTGCAATTTCGGAACGCCACAAATTGCATTTACCACGCCGCAGGACCGCCCGCCAACTTTCACACCTGGCTCTTAAAGTTTCAGACACACAGAGACTTCGATATTTGAAAATAACATTACATATAGAATACAAAAATATTAGGGTTGCTTGATTTCTGAAAATGTTTTATTAATTTAATGTTAGTGTTGCGGAGAGTACTTAATCAATGATAGGAAGTATATTGGCTATGCCTATGCTCGTGTACTTTTTTTTTCGGGCCGGTGGCCGAACCTCCTACGAGGTCCCCGCGCCTAGGGGGCGCGCGGGCTATGTGGGACTTGACGATCTGCAAGGTGTTGGGAGCAGACCGCGGGCCCAAGGAGTTTTAGGGCCCACCCACTAAATGACTCCCCTGTACTCTTCGCCCAAGCGTCCGATCCCCTCCGAGGTCAGAACCCGGATGAGGTAGGGGGGTTACCGCGGTCAACACTGCAACCAGACAGCGCAGCTCACCCCGAGGACGCCCAGTCGACGGAGCCTTCGACGCGTATCGAAGGCTCTGATACGTCGGTCGTCTCGCTATGCTCGTGTAACTACTTTAGTATTTTTTTTAATTCGCCTAATATAAAATACACGTGATATAATATAAAGTACGTATGCTTTGATCTCGCTTTAAAATTACGATATTTTTGCATGATGACTGTACGACCAATCAAAGCCCATCTCGTGCTTAAGGTATTACCGAAACTTATACAGATCTTGTGATGACGCCGTCCATTTCAAAACTTAAAGTCTTGGTTACCTTATATAGTGAAATATCATCTATTTCGTGGCAGAAATAGGCAGCACAGTAGTGCCAACTGCGGGCTTAATAAGAAAGCCTATGAATGTTTTACCATTGCTCAATGCTAGCAGCCCATTATTGCTTAGAATGGGCTGCAAACTCAGCTGCCTTTGTCTGCTAAAACCACACAAAACAGCCCTTTGTAACCGCCGTTAATTATGTTAGTTAAATTAGTTCGACTGAGTCGTTGCTATTTCAGTGAGACGCTTAGAACGCTTCTTAGCTGTAAACTTTTAATGTTCAGTCGTAAAGTAATTGTAAATGAAGGCCAAAGCGCTAGATTTCATTCATGACGTGATACCTGGTTTCACGCTTTGAGTAATGTATTAAAGAATTCGCAGTTATATCAATAATTAGTACAGGCTTTTTATAAACTCTCTTATTCAAAATGTGATGAAGTGAAGTTTCTTTTTAACAACCAGTTATTTTGATGACTCATAAAGATGTAAAACAGTCAAGTACTTTATCAAGTATCTTTTCTGTTTGTCAACTGATTGACTTTTTTTGATGTGGTATAGTTTTTCTATTACTTTTTTTATTTTGAAAAAATATGTCACTGAACAATAATTTCTTCTACATTTTAATACATGATATAAGATTTTAAACTAAGTCATTGTCTGTATTTCGATACGTTTTAGATGAGATTGGGAGATATCATTTGTTCTCGGTGATCTTCTAACATAAATTTAATCAACTTTAACCTCAAAAAAAATATAAAAAAATAGTTACTACAAATCTAGCGAACAAATGATTTTTTTAGGAAAGTTAAACTCGATAATCTGGTGGCCATCTTTTGAATTGAATATGGAAAAGTTAAAATACAGTAGTTTCTGAAACAGGTCAATATGGTCATTCTAGTATATATGAAAACTATGTATATCCATGTCTCTACTTGAACTATTCTTAATGCTACTCCGTTAAATCTTTTCGTTGAACAAGAAGTTATACTCTAATGTGAGAATGAAGCTCTGGTCTGTTGGAATTCAAACTACAGAGCTCATCCTTCGGTAATGATGAAAAGACTAAATCACGAAATTTCAATTCTATCCGCCCTCAATGAAAGGATACCTAAACAATTTATGAACGACAAAAAATCGGAGTAAGCCTCAATGAAACTACTAAATCACCCCAAAATTCTACAGTCTAATCTGGTACGGAATACGAAGAAGTCTAAGATGCCGTAAACATGCATATTTACAAAGCAAGAGAGATTGGAGTATATAAATCCGTGCACGTTCGAACAGCAAGGCGATCTTACAGTTTCCAACAGTATCATTAGGTACTGATGAGAGTGTGTGTGTGTGTGTTTTTTTTATGACTTTGAGAGGTGGACGAGCTCATAGCCCACCTGGTATTAAGTGGTTACTGGAGCCCATAGACATCTACAACATAAATGCGCCACCCACCTTGAGATATAAGTTCTAAGATCTCAGTATAGTTACAACGGCTGCCCTACTTTTCAAACCGAAACGCATTACTGCTTCACGGTAAAAATAGGCAGGGTGGTGGTACCTGCCAGCGCGGACTCACAAGAGGTCCTACCACCAGTAAAAAGTAAGATGCCTTAAACATGCATATTTACAAAGCAAGGGAGATTGGTGTATATAAATTCGTGTACGTTCGGACAGCAAGGCGATCTTATAGTTTCCAAGAGTGTCATCAGGTACTGATGAAAGTGTGTACAAGGAATAACATCAATAACTGTACGGTAACTTAAAGGACATAAAAGTAAAACGTGGCCAGCCCTATGAGATTGAATATAATACCGATTGGCCCTAAAACTAGAACTAGATTTAGATACATTAAAAATCATAACAGCTCAAGTTTTTATCGTTCTTTTTTTTTGATGATAAATGCCGTAGAAGTTTTTGGTTTATAAAGCAAAAAAAATATTTTTATTTTTCTCGTTGTGTCCCAACCTTTGTGGATTCTTCACAAAGAATCGGTGGCGCTCCTTTTGAATTTGCACGCGCTCTGTACATTTGGAATGCGAAACTGAATGCCCGATACAAACTCGATTCTTCTTCTGAATTTCAATAGAAAATTTTACACTATTGTATATAGGTGAAGGAATAACATCGTGTAATAAAAATCAAACCCGCAAAAACTATAATTTGCGTAATTACTGGTGGTAGGACCTCTTGTGAGTCCGTACGGGTAGGTACCACCACCCCGCCTATTTCTGCCGTGAAGTAGTAATACGTTTCGGCTTGAAGGGTGGGGCAACCGTTGTAACAATACTGAGACTTTAGAATAAATCTTAAGGTGGGTGGCTCACTTACTATTTAGAAGTCTATGGGCTCCAGTAACCACTTAACATCCTGTCGGCTGTGAGCTCGTCCACCCATCTAAGCAATAAAAAATAAAAATTGTCGATATTCTAAGAAACTTAGGCTAGTTTTGCTTACGTCATATATATTTTTAAGGATATAGATAAATACATATCTTACGACGACTCTGTTTACTGTTAAAATTCGAAGTCATCGTGGCCTAAACGCAGTCTCCGTGGCCTACAGAAGTCGTCGTGGCTTAAAGGATAAGATGCCAGGTGCATTTGTGCCAAACACAATGCAACTGTGCCGGTGTTCCAGTCCCGAGGGCAGGTATAAATTTTTAATCGGATGAAATACGTACTTGAGAAATGTTCACGATTGACTTCCACGGTAAAGGAATAACATATTTATAACATTAATAAAAATCAAACATTGTAATTTGTATAATTACTGATATTAGGAGGTGCTGTGAGCCCATATGGGTAGGTAGCACCACCTTGCCTTTTTCTGCTGTAATATAATAGTAATGCGTTTTGATTTGAGGGGTTGGGGCACCATTGTATTGAAAAAAAATTAGACCTAGAACTCATGTCTCAATGTGGATGAAAACATTTAGATTATTGATATCTATTGGCTCCGGTGACCACTTAACACTAGGCGGGCCATAGGCTGGCAATTATTACAAGAAAGACCTCAAAATCTTTAACGTAACAATACATCAACTTCAAGTCTTTACGCTCCACCTAAGCTGAACATTTCGCACTATTTAAACAAAGGAACATCATAAGTCCAAGTCAGATCTCCACTTTAACAATAATTCATAAGTCTGAGCTGGAAAGGTCGTTTATAAAGACCGATGTCGTTGTCTAAGGGTTACGACACACGATCCGTCGCGTTCACGCGCCGCGACCCGACACGCGGCTTCGTCCATTAATAATGCAGGATGACAACGACGCAGGTGGGAGCTTCGCCTCGTCGCACCTCGCTTCGCCGATAAACGTCCCGATGCATAATTGAAGACGTGTGCCTAACGTAGCGATTACGTGACTATCCGCTTAGTGAGCGCCGAACTTAAAACGGATCGACGTAATTTTAGATTTTGATAATTTTTAAAGTCGTCGTGGCCTAAAGGATTAAGACGTCCGGTGCATTCGTATCTTGAGATGCACCGGTGTTCGAATCCCGCAGACAGGCAACAAATGTTCACGATTGACTTCCACGGTGAAGGAAAAACATCGCGTAATAAAAATAAAATCCGTAAATTTATGATTTTCGTAATGACTGGTGAGTCTTGTGAGTCCGCACGGGTAGGTACCACAACCCTGTCTACCTATATTTCTGCCGTAAAGCAATAACGCGCTTCGGTTTGAAGGGTGGAGCAGCCGTTGTACTGTTATAACTAAGACCTTAGAGCTCTTGTCTCACGATGAATGGCGGCATTTACGTGGTAGTTGTCCATGGGCTCCAGTAACCACTTAACAGCAGGTGGGCCGTGAGCTCGTCCACATATTATCGCAGCGTTGGCAATTACAATAAAATGGAAATTTTTCGATAACGGTTTTTAGGTTGATCTCAAAAATAAATTTGTTTACAAGTAAAATACTTGTAAGTATTGCAAATCATTTGATAGTATTATTATAAAAGTAATTAGTTCCGAAATGTTCCTCTTGGTCCAAATAAAATAAGTTATTTGATAAAGTCAAGTACAAATCAATTTGATGAAAGTTAATAAATGAGCTCTCCAACAAAAAAAAACACATGAAAGCCAACCTGAAAAACGGTACGCAAAAAAAAAACAATCAAAAGAATAATTAAACGCTTTAATTAAAACAGAGCTTGGGGCGGTCACCCTATTTTTAGTGACTCTTGACCTTTCCCCGGTGCGGAGCGACCTCGGCCACGTGGCATGATCAGCCCTTAAGTTTCTTCTACAACGACTTACCTGCATTTTAATAATATTTACATTTATAATTTTTGACACCACAACAGAAACCTTTAGCAGCTTTGTAGACTGCGCTTGTAAATTGATACAACGATTTGTTTTGTACTAATTCGTATATTCCTAAGCTTAACTCGACTAAAGATTCTTAGTGCTTAAAGGCTGACAAGTGGTCATTGTCGGTTGTAGATATTGAGGTCGTGGTAGCCTAGAAAATTAAGTACCCGGTGTTTTTACTGCATCTAGGAGCAGATTCTCCGCTTTCTGTAAATATTGTATGCATGCATTGTAAAATATATAATACCTACTTTTTTTTTTTTTATTGCATAGATGGGTAGACGATCTCACAGCCCACCTGATGTTTTTTTATTTTTTTTTATTGCCTATGTAGGCAGACGAGCATACGGCCCACCTGATGGTGAGTGGTTACCGTCGCCCATGGACTTCAGCAATGCCAAGGGCAGAGCCAAGCCGCTGCCTACCGAAAATTTATGTTAAGTGGTTACTGGAGCCCATAGACATCCACAACGTAAATGCGCCACCCACCTTGAGATATAAGTTCTAAGGTCTCAAGTATAGTTAGAATGGCTGCCCCGCCCTTCAAACTGAAACGCATGACTGCTTCACGGCAGAAATAGGCAGGGCGGTGGTACCTACCCGCGTGGACTCACAAGAGGTCCTACCACCAGTGGATCCACCTACTTATAAAGTTTTAAGAAGAAATGAAGAACGTGATGATGGAAAACTGTATCGAAATCTGTTTAAAGGAAATAAGCGCATACATAAACAAATAAGTGATTATATTATAACCATATCTATTTCTAGTAAAAACCTATGGAGTTCCACTTTATACTCGGTCATGAATAGTAAATGGGGTTTCGATGTAACTCGGCTCATACTTCGCAAATGAGAAATGAATTTACAACTAAAAAAGAAAACACAAAAAAGCTCACCCAGAATTGTTTTTAAATTCTGTTCAGAGTTTTAAGTCAACAGCAATAAAATGACTGTTTCATTTCGTCATCAGTCCTTAATACGTGTGCTAATTAATCAGACGCCTTTAAGTTAATGGAAAATACGTTTAAAGATTCCCATAGATCAAGCTAATAAAACTAAATTAACATCAAATGCGCATACAACACGCAAAATTCCCATACGTCACACAATAGTCGTACAAAATTAATATTCAAAAAAAAAGAATTTATATCTTTAGAGCAGCTTAAACTAAATAGTTCGCATCAGAATGCAAATGAGTTAGCTATTGGAATTGGTACTCTTTGTTGCGAGACTGGTCATCTTTGCGATTTGCGAGATTATTGAGGGGTCACGCCGCGTAATATTCCCATGCATTGAATCATTCTATGTTCGTTTACCGTGAGATAAACATGATCAACTCGTCTGTATAGATGATCTTTTTAATTGTGCTAAATTTTAATCATGGATTGGATTTCGGAGTTATTTCAAACGCATACTTTCAACAAACCTAAGGTACGTCCGATATTTGTTCAACAAAGTCCTAACTTAGTGTCAATTTTAATTAGTTCTTTAGTATATAGCGCAGATTAATTAAGCTTTTTTTAACAGATTAAAATAACCTAAAATTACAATAAGTTTTATGTAATAAATATATTTATGATTAGGTTAAGCCTTAATTAATTAATACGAATGAAACAGTCATTGTAGTAAATTATAATTTTCAAGTTTGATTTATCAAATAAACTGCAATCGTTTCCTAATAAGATGTATTTGTTAAGTTAACTATTTATATATATATATATTTTTTATCAATTTCCTTTCACAGACAATTCTTGTATTAACTGCTTAAAGCACACGTAGCAAAGCCCCGCCATTTAAAGCAATTACCGTTAATCGGTTTCCAATATTAATCTAGTCTGCTGAGAAAGCATTTTAGATAGATCAAGCACAGTACATTCAAACTGTACCGCAGTTGATGTATAGCAAAAACGAACGGCATTGTGGAACAGCTGGTCGCGCCTACCACGCATTAACCTAACGAGCATCCCTAATGGGGCACGTTAGGGTTACCAGTAAAGAAAAACCTTCGAATCGTATAAATCAAAACGACCCAGTTCCAAAAACGTGTCACACTTATTAGTCAACTGACAAAAAATAAAGCTTATCTCCGCTAACATACACATAACGTGACGTGGAATGACGTTTATTAAGTCACGAGCTCGTATTAGGCTTTACGGTGAATAAAGAATATAAAAATAAAATCATATAGAACTCACAGACGCTATTATTTGACGAGGTTCTTACTGGTGAATAAATATAAACCTATAAAAATACCTATAAATTTATAAAATAGTTTATAGGTGTCTTGGTAAACGTTTTGTTGCGGACTTCTTTATTTTATGTGTGTTATCTGTGCAAATATAGACTAATGTCACTTATAATTATAAATTATCAAATATAATTCATTCTGTTTTATAAAGAAATCTAATTAGAGTTTCATTGAAATGCTGACTAATTCCAATACTTACCACGATTTTCACATATTACAATTATGTAAATAAAAAAAAACCATATGAAAACCGTTGTAAAAAACCCTTACCTGGTAGACAGCCGCGAAATTTTAAACAAATACAGAAGTTAATTTATTCTTTGAGACGACTTACTAATTATAACATGAAAATGAACGAGGACGGGCTCTCAACACTTAGACTTTTCCTCCAATTTTACAGTCACCAGATACTTTTATCTGAGATCTCGAGTAGAATAGACAAAAATTGTAACATTAATCAAAAGCAGATAAAGTTTTCTTCGGGTTAATTTGCCGATTTACAACAATGTAAACGTCCAATAATGTTCTCTGAAAATATATTGAGTATCCCTAACTATACACTATATCATATCAACACGATGACACGCGACGACAGTGTACATTTGTAGGGGTAACATCCAAAAACAAAGTAGAGAAGATTAGACAGATTGTCTATTACTAACATCCTAACCGCAGTCTTCGTTCTACCTGTGATCATGGAGCTAGCAACAAGTCAAAATATCGGGAACTTATTAAATGTGAACATCTTGATAAGAGCCTGTTAAATAATTGAAAATGTAAATAACCGCTAAAGTCAAACAATATTTTTTTCCCTACCTTGTCTCCCCTAAGCTGATGGTCTTGAGAGACCATTTCAGCGTAACACTAACCCCAGCAAGAGTAGTGCTTCGCAGAATCTACCACCGAAACACGACCCACTGAGAAGATCCGGTGAGAAACTCAGTGGGCTGTGTCTGTGCGTTAATTTACTCGCCGAGCCCTTCCTCGTAAGCGACAGGTTCGACGAGAACGATGACCGCGACAATCAGTAAAACAATCTTATCAATTAGATACTAAATCAATAAAAAAATTTAATTCTGGACGCTGACACCACGTGCTCACAGCCCTGCTATGGGGTCCTCATTATGATTATTGGCCTCGTTCTCGTAATAAATTGATGAAATTTTAAATGTTTTAAAAAAAATGTTTTTAATTCAATTTTATGTATCGATTTTACATTTCCAATTATCTTTTCTTAATTTAAACTGTCTCACGTTTTCATTCATAATCCATTGTTTGACTTAGTTTGAAATGAAGACTATCCAATTATTATTTTTCAGCTTAGTAAAGTTAATCGCCTTAAAAAATTCAATTTTTAATACACTCTGAATAAATCTATTTAATATATAAGAATACGAGTAAAATGTAAAATAAGTATCAAACTTTGTATCACTATGATCATTACTAAACCCTACAATAATTCTGTTCCCGAATTTTTTATTTATTTTTTTATTTATTATTGTATTAGTACAGAGTAATAGGAAAATTATGTACAAACTCGTAAAAAATGTACAAAAAAAAACTTTTACACTCGTCTCATTATCTTGAAGCCAACATATTTGAAGGTTTCACTTGTACCAAGTGTGATATGCACACGTTTTTTGTCTACCTATTCGCTGGTAGCCTAGGGGGATATTCCAGGCACGCCCGAACATAAAAATCCAATTCATTTATCTCTTGCGTTCAAAATGCAGTTTTGTAAATTCCTATTCTAAAATATTACAAAAGTTTCTTTTGAACCATTAAAAAATCAAAACTTCTGTCTGTCTTCGGTCCATAAATGTACCAAATAAATACGCTTAGCCCAAATGTTGACTTTTAAAACTTCTCCGAGAACTTTTGCGTGTATGTGGATATTACTAAAGCAATTACTTCAAGGCCTTAACGACTTTTAAGGGAGCAGAGTCGTTAAGTTACAGTTTTTCATCTGCTCAGTTGTGGCTTGGGTATCATTTCAATGTTATTGTTATAACAGACAACAGTCGCTTGTAACAGCTTACCAAGCCGGCCCTAATAGCGAATAATTTCGCGCCATTTACTGATGCCTGAAATATTATAACATACTTTTTTTTTCAAATTTCAATTGGCAATGTAAATAATTATTATGGAACAAGCAAACTAACCACGCGACGCGTTGAATGATCCTGCGGTACAACCACATGCTCTACTAGTTTACAAATTATATATAAATATTAAAATTTTCAATTTATTACTGAAGTCTCGTATTCAAATTCAACTTCAAAACAAATTTAAATTGTACGCTAATTTTACTATCAGTTTCGTTTTCGCTGAGAGGATTTACTCAAAATACATTAATTAAGTTAGAATATTAACGAGCTATTAAAACTGTAAGCTGAAGCTTAAAAATAATGAAGTACTTTAGTAAACAAGTATCTAAGTTGAAAGTCTTCTGGAGGTTATAAAGGGCGTAATTACTTTTTCAGGCGCAACCAGGAAGCACGAAATGCGGCGGTGGTGCTAGTGCGAGCGGGTCGCACAGCAGCACAGCAAGCGGGCCGATACAAAACGCTTCACGTACTAACGACGTCAAACCAGTCGAATGTAACCTCTGTCATCGGAAATTCAAGAACATACCCGCTCTAAATGGCCACATGCGTTTACACGGAGGATACTTCAAAAAGGTAATAATTGCATATCACTTCATTCTTGTCAATAAGAACAATGTCTATGCATTGTTAAGTTACAAAAATTAAACATCTTATTATAATCCATTTACCCGAATGTCTCGCACCTATAAACGAACTGGAAAAATCGTCAACTGAATTGGATATTTTTACATATAAAATAAATTCGTTTATAAAAATGATCAAAGGCATCATCCATGTTAATAGTAGATTAGGTAGTGTAATTATTGAATGTAATTTCCTTTGAGATTGTGATTTATTGTTACTTCCTTACATTAAAAGTTGGATTGGTTTTCGTTATCATGCTGTCTAGTCCTATAGTTGTAATGTCCTGATTAGTTATGCGCGCATGGCTTAGGTTACAAGCCAAATTTTTTACTTGTTGTTATTTGTTATGAATCTTTTCTTGCTTAACTTGTAATGTATATTATGTGCCTAATATAAATAAATAAATAAAATAAGATAAATAATACCAGTAATTTGCCTCAACTGTCATAGTATTTACGTTTTCAGGATTCAGATAGCAAAAAGCTAGATAAAAAAGAAACGACCGGACCACCTCTGCAAACAGCATCCGTCTCGGTACGAGCCCTCATTGAAGAAAAGATCATTAGCAGACGAGGAGCCACGGCAAGCTCGGCGAATTGTACGTAAATTCGATGCGATTTAAAAATCATTTAGCCATAACACTGTTTTAATTAACAATATATCTAACGGCCGTCTAGTGTAGTGGTAAGTGATATGGTCACTACACAAGGGGATCGCGGGTTCGAATCCCGCCAAGGGAAGATATTTGTATGATAATTATAAAATGTCTTTTCCAGGATTATGGATGTATATTAAATATATGTATGTGTATTATAAAAATCTTACATTTATTACCGTTATCTGGTACCTGTAACACTAGTTCTTTACGAACTTAGCACGGGACCAGTTAACGTGGCGTGATTGTTTAGTAAATATTTATTATTTATATCACAATAGGTACGAGTACGGATACTGTAGCCTCACGTTCTGGTTTCGTTGCGCCAGCGCCGCCACCGCTGTCAACGATACGCGCGTCACCCTCATCACCCGCCACTACGTCGGCACAGTTCGTACCGCCACGGGCGCCATCCGCCGTCACTGTGGCCGCGAACTTATCTACTAACATGAGCGCCGCACAAAGGGACTCTACTCTAATCGAACTCTTGAAGAAAGGGAACACTAAAGTAAGAACAAGCACTTTATGTTAGTACTTATTAGTATTACTGGTGGTAGGACGCCATTATGAATGTGAATAAAGATACATTTTAATTGCAATAGTCGTAAATTTTCTTTTTCCAATTTAAAAAAAAAAGTGGCCTATGTCGATAACTATTTCATTACCTAAGTGAAAAAAAAAACATTTGGAAGTATTTTTTTTATTTACTGGTGGTAGGACCTCTTGTGGATCCGCGCGGGTAGGTACCACCACCCTGCCTATTTCTGTCGTGAAGCAGTAATGCGTTACGGTTTGAAGGGTCGGGCACCCGTTGTAACTATACTTGAGACCTTAGAACTTATATCTCAAGGTGGGTGGTGCATTTATGTTGTGGATGTCTATGCCAGTAACCACTTAACGCCAGGATAGGTGAACTCGTCCACCCATCTAAGAAAGAAAAAAGCTTGCATATGTACTGCCTCCTCCGATGTTTCAGTTTTCAATGATTTTAAATATTACACAGGCTGTCAAACGATCGGCATCGGACCCGGGACACGCATCGCCACAGCAAGACTACACGTTTCGTCCGGAACTATTCGGGGTGTCCTTTAACTCTGATGACGGGTATTTCTCGCCGGCACTAAACGATGACACGTTTCAATTCACCTCCGCGCCAGACCAACTGGAAGATCTAGCTTCGTTGGAAGACTATGCAACTGTGGCCGCTTCGATAAGAGAAAGATCCCCGGTCACATTCCCGTACAGTCGACGTCTGGCTGCAGTTCTAAATTCACCTCTACCGGAATCGTTGGCGGATTTCGGCGCATGCCATGGTGGTTCGCCGGTGACCTCGCCCGGTATCGGATACACGGCAAATTCACCGGGACTATCGTATACGACCGGGGATTCGCCGGGCTTAGCGTACACAGCAGCGTCGCCCGGTGGCAGTTATTCAACGCAGCCTTCGCCCGGTTTTACTTACCCAACGCCACCAGCTTCTCATGATGCTCATTCTCCGGCACACACGGTTCCTCGAGCGTCATCACCGCTATCAGCCGCATTTTTCACTGCCACTATGTCCAGTCAAGAAGAGGTAAATTTAGATCCCAATTATGTTATAATACTCGTAGTTAGATACGGTAGTTCCTCCTTAAATTCAGAGCTTAAATAAAACATTCGTAACAAGATATAGTACAACTATTTAATTCTAATCATAAGTCTAAAACTGATTTATAAAATACTAGCGGCCCGCTCCGGCTCCACTCGGGTCTTTAACAAAAATTTCAACGATATTTGACGTTGTTTTATTTTTTTAAATAAAAGAACACATATTGCGGCATAACTATAATAGTTAGACATATGCAGTCGCGACACTTTTTGTAAATACCAATGTGTTCTACTACAAAATCGTAGCACGTTATTTTATTCTATCATCAATAGTTTTCGCAGGGCACACGATGTAAAGAATATATAGAAAAAATATACATTTTCATCAAAACCAGTCCAGACGAATTATGCGTGGAGCTCGAACGAACAAAACAAAATTTTAAATTATAATACAATTTACTCGGAATTGAGCTTTTGAACATCACAAATGGCTTGTTCTGTATTTGTTTTTTTCTTTCAATGTTATCGTAAAATATAATGAAATCTATATATAAGTATATAAAAACGAATTGCTGTTTGTTAGTCTCGCTAAAACTCGAGAGCGGCTGGACCGATTTGGCTAATTTTGGTCTTGTATTATTTGTGGAAGTCCAGGGAAGGTTTAAAAGGTAGATAAATATGAAAATGCTCGGAATTAAATAAAAATAACAATTTTGTTTTTCCTTTGATGTGTCCCCCGGACAAATTCCTTTTTTTTGTTTCAAGTTTATTCCATACAAAAGTTTAGGTCTTTTATTTATCGATTGAGGCACTACGAAGCCTACCGGGTCAGCTAGTATTTACTACAAAAATGAGATAAAATAAGTAACGCGGTTGATTTTGATGTTTTAAATTTAGGTTGAAGAAGCTTTAGAAGAAGTTCTACCAGAGGAATGCAGGTCACTTGATGCCTATTCACTGGAGTCTTCGCAAACCGCACGCCGTATCATGCTCAACTCGGAAGACCCTTTGCTATCGAGCAGCCCCAGAGATTTCTCCCATCAAAGAATATTCAGGCGTCAACATCGGAGCGTCGTAAATACTACTGGACATCTACAACAATGGCAACATGATAATTCACTTCAGGTATTTCAAATATTTTAAGCACAAAATGCAGAACAACAATACGATGGAAGTCGTCATGGCCTAAAGGATAAGACGTCCGGTGCATTCGTATCTAGCGATGCAACGGTATTCGAATCCCAGGCGGGTACCAATTTTTCTAATGAAATACGTACTCAACAAAATTTTACGATTGACTTCCACGGTGAAGGAATAACATCGTGTAATAAAAATCAAACCCGCAAAAATTATAATTTGCGTAATTACTGGTTGTAGGACATCTTGTGAGTCCGCGCGGGTAGGTACCACCACCCTGCCTATTTCTGCCGTGAAGCAGTAATGCGTTTCGGTTTGAAGGGTGGGGCAGCCGTTGTAACTATACTGGGACCTTAGAACTGATATCTCAAGGTGGGTGGCGCATTTACATCGTAGATGTTTATGGGCTCCAGCAACCACTTAAAACCAGGTGAGCTGTGAGCTCGTCCACCCATCTAAAAAAAAAAAAATTTTTTTTATAGGTCTGCGTTGAAGGTCGAGATACGGTACCAGCTGTGTTCTTAAGTCCGAACAGTGTGCCGGCGTCACCACAACGAAGGAAACGTAGAGCATCACCTGCGGGTCCTTACCGATCAAGGATGCGGAGAACGATCAGTCACTTCACGCCGCAACCGATGCTACCACCCGAACGCGATGGCTCTGGACTATACATAGATTTGACGGCTGGTAAAAATTACGCATATCACAATATCTCTTAGAGAAAAAATAAATGATAGTTTAAAAAAAACTAACAAAATACGCTTTTATAGAAATTCCAACTAAAAAATAGAAAATGAATTTTAATAAATTAGAATTAAATAGTAGTGTAAGAAAAAATGATTTTATTGTAAAAAAAGCATAGGGTGCATGGTATCTGTAGTTATAAATATTTCATGAACAGATATGAGTAGAAGGGTAATTTTGATAATATCCTGAAAAGCACCCCACGCTTTTTTACAAAATATTTTTGTAAATTATTTAATATTAATATTAATAATATTAATAATATTAATTAATTGAAATTTATTTTCTATTTTTTAGTCGGATTTTTTATAAAAGCCTATTTTATTCGTTTTTTTTAAACTACATATTATTTATTTTACATTTTTTAGTTGAATTTCAATTTTTTCAATAATTTTTTTAAATATTGAATTGTCATCGGTACTTATTAAGGAATAAGTATACCAAATTTCGAGGTAATCCGACGTTTTGAAGGGGGTCAAAATCATGTTCAAAGATTCCGTTACAAACATACATACGTCTGAAGCTAATAATAAAAGCGTATTAAAAACATATTCCCCGTAAACACAAATTATCGTTTCGTCTCAGGAATTCTATCAGAAAACGATGGTTTATCGCAAACGGAGGACGTTCGGAAGCCGCAAATAAATATCGGGACTAATTTCCAAGCCGAATTACCGGAGCTGTACAGCGATCGTGATGATCTACATCGAGCACCGGAACAACTCCTTTGGGATCCGGGCATAAACGAAGCGTTAGAAGACAACGAAGGTACATAGCAAACAACAAAAAAAGATGTGCGGTGTCGTGGGACACCGGATTAATATAAAAATATTAATTTTAAGTTCTATTCGAGGTATAAAGAAAATAATTATTCGGGTATACACTTTTTATTGTGATTTTTTTATTGATAAAAAAAACTACTTTACAAAATTATCAACTTTATTTTATTCACAATGATTTATAAAAAAATATATAATAAAAATATGTTATTTATTGTACGTTATTGCAAAGTTAAGTCGTACACTGTATGCATTACTTTTAAGAATCTTACAGACGTTTTTTCCCGGTTAGGGTGGGTACCCCTCCGGATTGTCCCATAAGGAACTTCGTTCCAATAATTTAACTAAACTATATAAGTTGATATTTTTTAAAATTAATCACCATTTTCTATTACAGTACGAATGTTCATGGAACTAGCGATGTGTGCTGCTATGCCAGTCGGGGGGCACACAAGAGAATTTGCCTTACAAACTTTAGGAGAATGTGGTGGAGATATCAGAGCGGCCACTCTACGACTAATGTCAAGACCTGTGGTGCCATCGCAGCACGAGTCGCGTTGGGCGCCCGATGAAGTCGAAGCGTTCTTATCTGGACTAAGCCATTACGATAAAGACTTTTTTAGAATTTCGCAACTGGTAAGGGTCTTTTCACTTCACTTTTTACTAGTGGTAGGACCTATTGTGAGTCCGCACGGGCAGGTACCACCACCCCGCCTATTTCTGCCGTGAAGCAGTAATGAGTTTCGGTTTGAAGGGTGGGGTAGCTGTTGTAACTATACTGAGACCTTAGAACTTATTTCTCAAGGTGCGTGACGCATTTATGTGGTAGATTTCTATGGGCTTCAGTAACCACTTAACACCAGGTGGGCTGTGAGCTCGTCCACCCATCTAAGCAATAAAAAATAAAAACTTCAAGAACATAAAGACAAATATCAATCTGATAAAACGTTTTGTTTTTCCTTATATAAAAAAAAAAAAAAAAAAATATTATGTTAACGAACAATAAAATATCCGGGTAATTTAAAAGTTGATTACTTAAAAACACTTTTAATGTACTCAGGTTAGAACAAAGGACTCGAAGCAATGCGTTCAATTCTACTATTTTTGGAAGAAAGTAACGAAAGACTACAAGACCCAGTACTTAAGGAGTTGGTGTGCCGATCCGCATACATCACAAGTAAGCTATTCTCGACTCCAGAACTATATCTTCAAATTGTGTAACGAGTGAAGGGAGAGCCGTGACGGGATGTTAATACACGCGATTTTCTACGTCCAGGGTTCTGTAGCACAAGTAACTACACATAGCAACACCTCGTGCACCTCATCACCGACTTCATACGACAATGAGGAGTACCCATGCAAGATATGCGGGAAGTAAGTGCCGAAACACGGAGCACGCCAGCGTATCGCTTTGAATTTTATATTTACAATAACAGAATACGCTTACAAATGAGGCCATCAGCGTAAAAGTGGCCTAAATCACAATTTTTCAAAATTGGGTGCTTCTAAATTGCAATTTATTTGAAACAAAATAAATTTTGAGGCAAAAGCGGCCTATCCATAGTTTCAGCGATACATAACAGATGGGTTTGTAAATATTATTTTCGCGCGTATTGTTTTTGCCCACGAAGCAGTGTAAAAGTAAATTCAAACTTCGATATCTCCATACTAACTATGGTAAACTTAGGCCACTTTTGCGCTGACGGCCTGAAATAAACTTATATGTGAAAATTTGACACATAATTCGTTCTGAAGTCGTAGATAATATGTAATATGTTTTATATCAAATGAAAATGTTGAGCTGTTCAATATTCGTTTTACTTATATTTCAATGGTAATAAAAATACTAAATGAAAAAAGCGTATTGCGTCCCCAGAATGTAGATTATTATTATACAAAAGAGTTGTATGTAAATATGAAATAAAATGTATTTCTTTTTTTTTTTTTTAAATATATAAATCAAATCGTTGAAGCGTATAAATTATTTACATAATATTTCGTCATAAAAAAACAACATATATGTGTGAAAAGTACAAGATACATTATAACAATTGTACTTGAACGTGAAAATGTAATTTTCTATACATTAATTTTAATATTCAAGTGTACTTAGGATAAAAATATTTTTCGTGTGTTAATGTTATAATATGCTTATATAAGTTTTTCATTCACTAACGCTTCACGCTTGGCTTCACTTTACTGCATTTTTTTTTTGTTGCTAATCTTTCGTTTGCTATTATAATAGTGTATCCCTGTTATGTTTCAGAGTATTTAACAAAGTAAAAAGTCGTAGTGCACACATGAAGTCACACCGGCCTCTCGACGCCGAAACGAAAAAATCAAAACTCGAAAAGCCTTATGAAAAGGCCGAGAAATCTGATGGCAGACATAACACAACAAGCGAATTTCACAAAACGTTGTAACACATGCTGGCATAAAGACGGCGGGTTCTTACTTGTGAAATGCTAAAATGTAATTATTGTTGATTAAGATAAAAACTATCGCAAGAGTTTTAAAGACTAAAATTTAAAAAAAATCGACTTGCGTCGTTACAACAAAACTTTTTATTAAGCATTTTACAATAATATCCCCTTTACATTGTACGCAATTAAAATATGATGCAATTGACACCCCGCTCATTCGCACAGCGTTGTAAGCATAGATTATACACATAATATTTGGCTGCGAACCCGCTGGCCGAGACATGACCCCCCCCCCTGCACATTGTCACCACCGACCCCCACTCACCACACACACATTGTTTACTCTTACTTGAACTGTTCAAGAAATAGCCAGTAAATGTTAGCCTCCAGATTTATCAACGAACCTTTACGCAATTATAGAGACCACTATTTTTAATTGCCAAAATAAAAAAAAAACCTAATATGTGAGGATACTGAACATTTAACTCAAACAAAAAGCTGATAATGATAATTTATTCTAGAACAAATCTTTAGTCAAATGCGATTTTACTTTCAATCATTTAAATTTTACCGTTATTTGTTTTTGGTAAAAAAAACTGATTGATGTTTTTAATTAAACAGCCATACAATAATATTTATAGTCTAGCTAATTTATTATTTAATTCAACTCATAGAGCACAAAGATATTTTGTATGACGATAGATAGATAAGTTTTGTCTTCGTAAAGTTTTATATGACAGATTTCTCAATGTGACTTGTAAGTGTGATTTTGTAAATAAAATATGAAGGTAGTTGGTTGTAATCGCTACGTTAGAGATGAGCTATCCAAGATTACTATTGATCTATTTAAGTATTACTACTATATTTCGTACGTGTGATACATAAATCGTGTAGTAACTACACTACCTCGTTTCTATACAATTCATTCTATCGCGAGCACAGCTCGTAACTACTTTGTTATAATATTATGCTTGTTTGCTCATTTTCTTTTTAAATCCTAGTTGTTACTTATTTTAATTTATTATTTTTCTAGTCGTATTCTGTTTTTCATGCGTATTTCAATAGTTATTTCGATTTAAGTATATTTATGTTATAATTAAATGAAATTCAACATCCGTACCTATCTATTTTTTACATATCTAAGTTAATAATGCGTCTTCATCTGAAATATTGTATCTCTGTGAACTTTTTGGTACAAATTATTCTTCTTATATAAATAAATTAAATGAAAGGTATTTAAGTATATTTTTATTACAACGCGAAACAACGAAAATATAGTCCTTTAATTATATTATAGTGAATTCAATACAGTAAAAAATATATTATTAGTCATTCTTTTTACCAAAAGGTTCATAGAATCTTTACTACAAAAAAATGGAATAATATTTTTTTACACAAATATTATAAAATGCTCAATAAGTCACTATTTATATTTTACGTTAATAACATTATTTATTCTACATAGTTAGTTCCTTGTTGATTGTTCTGAATGAAGCTCTCATTTGAATCTTATACAATATGTACTTAATTTACGAATGTACTGTTTATTTTATAATAATAGGAATGTTTGTAAGTGTACCTAAGTGTTGTGATAAATGTATGTGAGAATTGTTTGTTCGGTGCGTGCTATCTTTATGATTTAATGGTACAAAACAGGCAATTAACTTGCTCAAAATTAAATTTAAGAGTATTCACACGTATTGCCTGTACGCAAAACTGTATTTCGCTGCACCCAAAATTACAATAAATCATTTGAAACTCTTTAATACAAACGTAAGGTTGTGAAGTTGTAAATTACTCGTTTTGTCGTCTTCCGTAATATTGAATGATTAATTTTGGGGCAGAATTCCTTTTAAAAGACATGTTTAATGTATCATAAAAATTTTATTCAATTTCTATAATTACTTCTACTACTAACGAAATTTTTTTAACATTAACTTATTATAACGATTTAAGCGTATGTTGTACATGTGTATGTTTTTACAGTACCACAAAATGTGTGTAGGTAGTTTTATTGAAATTTCTTATTGTGAGTGTATGTTAGACGTAACTGTTTGTTTTGAGAAATTCTAACACGTTTATAAATGATGTTTAAAATGTGAATGAAAGTTATTCGCTTTGATTTCGTGTACGGATATTATTAGAATTTAATAATTTAACTAAAGATGGTTTACCATCCGCGTAAACTTGAGAAAAAGCTGCCAAATTATATTGAAAAAATTGAACGAACGAACTGTACGCCACTAACTCGTGTGATTATTTGGTTGTGTTATATAACATTATATTAGAAAAAAATCTAACGTTTTATTGTTAATTGTTAAATACATTAAGTTCTAACTGTGCCAAATATTTTGAAAACGCTCTAAATACTTATAAATACATAATTTTTAGTTTAATTTGTTATTAGTATTAGCTTACGATGTTATTAGCTAAATTATTTTCTAGTTGGTTATCTAGTAGGGAAAAGCTAAATCAAAAATAAATAGTTTTTTAAGACATATTTTCAGTCAGAAATGTGCCATTTATTTTCATACAAATCGCATCATCTCTGCTAGGATTTGATAAGAACAATTATTAGTAGCTTATATTTTTTTCTTAACACGCTTCCTTTTAAATACAAAATATTTTTTGAGAATGCAAACCAAAATAATCTACTTTCGTATATTGCGATTTATCAACGATAATTCCCTCCAGTAACATTTTACTCTTAGCCATTAAGACTGAAAACTTCTTTTTGGATTCAGCAAATTATAATTTCGTTGACAGCGCGTGATTTCGGCCTTGTTTAATGTTTTTATTGATCAGTTTAATTAACCCATTCCGCGTGCCAACTCGTCATCCTAGTCAGGGTATAGCTTACGTAGAATATGCCCTTAAATTAGTTAAAAAGATTAGAAACAGCGTAAGTTCGATATTTAGATCGCAACTACCGTAGACTACACTAGCAAATGCCCGCTGTATTCTATAGATAATGCACAAGAAACGCTAATTTATCTAAATTATAAGAATGAAGATTTTAACCAAAAAAAAACTTATTTCAACTTAAATATAGAAGTGCCTTACGATTTAATTTTTACACTGTTTGTTTTATTTAGTTTACAAGAGCAGTGGTTTAATGCATTTATTGTTGGTATTATCATTCACTCTTCGCTCTGTCATGAGAGTGAAGATTAGTGAATCGATCGTATCTCCATCGTTATTTATTATTTTATTTATTAAATATAAACAATAAAAAATATTAAATTTAGAAAATTAAATTAAAATTAGATTATGGAAATAAATAGAAACATTCATTCATCAGATATTATTTTGAACGAAAAGAAAGAATATTATGTATCCTTTACAATATCTACGAGTCAATTCTATGAAGAGTTCATAAATAAAAGTAATAATGTACATAAGTCGATAAGTTATTATTTTGTTATAAATTCCCAAACAAAGAATACAGCACTAGGAATATATTTCTACGAGTGTTACCAGCTCCTGAGTATTGTTTAATTTCGCTTCGAAGAAATGACGTCCTTATTATCTGACACTATTTTCTGTAATATATTAAATGGCACATAGTGTAAATGTAAGTACTTCTGTATTCGTGTCAACACATGAGAATGTTATTATAGTATTAATATTTTATAAGTCTAAATGCATAATATATTCTTCTAATTTTGTATCGGTCAGAGTGCAGGGCGTCGGGGAATCCTCTCGAGTCGCCGGGCGCTTAGCTGTATTTGTACGTACCTAATACGTAGGTATATGTGTACTTGTAATATAATTGTAGACGGTGAACTGTCGCGTGCCAAACGCACGATAATTGATATTACACTCTGTGTTGTGATTTTGATCGTTCTGTAAAATACAAAATGAATCTTTTAAAAGTACTATGAAAGTTTGTAGACACATTTTTAGATTAGCTAATTTCTTCGCGTAGACATGTTAGGTCGTCATTGATTAAGCATTTAGATTAAACATTGTAGTAGCGTGTAATTGGATGATGTAAGTGTATTGCGTTTAGATTCATTGTTATATTCAATAAATGTGATCATTGTAATGAACAACGAGTAAGCTCGAGTCCTGCCCTCGTGCCACTGGGCGACTCTTCACAACTTCGCATATCTTTGAAACAATAAGTAATAAAATTAAACTCTATTATTTATATTGATAAATTTATTAGGATAACTAATTTTTTAAGACAATGACTATTACGTGATCTTTTAGATTGTCTTTATTAATAAATATATGGTGAAGGTTTTGTGAAATTGTTTTTATTTTCCTGATCGTGCCAACCCTACTTGTAACTTATCTGTGAAAATAAAATATTTTTTCCTAATTACACATTGGAGTTTTTCTACAATAATTAAGTAAAAAAAAAGAATATCCTCTGCATTTGTTACAAGGAAATTAAAAAAGTTAGTCTTTACGAGAAAGGTTTCGGTATGTATTCAGAATTAGACAGTCGAAATTATTTCAATTTTAAAGAAAGTTTGAAAATATACACTTCAAACTTATTTAAAAAAACAAACAGGCTAAACTTTGCTTTATGGTCCGTCAATTTGGAAGCTCACAATTTTTTCGTACTCATAAATAGAAATCTTTTTGCCAAATTTCAAGTTGCGGAAACTTACGGTTTACGCGATATATTTTTTTAAGGTTTCCATACAAATTGGAAAAATCGTCAAGGTAGGCGTCAAAGTTGACGTTTCACGTTCCATTCACGATAGACGTGTATTTTATAAAATTTTATGTAAGGTTTTTGTTAATAAGGTAAAGTTCGATGAGCAAACTTATCTATGATTAGTCTGTGCGAACTGATATATGTCAGAATATAATGTTAATTTGAAAATTATAAAATACTATTAAACTACTAAATTGTTTCTAATTATGCACGTCCTAACAGGTTATGGGCCCAGGACGTTTGCAGAAAGTGAAATAGAAATGATTTAACGATTAATTGTTTTAATAGGCGTAATCCGTTGTGTCAATTATTTCCTGATTTTTTGAAGTTGAAGAAACTACAAAATGACTTCTAATATTAAGATTGATCGACTTACGGGTGATAACTATGACACCTGGAAGATTCACATGCGAGCTATTCTGAAGAAGAATGATTTGTGGGAATACGTATAAGGAAAAATACCTAAACCAATACATTCAGATTCTAAATATTCTGAATGGAATAAAATGGACGGAAAAGCCGAATCGGACATATTGTTAGCTGTCAGCCCGAGCGAGTTAATTGCACTGGATGGTTTAGACTCCTCTAAGCAATATGGGACAAGTTGAAATCTATGTATGAGTCAAGCGGGCCAGCGCGAAAAGCGTCATTACTAAAGAGACTTGTATTAAACCGTATGCCAGAAGATGGAGACATACGAAAACATATTTCTGATTTTTTCGACTGTGTTAAGAAGCTTAAAGAAATCGGATTGATAGTGATAGATGAGTTGCTTGCTATTTTATTACTTTATAGTTTACCGGAATCGTTCTCAATGTTTCGAACAGCAATGGAATCGCGTGATGATTTACCATCAACTGATGTACTGAAAGTGAAGATTATCGAGGATTATGAAGGTCGGAAGAGTAAGATAATAGACCAGAGGGCTATGTTCGTCAAGCGTACCAACATTAAATCAAATGCCAACCCGAAGAAGAACTTCGAACAGCACACAAATAAAAACATTGAGTGCTATCGTTGCGGTCGTCTTGGGCATATGGCGAGAGAGTGCAGAACTAAAAACGTGAGTAAGCTTAAACAAAGCTCACATAAAGCAGAATGTAATAGTGATGATGAGCACAAGACAAATATGTTAGTAAGTACCACCAAAGAGGTGATGATAGCCGAGCAGAGAGCTCCTGTATGGTGTATTGACAGTGGATGTACGGGACATATGTGTAATAACAAACAATTGATTAAAGATTTTACTCGAGTTGATACAGACTTGAATTTGGCTAATGGTAAAACTACAAAAATTAGCGGCTCAGGAAAAGTCAGTATTATGGTAGACACAGGCAGCGAAAAGCGCCATGTTGATATTAAAAAAGTGTTCTACGTGTCGGATCTACGAACCAATTTATTATCAGTTGCGAAGATGACAGATCACGGGTTTGAAGTTCGCTTCAATAAAAATTATGCAATTGTCATAGATGACAATAATAAGGTTCATATGCGAGCGGATCGAGTTGGTAACTTATACCACGTCCGAATGAGCGAAGATGATGTCAATAATGTTGAAATGGTGAAAAAACCTATAGATATGTGGCACGAGCGCCTCGGCCACCTTAACGAGCGTGATTTAAAGGCAATGGCGAAAAATGGCCTTGTCCATGGCCTATCATTGAAGGACAACGAAAAATTGTCAGAGTGTGAAATATGTATAAGTGAAAAACAGACATGCACGCCTTTTTCTAAAGGAAGCGAAGATCGTACAAGTGAACTATTGGAGATCGTGCATACTGATGTGTGCGGACCAATGAGACAACAGTCTATGGGCGGTAAAAAGTATTTTGTCACGTTCATCGACGACAAATCAAGATGGTGTGAAGTATACTTTATTGCTAATAAAAGCGACGTACTTCAAGTTTTCAAAGATTACAAGGCTTACGTGGAAAAATTGACTGGAAAGAAGATCAAAAATCTACAATCCGATAACGGTCGAGAATACATTAACAAAGACTTTGATGATTTCTTGAAGAAAGAAGGAATAAGACGGAGGTTGACGGCACCTTATACGCCTCAGCAGAACGGGATTTCGGAGAGAAAGAACAGGACACTGCTAGAGATGGCCCGTTGTATGATGCGTCAGGCGGGAAGCCCTCCTGTTTTTTGGGCTGAAGCAATTAATACTGCTAATTACATAAGGAACCGGTGCCCAACTGCAGCTCTTGATGGTCAAATACCATTTACCCTGTGGAAAAGAAAGAAACCTACCGTAATCTACATGCGCGTGTTTGGATCGAAAGCGTATTATAAAAACAAAGGAACGCAGAAGGGAAAATTCGAATCAAGTTCAGAGCTTGGAATATTTATGTGCTATGATACTGAGTCTAAAGCTTACAGAATACATGATCCTAAGACTAGAAGGATCGTCATTTCTCGCGATGTGAAGTTTATGAACGAGACAGCATTCTGTCATGAGTATAAAGAAATACGAAATGATGAAGAAGAGAGTTTTGATGATTCGAAGATAGTCGTTGAATTGAAAGGACATGATCAGAAGAAGGAAGATCGAAAAACAAACCCCATGAGAGGGAGAGGAAGACCAAGGATAGTTCGTACTGGCTTAGTGGGAAGACCGCGCAAAGAGTATAAACCAGCTACTAACAGTACAGAGAATGAAACTGAATCAGAGTATGAAGTAGATAATGAAGAAACGACAGCTGGAATTGCGATCATTGAACCTAAAACATGGAAAGAAATAGAAAAGACTGATGACGAACCTGAATGGCGAAGGGCTTTAGAAGACGAGTATTTGGCACAATTAAAGAATGTTACATGGGAAATAGTCCCACGACCGAAAAATAGAAAAGTGATTGGTAGCAGATTTGTGTTTCAAACAAAGAATAGAGGGAAGAAAGTACGGCTTGTCGCAAAGGGATGTTCTCAAAGGCCAGGGGAGGATTTTTACGAAACCTCTTCTCCTGTTGTAAGGTCTTCATCTGTGAGACTCATAGCTGCAGTGTCAGCTGAGTTAGGATTAGAGATGCATCAAATGGATGTAGTAACAGCTTACTTGAATGGTACTCTCGAAGAAGATGTATTCATGGAAATACCAGATAAACTATCAGATGTCTTAGAAAGTGTACTAGCAAACCAAAATATTGGATCAAAAAGGAATATTATAAGAGATAAGAATATACTTCATACAGCTAAACGCTGGAACGAAGCATTGAATGAGTGTGAGAATAATGTGTGTTTGTTAAAGAAGTCTTTGTATGGTTTGCGTCAATCAGGATTACAGTGGCATAAGAAGTTAGTAGGAAGGTTGAAGAATATTGGTTTTGAAGCATTACCACAAGAACCTTGTGTGTTTGTTGCGCAAAGGGATGAAAAAATGATGTTAATTGCTATTTATGTAGATGACATTATCCTAGCTACTAATGATGAGGTGTGGTTGCATGATGTTAAGCGTCAGTTATCTAATTCCTTTGAAATGAAGGATATGGGAAAAATCAGTACTTGTTTGGGTATCGAATTTTCACGTGATAAGGAGCATAGAGTGTATTTAAAGCAAGGTGCGTATATAGATAAAGTATTAGAGCGTTATGGTATGAGTGATTGTAAACCTATATCAACACCTATGGATGTGAACGTTAAACTAGAAAAACCCAACAGTGTAAACAATGATGTTATGAGTCAGTACCCTTACCAGAACCTTATAGGTGCCCTTATGTATTTGGCTGTATCTACCAGACCGGATATAGCTTATACTGTAAATTATTTAAGCCAATTTAACACTAATTATGATGTACAGAAGAAATTGAATTGAAATAGAAAACTCCTTCTATCTCCAGTCTAATGACTAATAATTCTAATGTTGCAAATGATGTGACAATAAAAACCAGCAGCGTAACGACAAGTTCTTTTATTTGTGCGAGAATGCAGCAAGCAGGTAGAAATGGCTGGCACGGCTTGTTTTATTAACACTATCCCCCCTTCGTTGGCTTTGGCTGGCGGCGGCGGTGGCTGTGGCTGTGGCGGAAGGGGGCGTGTTAACATGGCTTGGCGGCTTGGCTGGCGGCAGGGCATGACAGCTGACGTCACGTCCGTTACATTCGGCCATGCTGCAACAATTGCTCCCGCAATGGGGAACACACAAAAACATTTAGTTCTCAAATAAATCAATAAGGTCTTCAGTTTCAAGCTGCTCATCTGAACTACTAGCGCTTTTATAGGGCCTTAATGAATCTGTTGATACCAGGCTAGTGAAGTTTTTATAACTTCGTAAACCTTTTAGATATACTTCTAATTCGATACCGATTGTTACCTACACTTTAGTTACTACATACGGACCTGAGTACAAATCGTCTAATTTGGTATTAATCCTAGCGGCGCTACTAACCAGTTGGAGCCTGTCTCTACGATACAAAATCCCTTTTCTTATAAACATGAGCATTTTTTTTTATATTAATGTTGTGTGTCATTATTGTACTGGCTTGTTTTATCCTAGCTGTAGCTATCTTACGCCGTGCGTCAACAGTTCCTGGTTCGCGACCAAGAATCGATACATCACATATTGACCTACCAGAGCGCGCAAAGATTAAATCACAAGGCTTGTAGCCGCTGCTACTTTTAATTGTGTTGTTTGTGCCTCAAATGACGGAGTTCACTAAATTATTTGAAGCTTCACTACGATCAGTTGCCCGCAACACATAAAATTGTATGTTTAGTTTGTTCAACCTGGCCAATTAGCGCGCGGACAAGCAATACCGTTTAACGTATGCCTGAACTGTTTATCTTCTGATATATTTTTTAAAGTACCTACTCGTAAAAGCTTTTCCATAGTCTGTCACCACGTGATTCGGGTATCTGAACAAACCCTATTAATATATTTTTCAATGCACGAATGGTCCCGATTGAATTTACAGTACGCGTAAGTTCAGCTATCACAAATTTAGACAACGCATCTTTCATTACGAACATGTACTGGTTGGTGCCCTTTAGATGTCCTACAGAAGGGCATCATGTTATCTATTTGTGCCATGCGCATAGTATCAGATGGTTTAGAGATCGGATATAGACATGTCTTCTTTTTTTAACATAGTTATCCTTCTCATGTGTGTATAATAAAGACATGCTGCCACGTATTTCCTAATAAAGTGTGTCTGTCATTTTAAGAATCCAATATTGGCTTTTAATCAAAGCTAAACGATGATTTAGATCCACGTGACAAATGTCATAGTGCATTTGTACAATTTTCCATTTAGCCGAAGGGACTGCGAGTCTGTTTCCGTTAAAAGTTTTTCGAACTAGTTCATTCATAATTATCTTTAACATCAGCGCGACTTCGTCCGCGTGGAATATAGTTCACAAAGAATGCTTTATTTTAGTACAAATTGATTAGCATAAAAAAAACGTTATAGTGAGCCAACCTTAACATATGCTATCGCGGAAATTTTTTTTTTAGATCTTTTAAAGGGGTACAATTCTGTCACATTATTTTAGCGAAACTTTAACAGTTTCTGCAGCGCACGCACCGGAAGCTCTCAAAAGGGAAAATAACCCGATTTTGAAACATTACTTACTGGTATTTCGCTTGTATTGGTCTTAGCGTGACCCAGTGATGGTCTTAGCGGTGCTAGCGTTATATACCCTATAACCTTTCTCAATAAATGGGTTATTTAACACTGAAAGAATTTTTCAAATCGGACCAGCAGTTCTTGAGATTAGCGCGTTCAAACAAACAAACTCTTCAGCTTTATAATGTTAGTAAGCTTTTCGTCCTGACATTGCACAGTACAGAATCAATCAGTAACTAAGACGATTCACGTTCATCATGTCAACAGGATGCCTATTAAGAGCGTCTACAAATTTTCCATACGTTCACCAGGTCTATACTCAACACTAATGTCATAATCTTCTTTCAAAACTCACCATCGCGCATTGCATGGTATAATGTCGCGTTTGGTAAGCGTAGCACAAACCACAGTACAATCAGTTTCTACTATATCATGTTTACCTACTTCATAAACACGGAACCTACGTAGCGATTGTACGACCGCCAGGTTATGAGCTCTTAACTATGATACACATTCTTCCTTCCTAGTAACCCGGCTAAAATAGTATAACAGGCCGCAGTGAGTTGTCAGTTTGTTTTTGTAATAGTATACCAGAAATTCCTAAGTTACACGCATCGGTTTGTATTTCTGTAGGAAGCATAGGATTATACAGAGCTAGCACAGGTTTGAAACGTAAGCTGTTTTTCAGTTGTTCGAAATTCGCGTTTTGTTCACGGCCCCACACCCATGATTTATCTTTTTTTTTCTTTTTAAACCAATAAACTGTCGCACACTATAAGCATTATTTGGCACAGGACACTGCGAAACGGCCGTCAATTTTTGTTGCACCCGGCTGTATACCGTCTGAAGATATTTCATGACCTAATAAGTGACTTGTTCCTCCAAGAATGAGCATTTACTCATATTTAATTTTAAGTCTCCACCATAAAATTTCCCAAGTACTTTCTCAATAATTATTGAACCTGATTTTATACCAACTGAGGGTAGATGTAAATCGTTTAAAATTGCTAGTATCTCGATTTGACCTACATTTATTTTTACCCATTTCTTTTCTACCCACAGACTCAATTATTTTATTTATTAAACGCATTTAACTACCCCACCTAGTGGAATAAGGTGGAGATAAAGAAGAAACGCATGAATACAGATGGCGCATTTGCTAAACCAAAAGGAATTCTAGTGTACTAGAAATAATGACCTTGCGGTGTAATGAAAGCAGTTGTGTGTCTGGCACAATGCTCAATTGATGGTAGCCCTGGGCTAAATCTAAACTCGTGCAGTACTGTTCGGTGGATACTTTTATATTTTACCATAGCGTTTAACGCACGATAATCAACGCATAGCCTACTGTCGCCGTTCTTTTTCTTAATAAGTGAAGGTGAAGCATGACTAGATTCAGATTATTTTATAATGCCGATATCTAAAAGTGGCGATACACGGGCTGATCACTAGTAAGCTTAATTTGCATTTGAACTAAATTGGCAATACCTAAATCATGTGTATTCGTAGCAAAGCAATGCTTATACTGTATTTTTTTTAATCTGAATGACTCCTAATATTTAATGGCTCCTTTTAATTTTTTTTATTTCTACCCACAAATCTCGAAATATTTGTAATGGCATGGCTAGGGCAAGTAGAAATGCAACACACCTGGCTGTTTGGCTGTGGCTCCTCGCAGCTGTTAGCCCTCGGCAGGACCTCGCCCGGCGGCCACATGATGGTCTCTGAGCTCATGTTGATGACTTTGACGTAGCTGTCTTCGCCGCGCAGCAGCGTCGCAGGCAGGGAGAAGGAAGCTCATAGCCGTGAATCTCATGAAGCGCCGTGAAGCTCGTAGTGCCGCAGTGGGGTAACCGCGTTGCTGCTCTTCTACTTTCCCTCCACGTGAACCAGAATGATGGAAGGACAGGGCGGCAGGCGCTCTTGGTCCGACGACGTCGAAGTCCCTTTGATTTGATTGTTCCAGGTTCTTCATCCTGTAGCTCAAGTATCGCCTTGTGGACCTCCTTCTGAAGCAATTTTTCAACACCTTCCTCGCCAGTGGAATAGGAGCTTCATCTTCTTCAAACTTGTCAGAAGACCGAGAGATCTGAGCGTGTATATGACATTGTTTCATGTCTTTATGCCACTTCTGATTGTTGCAAATGATGTGACAATAAAAACCAGCAGCGTAACGACAAGTTCTTTTATTTGTGCGAGAATGCAGAAAGCAGGTAGAAATGGCTGGCACGGCTTGTTTTATTAACACTATCCCCCCTTCGTTGGCTTCGGCTGGCGGCGGCGGTGGCTGTGGCTGTGGCGGAAGGGGGCGTGTTAACATGGCTTGGCGGCTTGGCTGGCGGCAGGGCATGACAGCTGACGTCACGTCCGTTACACCAAACATAATTGCAGACTTCGAGATTTGGTCGCAGTCTGTACCTATTACAACAATAGGTACAGATACCTATTTGGGGCCCAGGTGTACTTTTTCTTGTCGTGTTTCCTGTACTCCTGAAGAAATCATGTCTAGAAGGCTTTGAAATTTTTACTTTTTTTTTTATTGCTTAGATGGGTGGACGAGCTCACGGCCCACCTGGTGTAAAGTGGTTACTGGAGCCCATAGACATCTACAACGTAAAATGCGCCACCCACCTTGAGATATAAGTTGTAAGGTCTCAGTATAGTTACAACGGCTGCCCCACCCTTCAAACCGAAACGCATTACTGCTTCACGGCAGAAATAGGCAGGGCGGTGGTACCTGCCCGCACGGACTCACAACAGGTCCTACCACCAGTAATTACGCAAATTATAAATTTGCCGGTTTCACTTTTATTACACGATGTTATTCCTTCACCGTGGAAGTCAATCGTGAACATTTGTTGAGTACGTATTTCATTAGAATAATTGGTACCCGCCTGCGGGATTCGGACACCGGTGCATCGCTTCAACACGAATGCACCGGACGTCTAATCTTTTAAGCCACGACGACTTCATTCTTATTATTCGACTTATTTCTTCAAATCTAACTTGTTTGTATTTGTATTATTGCAATTAAAATATACGAAATTACTCACGAACGGCAACTAAATATCATGCAACTTTAAAACTAGATATTTTAAAATTTCGTTATTTTTTTCCGAATTAGTACATCAAGTACAGCAAACTTAAAATGCAAGTTATTTTATGTGTCGTGCGAGTGTATTTCAATAATAAGTTATGTATCAATTGCTTTATTCAGAAAACAACTTGTATGTAGGCTTTTTACTTTACAAAAAAAAACAAAATGTGTGCAATTCACACGTAGTAGAAGTGAAACCTTCCAAAATTAAAATACAATTATCCTAAACGTCTTAAGTGTATTATTATGTAAAATTTTGTCATTAGTAAATAATTGTAAGGTAGCGCCCTCTGTGAATTGATATTTTTATTTCACTCCTCCTAAATTAAAATTCACTACAAGAGCTTTCATACACACGTTAGTATTAAAAAATCTCACAGATGGCGCTGTATTAAATAGTATGTATATTTCTGTCTCATTCTTTGCTGGCTTCATCCTACACATTTTTGTATTTGTGTCTCTTACCTGTCGTTTTTTCCGTTGCTTCCGGTTTGAAATCACAACGATTCTAAAGAAGTTTTCACTTCAACAGGTTCTTTTGTTGTGTGATTTGTTATTCTCTCTCCTATTAGCGGGAAAGTTGCACTCAAAGATAAATAAGTCAAACAAACCATTTTATTACTTTTAGTATTATAATATTAACAGGAAACTGAGAAAACGAAGCTAGGTACTAGCTGATACTAAATAAACGAAAATATTATTTTTAAATTAAACTTATTCTTATCGACTGACATCTAGTGACACTTGCGTATTCGGGAATTCCGATTGAGCCCGAAGACACTCAGTGCGACATTTTTTCCTACCTAAGCATTGAGACACTATGTCAGCGTAACCTGACAAGTAGGTGAGCTCACGGGGCTCAAACCTGACGACGTTACTAACACTAAGCCTAGCAAAAGTGCTTCGCAGAATCTATCAGCGGATCGGAAACGCGGCCCACTAAGATCCCACGAGAAACTCAGTGGGCTCCTAGTGCGACTTGATGCGGCAGTGTTGCACGCTACAGTTGCAATAATGAGAATAAAATTCATTACCCACCTGATCTTGCATGATTACCGGAGCTCCTGTACAACAGGTTTTCTTGAATATTTTAAACTAAAATAAAGCAACGTTAGAGATTTATAGATCAAGCTATTTTTTTAATATTTTTTTTATTTCTTAGATGGCTGGACGATCTCACAGCCCATCTGATGTTAAGTGGTTACTGGAGTCCATAGACATCTACCAGGACATTTGCCAGGAATTATTAAAAGGTCCAAAAAATAATAAAAATTCAAGACAATCTTTATCGTTTATTGAGAACATTGTAGAACGCAATTCATCTACATATCGATAAAACTCTTTTATATTGAATACGAAAAACAAAATAGTGCTCGGCAACAATTAAATAAAAAATTATATAACATTTCACACATCCATAGTTTGTTTTTAGAATTTACCGCTTTTTCTTTAGAATTAACCATATTTGTTTAAACGCATTTAATCAACTAAATATACAAATAAACCTTTTTTTTTGTGTTAATCAAGTTCAAAATAATATTAAAAACATTATGACATACTCAGTAAAATGATGTAGTCTGATCAATCTAGCAATAAAGTGATTATGCTATATAAAGTAGTCAAAGCAGCTAAGTATCACTTTCTCCTCTGTTGTCAAGTGTTTTTTGTACCTATCTATTGGCGATCTTTTCGTGTAACCGATAACAACATTTAGAAAACTTTTTTTTTATTTTTACAAATGACAATTAGCAAACAAAAATAATAATGTATTGCATAAACATAATCTAAATCTTAAGGTATCTGTGATTATAGTCGAATTTCAATCACTGGGCGAACAATCGTTATTTTTAACGTACTGTAAAATAAAATTCTTAAATAGTTAATCTACAATAAAATTTCGTAAGAGTACTTTTAGTTGTGTCACGACAGGTGAAAAGTGAAAATATAAATTTAAAATATTTACATCATTTCATTTAAGTACCAGAATGAGAAAAAAAACATTTACTGTCGATAATTTAATTTATATGCATTTAATTGATTCGTATAAAATTTTTATTTTATTTAATAGAGCTGCAAATTCAAACGACATTAAGTCAATTTCATTATGCACATTGTATGTATTATAGCCCCTGAACGGTAACTAATATTTCGTACGGGATTTCTGAAAACTAACTTCTAATAATGTTTTCATGGAATGAGCATAAATTCTTACTAAGCTTTTCCGATATTATCACTTTTATAAAACGTAAATTGTAAATTTTAGTGGATAATAATCGATGGTTTTCAAAGTTTTATTATTATCGCGTTGTTTCAGTAATCTTTGAAAGTCACATTAATTTTATATTCGTATTAATACATTAGATATATGCTTATTTATAATCTCGATTAACACAAAAATTAAATTCCTTTCAAGAAATTAATATATTTTATTAATGTGTGTCCGAACTTTGGTTAAATTCAATATTACATTACAATATTCAACACAAATATATATATATTTATTGCTTCCGTTCCAAAAGCGTTATTATCCGTCCGTGAAACCTTATCGTATTGAAAAACACAGTAATATGAAAGGAAGCTAGGTTATTTGTAACGAAATAAAACAAAACTAAATAACTCTCATCTTCTTATGAAAGCTAAACAAAAAGGTACAGTCGTGAAACCTTGTTTATATAAAAAAAATGCTTCATTGAAAAAAATTGTGAATTCCATTCTATTTTATCTACGAAATGCGCTTTTCAAATTATTCTGAAATCAAATTGGATCACGGTTTTAAGCGTGACGTTTTAGATATTTTAACTTCAAACAAATAAGTTGCATAACAGGTAGTTACCTTTATCGCTAAATTGAAAAAAAAAATCAACGAATACACTTTAATATTACAATTCTTATAGAAATGGACGTAGCAACGTTAAATACCTTCACGACGAACACGAAATCCTCATTCCCCTAAGACTCATAAAACTGATACAAACATTCACTTTTGTAGGACTTTTTTTATGGTCAACATTTTTATCTATAAAAAAAAGAGACAGATTTTGTAGAAAATTTGAAATATTGTATTTTCTTTTTGCAGAAAAACCTTAGTACTGTTTCATAAACTCAATCTGGCAACCCTGGTGTTCGCGACCTCTCGCTACAATCAGAAATTAAATGTGGAATTCAAAACTATAGAAACGACATTTCGTGAGGCTATTTACTAATTACAGGATTCAGATAGATTCTCACTAGTTTTTCTTTTCGATTTGAATAAGGTTAATTTTGAATAGCACGAAAATAACCTTCTCATTTTAGAAAAAAAAAAATCTATATTGAAAGTTTGAAAGGCAAACGTGACTAAGCGACAATGCGTGAACTTTACAGTAGACTAATTTAAAGTTGAAATACCTGAAAACAAAATTTATTTTAGCGAATCTTAATCGTAGCTGTAGTAGAATCTAGCTAGTAGCTGTAGGATTGAAATGATTTTAATAGGCCTAGAAATATATATTTTATGCGCATCGAATATGTTTATGCCTATCATTTATGTACAAAGCAGTTATTCTCGCTTAGTCATGTTTGCCTTTCAAGCGTCGATATGCACTACAAGAAATAAAATCTCCTACAAAAGTCCGATCTTAACACTGATATTAATTCGATATGAATCAAATATTTATCGAACAAATCAACGGTACGTTCGAGTTATAATATTTAAACGTGCGCCTTAATTTCTGGTGAATAAGTGAATTACGATTCCCGAGCCGTTATCGAATTACGACCCATACGATTTTCGTGCAAATTCAAATTTAAAGGACCGTTTAAAATATTTATAAATTTGTCTCAGTGATTCACTCATAGCAGTGGTAAAACAAAGCATTAGAATTAGCATTTTCAGAACTATTACTAATAAATACAATATTTCCTCCTCCATTCCAGAATGTGTTCATTGAAATTACAATATTTATAAAATAAAAAAAATGTATATATAAATAAAATATAGATAGGAACTTTTCAGTTAGAATTTCAGTATTAATTTTAATTAAAACAGTTTAGAATTTAAGGTGAAGTGATGTATTAAAAAATTCATTTGGTTACATTAATTCTAGAATATATTATAATAACAAGATTGGTCTCGACAACTTTTATTATATTCCCAATCATAGTCAGTTCACAGTACACCAACAGGCTTCCTTACTTTATGTCTTTTTATATGAAAAAGGGTCACATGTCAACAGAATTGTTGAATAATATGAGCAGGCATATGAGTTATCATAATCATCTGTTTTAAACCGACGTGGCTAGGAAAAATATATTTTTTTGTACACCGACAACACTTCCATTATAATATTAATGTTTTCTGTAATGAATTTAGGGTAAACCATACAATTATTGACAGACCCTAGCGATAGGAAAACTAATTTAATAATCGATTTATGTTGTAGGTTTTTTATGGTATTAATCTTATGTCATTTAATGGCAACACCGAGTTATGTTTTATTCTGTAGGAAATGTCAACATTAGATTTATAAAATACGTAAAGTAAAGTACAGTATAACCGACAAGTGGAGTATCAACGATTCTACGGTTTACCCTAAGGCACGATTTATAAAAATACATCGGAACCTAATATTGCACTTTAATTAATATTACCATATTTTTATTTATACAATTGTAACAAGTTCGGTTTTGAATGTCCCAATAAAATACATACTCAAACCTTACATAATACATTTTTTTTAAACAACCATTCACATTCCGACTTTCGTGCATCGCAGATTTTTTAAGTTCATCGTTAATGACTTTGACAGTATTGACTTCTGACTTTTTGGCGGGAACGTGAGGAGTGAAGTCGTGTGGTTTGTTTTATTTTGTCTATTTAGTGTTCCTTCAGGTTTAAATGTGTAATAATGGTGTTTTATTAACTGTTTAGTATCTGTGAAAGTGCACAAATTTGGGAAAATAAAACAAAGCCGCTGAGCATAACTTCTCGGGATCCTCCAAAAAGTCCACTGAAAAAGTCTCAGTAAAATGGTGGTCATTATATTTTTTATTCATTGAATACTGTAAGCCTCGGGGGTATATTGTTAACCCGTGCCTGTATTAAGCTGAAATGTGACTAAAATTTTTTACTGTATTATGTTGGTTGATCGTTTATTTTGGCCTCAAATGACGTGACAAGAGTTGCGTTCAACCAACTTGGTGCTCTGCAGTTTACGGAACAATTTCGATGATAAAAGTAAATGGTCCCCTATTGCATTCTACTATTTAACAAAAAAAAAACGTAGGCTCGCGCCTTATTGATGCAAAATTTTAAGAAAATAGTAAACCCAACTTAACAATGTATAATGAGAATGCATAATTAATGCATTATTAAGAATAACTCAAAAACTACTCTCTAGATCTTGATAATATTGAAATAAGACCTGTGTGTTTAGTGCGAGTTTTTTAACGTTCTCGATAACGTAAAAGTTAGCCTAATTTGTATGGAATGCGATCGTTTGCCTACGTTTGCCGCTAGGGGCGCTGTTCCCACACAATACAAATTGGATTAACTTCTACGCTATCCAGACCGTTAAAAAACTCGCACTAAGCACACTGGTCCAATTTAAATTTTCTGCACCAGGTTTCAAATAGAAAAAACGAAATCGGTTCAAAATCCAAAAAATGGGTTCACTTAAAAAAGTTCTGAGTTAACACATATAAAAAAATACACTCGAATTGAGAACCTCCTAGTTTCGCGAAGTCGATTTTGATTATTTTTGTAGCAAACCAAAAACATAAACAAAAGCTATTTTCCGAAACTCACAAGATGCTTCTAGTGTTCGAGAGTGACCTAATAAGAGTTTGAGCCGATCAAAAAAAATCTGCGAAATACGAAACCGTACACTTAACTAATATTACACAGTACAAAAAACTTGCAGTTTTACCACTGATATGAGATTATCTGCGCCGCGCGCTCGTGTGGGGGCGCTGGTGTCGCCGGACCGTGTCACTCCAGTTTACCGACCTTTTTTCCCTTCACGACTGTAGGTTTGTTCTTCAATGCGCCTTTTCTTCTTCTTGAAGTCTGTTAATGTAATTCAAAAGTTAATATTTTCATGTAACAAAAAAAAAGGTTTGTATCTGAGTAGGTATATGAGAATGAAGCTTACTTCTTTACAGAGACAGCGATGAAACTTTTTTTACTTCTTGTAATCATCTTAAATTGTACTTTGTAATCATTATAAATTGCTCATTTAATTATACATTTAATTATAAATTGCTCATTTAATTATAACAAATTGTACATTTTAAATTGCTCACAGAAATAATGTAATTTTATATAGACAGTTTATTTAAATTAATTATAAAACAAATTAATCCAATAACTAAAGTTTCAACAACTAAATAACAACTGTATCTGTAACTACCCACAGTAAAACTAATTGACATTTAACATTCGATAATAGGGAGAACGAAACCAAATATGTATAAAGATTAAATTATAATTTGTAAAAGGGAACCAAATCCGTCTGACTACCCTTTGAAATATGTGTCAGAATACACAAACAAACAAGACATAACAGTAATGAATCACAACACTAAACACTATTTGAAGCATTACAAATACGGCGCTATTGATGAGAGTAATTTTTATTATATAATAACTAACTGTGTTTCTCGACTATTCTTTACTGTACTGTGTCTTTATGTACTGGTATCATAAAAAGTTTCAAAATCCATTTTTTTGCAACCAATCGCACATCTTCCATAATCTTAAAGCCACCATGTGAGAAACAATTGCTAATGTTGTAACTACATTACAAAGTTTCGACTAAATCAGATAAACACAGTACAAATGCATAGAACACAATCAAAAACCTTTTTTTTTTAATTGCCATATACAAAACATCGAAACCATAGACTAGAGGTGTGCTGTGATAAAATGGTGGTGTTGATTTCGAACAGCATGCAAACAATTACAGAAGCCACAATCACAACATATATTTGTAAATAGTGATTAAAAAACCGTAATTAACCGAATAGTTTACTGTACCGTTGAGGCCGCCCCTAACGAGAGCTGTAAAAAAATAGGCATCGATTGATTGTGACGTGTTAGTTAAGTAAATATTAACCTAATCTTAATGTGGTAGAGATTATATTTAGCATGCATTTTTTGTGGCATCTATTCAAGCAGGTTTTTGGGAAAAGGATCTCGTATCGTTCGTATTTAGGTAATTTCGAACGTAATAAAATCTTGTTAATTCTTGGATTGAATAATCATTTAAATCGATTGATTAGTGAAAAATCATCTCTTTACGTTTCTAAGATTTCCAGAAAGGTTAACAACTGTTAAATGTTCTTATGAGTTCTAAAGAAAACAAATTAGTGAGTTAGTGCGTTGAATGATGCAACTTAAGTCTGCTCACCTTCTTAGAGATGGTATTGCTTGTTGAAATTTTCCTTTTTGCTAGTGACAAACGCGGACGATTGAACTCAGATGGCTTTTTCACCCTGTTGAAAAAATATTAAGTGTTAATAACAAAAATATTAAGTCACGATCTTCCTGGGTCCAAAATTCAAGGCAGTCGTAGAAACCGTAAACAGTGCTCGTTTTGTATGAAATAACCAACTTTAAGGTTCGACTGAGGCGTAGCCGTCCATACGATGGACTTGTAAAGATCGGAAAGGAGAAATAAGGTCAAGGTCATGACGCTAACTTTGTCCATTTGGCTGTGTACTGAGTTTCTGCCCCTGAATGTTGTACAAGACGACTACAAAATTCATTGGAGATTCAGCAGTGGCGTTCTTAGGAGCATTATACCGCGATAATACGAATCAGCATTCACTGGTGCTATAGCGTAAACTAAGCCGGTAAGCTTTCTACCTTCTTTTTTTTAAACCTAAGCTGATGACCTTGAGAGGCCATTTCAGCATAACCCTACCAAGAGCAGTGCTTCGCAGAATCTACCAACGGATCGGAAACGCGACCCACTGAGAAGATCCGGCGAGAAACTCAGTGAAACTGTGGGTTAATTTACTCGCCGAGCCCTTCGTCACAAGCGACGGGTTCGACGAGGACGATAACCGGCGCTTGGAGTAGCTAAAAGCACCCTTAGTGGATCAGGATGATCCCAAGCTTTCTACCGAAAAGCAGGATATCTCAGAGACTTTGACCTCAGTCTCAAGGTCTTTGGCGGCATTCACGTCGAGATATCTATGGACCACAGTACACATTTCACATCAAGTGTGCTATGAGGTCGTTTACTCTTTTAAACAGCAAAAAGCGTCATTATAAGGCTGTCCATTAACGAAAGCAGATTAGGTAATGTTCGAAACCAATCCGTGGGTATTTGAATTTTTACCACCGCAACACGGGTCGCGATTTGACGGTGCCTTCGCGACTTGACCTCTGTCACTTTGTCTTGCATTATCACTAATCCTTACACATTCCTGCCCTTAAACCCTTCTCCCTAAGTGATACGGCGTAAGACGACGAGGACATCGATTCCGGTGAGTGATTAGACGATATTTTGTTAAAATAGTACATACGGCGCCGCGGATCGCGGCACATGTTCGACGGGCACCTCGAGCTGGTTTCCGGAGCCCTAGGCTGCCACGAGGACGCTGGGTTCGGATCGAACAGGTTGAACGACTAATGAATATATACATACCTGTATATCCTGACGAGCCAGTGCTCGGTGGTGTAGGCTTCCTCGAGGTAGGTAAGTTTGAACCCTCTGTTCCCGGGCAGCGCACTGCGCGTACGGTCGTACCCGGGAGGGCTTCCCCCACTGTCGTACCTGCACAATATTGTTACGCCGGTAAGAGCAACGCCATATATCGTCGAATAGCAGAAACGAATATCAAAAGAACCCGTGAAATCTAGAATGCTCGAAAAGTACAACGCCGTCTACTGTCGAATGGCGGAAACGCATATCGAAAATACTCGACTTGTGAGGAATGTGCTCAATAATTCTAGAGATGTCATATCGACTATAAAAGCGTTGCAGGGATGTCACGAAGGCAGTTAGTAATCGGAACTACTCGAAGCGAAACAGCGGAAGAAATGAATTAAGAATTTTAAAGTGTTCTGTGAGTGTTCTAAGTGTTAATACAGTGGTAATCTATACTTCGATAGAATTTTTATTTATCCCGAACCCTAGCGCGTGACAGTATTAACATTCGTTTAATGAAAGTGAATTTCTAAACGACTACCTAAATCCGCGAAGGCAAACTCGCAAATGCGGCAACTTCAGAAACAAACTCACCTATAATACGAGAGTTTATACATCAAACAGTTCAACATAGTTTTTGATCCTTCAGAATCGATCCTGTATTCTCCTCTTTCAGTGAAATAGTCAACTTCCTGAAAATTAAGTCAAAATATATAAATAATTTCTAACACTAGCATTATGTACTTTATATAATTTTTCATATATTTGTACTTTTAAAGTGCTACATATATTTTTAGTGCTATGTACGTTTAGAACAGCTCTATCGAGGCAGCAGAAATGAGCAGGCTGGTTGCGCCTACCCAGGTTCACAAGAATTGCTAACACTAGCCCTAGCAAGAGCAGCGCTCTGCTGAATCTACTGCGGGATCCATGATCCGAATGAGAATGAGAATCCGATATTAGTTATTATTATGTACACTGAATGTGTACATAATATCTGCACTTGCCCGCAGGACTCTAACCTACTGGAACGCATCATCCAGCACTCCACCGGATCGTACACTTATTTAAACACAGATGTTCGATTTGAAGAATAATTTATTTAAACTCTTACGTGTATATCCTTAGGATGTTCCCCCTCAGCGATCCTGACCATCCATATGAACTTGTTGATGTCGTCTCCAGAGTACCCGATCGCGCCCCCGAATATAACGAGCACGTAATCAACGTCCAGCATCGTCATGATGCTGTAGGCGGCGGATTCGTTGCTTGCCATCGCCTTCCCGACCAGTGCTATGTGGGAGTTGTTCCAGGTGTTATTGTCGACCAGGGTTGTTCTGTTACCCATTCCCGCTATCTGGAATTCGTACATTTTCTATTAATTACCAATGTTTAAGTATGTTAATACTGGACTTCCTTTAAATCGTTCGGGGACATTGTCGAGTTTTTTTGTAATTGACTATAGAGGAATTTTCTTAAATCTCCTTTGAAGAGAGAGGTCATAGCGCTCAAGAAACACCTAGGGTTTCATCCCAGAGATTAATGGTACAATGTACAAATGATCTCTGAAAACGAATAGTACTAGTAGAAAACCAGATAGTATTGATGAATTCTATTCCAGAGATTGGTATAAAAAGGAGATGACGGCATCTTCATAAATAATCCTCATATATTTTAATAAAAGTGGTATATCACGATTGAGTGAATAATATATCTAAAATACACATAAAAATATATTTTAAAAACACCATTCATTTAGCATAAATTAACATAAATAAAATACCATAGATAATTATTTATCGATAAAATAACCTTTTTTCTTGAGTGAGATTTTGTTGATGACTAGGGTTTTTTTTCTTTAAAACACACAAGTACTTAATATGACTGATGGTGAATGGTGAATGTTCACAGACGTCACCAATACTATGAGTAGACCAAGTTACCTATTAATGAATAAACCAACCGAGTACTATATTAGCATAGGTAATAATGAACTAACCTGATACCCGTAGTCCCACCAAGACATAATCCTTGCGTCTTCTGCTGTATTCTGCGACAACCAACCGTAGGCTTCTCGGAAGTCATCTAAGATTTTACGCGACCTTCAGAAACATATTTTTTTATATTAATACGATAACTTCCTGAAATTTATATTAGATTTCTCATATTACAGAACAATTAATTTTATTAAAAGTGAATACTATACTATACTTTATAGTTTGGACATAGCATTGCTGGTGTTAACTGGTTATTGAGTCGCATTTTTTATTTACTGCTTAGACGGGTGGACGAGTTCACGACCCACTTGGTGTTGAGTAGTTACAAGAGCCCTAGACCATCTTACCTTCAGACATGAGTTGTCTCAGTTCTATAATACAATGGCTGCCACACCCTTCAAAGCGAAAAGTATTAAGTCTTCAGGGCAGAAATGGGTGGAATCATGATACCCACCCGTGCGGGATCAAAATACCACCAAACTTAGGCATGTGGTTGAAGCCTTATTTTGTTTATTTTTATGGCCTTTGTAAGCAGACTACCATACGGCTCATATGATGGTAAGTATTAATCGTCGTTCATAGACGTCAACAATGCCACAGCAAGTCGTTTTCGGCTGCTTTTTGTGTTATAAAATGGTGGACGTTACCAGCAAAACGTATTATACATTACCATAAACGTCTACATGAATATAAATTTTATTATATAAGGCCGAAGTCTCATGATTTTTTGACTAATTGTTATGAGTGACCTTAGAATTGCTTCGACATCTGTCCGTGCGAATCCCACCACCAGTAAAGTGTAAGTGAGAGTTACTACTGACCCGTCGTTGCCGTAACTGGCCAGAACGATGCTAGGGCTGGAGTAAGCGTTAGACGTGGCCCAGGTGCAGTGCACAGAGAACAACATCAGCAGGATCATGAAGGCTATGAGCGTTCCCGAGCGCACGTTCATGCCCAGGCCGGTGTCCGCATTGGGAGCGGCCTCAAGTGTACGCTTCTTTACCTTACCGGCCTGTTGTAAAAAAAAACATAATCACTGCCACCTCAAGTTTTTTTTTTATTGCCCTTTTAGGCAGACGAGCATACGGCCCACCTGATGGTGAGTGGTTACCGACGCCCATGGACTTCAGCAATTCCCGGGGCAGTATGTGTTACAAGAGTTCTACTAAGTCCCAAATGTACAGCGCAACAGCCAGGGCCTCGCCGACCCCCGGCAGTGCCTGTGTGCGTCTCCTATTTTTAAGAATCTTCGTTTTTCAATGTATTTTTTTAATTATTTCTTAATTTTGACTTATTGTTTTGATGTAAATCTTGGGATGCTTGTACTATAAAAGCATTATATGTTTTGTTATTTAGAAGTTAGACGTTGTGCCTATTGTACCTACTTACTAATCGATACTCCATTACAAAGAATTTGTTGCTGTGTAAGTGTGACGTAAATAATTTCGATGGCGGCGCCCTTATTGCCTTGGCGCCTGTGTGCACCGCACACTTCGCACATAGGGGCGGCGCAGCCCTGGCGACAGCTGCGCCACTCTTCAAATCGAAACGCATTACTGCTTCACGACAGAAATAGGCGGGATGGCAGTATCTATGCGTGCGAGCTTTCAAAGCGTCCTATCATCAATAGCAAATTATATTACATTTTTATGTTACTTTAAGAAGTAACTTTGATAGCTACTAAACAAAAGAAAGTCGACTGACAAACAGAAGAGATTCTCTTTTTGTACTGAACTGTTTTGTCTGTGTATCTATATAATAATATTAATACGTGAAGCAAAAACTTTGTGCCCCTTTTCACGAAAATTGCGCGGACGGAGGAGTATGAAATTTCCTACACTTATAGAGCATATAGAGAAGGAGTGCAGATTGCTAATGTTTTTTTAAAAATTATGCATTAATAATACATTAAATCGAAAAAAAACATTACACACACTACCCTGTGATACATACACAGATACATTGATACACACATATATAGGTATATAAACTCTTAGTTTAATCTCAAACTTTTGCTATTGCCTGTGGTCAAATTGAGAATAGGTTAATATTGTTTATCTTTATTATTATTTGTCCATAGTGTAGTCTTGGCGAAATCTGTAATTATAGAAGTATAATAGTATTTCACAATAGAACCATTATAATGTTCAAACTTATAATTTCGAATTCCGAAGTCGAATTTAGACTACTGCGGGATCGCTTTATGAAAGCTACATGATTGTATCTAAGAAAAATATGCAAGTAATTAGACCTAACAGAAAACAAGGCTTATTTTAAAACTTACTTTATCATAGAGACTCTTAGATTCTTCACTGTCCGGGGATTGTTCAGGCACTTCGTCCTCTCTTAAGGCCAAGTCTAGGAGAATGGAAAAGGCGATGCCGGCCAGCACGCACACCACGGGCGTCAGGGTCAACATCAAACGAACCATCACACCGGCGAAATACACCGCACTCAGGGCATACAGAGCAACTGAAATAATACAAATGTTCGACACATAAGAATGAAAATTAAAAGTAACAAAATAAAACTCGGTATACATATATAATTAAAAATATATCTTAATTAATATCAGATTACTTGAGGTGGTGAATACTGTAAGTCCGGACAGGTAGATAGGTACCAGAGCGCATGAAAGAACAATGTGATTTCCACCACCCTTGCTATATCCAATCCGTATTATACGATATTTATATCCATATACAACATTATGGTATTCTAATCACTGCTCAAACAGGTTACTGCTTCAGAATTAGGCAAAGCATTTGTGCTTATACATATGTACCCTCAAAACATCTCAGCCCCAGAAACTACGCAAATTAAATTAAAGGAATTTACGAGCCCAAAACGGAAGCAGATGGGACGTGAATTCGTCTATACTTCTACAACAATAGAACTGAACAACAACTTACCGAAAACTCTCTCATCATTCACATTCTTGATGCAGTACCACAGACCGACCGGGAATGTGCACACGAGCACGTGCAGGTCAAAGAAAAATGAAGACCACGTCGTCGGCTGGTGCTCGGATACGGACGCTATGATCGGAATGTGAATCTTTGCGTATGCCGTGTCCCAGAGTGAATAAAACCTGTAAAATTAGACAATATTTATTACAAAAACACTTTGGTACCTCCAAATTCAATTGTCACGAAAGCTGCCACGAAAATTGCAGTTTATTCAATTATTTTAAATCATATTTACCAAATACACCAACTCAATATATATATATAAACAACTAAGTTAAATTATACAAAGAGATACAGATATAAAAAAATTGTTTTGTTGTTAAGTTTTATCAAAAGAGAATTATAAATGAAGATTTATAGCCTTCGCTTCGTGCGGAATTTATTTACAAAGCCGCGTGTTACTATCTCCCTTACGTAAAACTAACATACTTAATTTGAAATAGAAGAACAACAAATTAAAAGTAAATTCTTGCTTACCTTCCACTCCAAGGTGCAATGACTCCCATGTATGTGAGGAGCACCACAGCCAGGAACACGAGTCCCGCGGCCAGCATACCGCCCAAGATGAGCAGTTGTTTCCATTGTCCTTTAGGGTTCAGACTGTGCAGGTACTTTAGGGCTCCGATGGCCATCAACAATGCAAACACACCTACGCCCAGGTAATCACAACACAATAGGATTAGATTATTGATTATTTTCCATTGCTTATTGGCAAGTTTTCAGAGGATGTGATGATATGTTTTGGATTAGTGCTTTAAAGTATATTTTACTTTTACAGTATGATTCGTGTGTCTTAAAACTGTCTCAGGACCCTGAGAACATGAAATGAATCATGGTGCTTCTGGTGTTAAAGACGAGCTTAAAATTTTAGTCTACTCTTCACACATTACGTTGTGACATAAATATAATGGATAAAAAAACTTTTTTTTTTTGTTAAGACAAAATTAAATCTATCAAATGTAATTGTATGTGATCGCCAACAAGGTTGTCCGCAATGCCAGTGCCAGCTACCTATCAAATAAGTTTGTGTAAAAATCACAATAGACATTAATTTGGTTTTGTGGTGTAGCATATACCATGACACTTCCTATGGGTGTCGTAAAACTATACTATCGGATTATTCGAAGGACGGTTGGCAACGTCCTCAAAGTATAATAGCAGTCAATTGCAATCGTCGATCGGTATTTACTGGTAGGGCAAATCTTAAGCCTGTACGGCTAGTCTATTTCTGTCATAAAGCAGATTCTGATTTAAAAGGGCTAGCCACGGATTTTGATAAATAAAAATTGAGACTTTCGCTTCATATATCCAGGTGGGTAGTGATGATGTATGTCTATGGGTCACAGATACACCACTTGGGTGCCGTGCCTCAATACCTCAGCTATAATGTTTATAAAAAAAGTAATTAAAATTTAACTGAGAGTTGTAATTATAGGTCCTGGTGTTTAATTAACTATTCGGTAAATTTTATCTGTAATTACAAAGATTATTTACTCGTAAAAATGATTTTATAACCAATGTACAGAAAGATATACTTAACTGAAACTATATACTGTAACTATACTGAGACCTTAGAACTTATATCTCAAGGTGGGTGGCGCATTTAGGTTGTAGATATCTATGGGCTCCGGTAACCCCTTAAAACCAGGCGGGCTGTGAGCTCGTCTACCCATCTGAGCAATAAAAAATATTTAAAAAAAATTTTTTTTTCTTCAAATTCAATATTTATGAGCTTGCTGAGTAAAATATTATATTAAATTATTCATTGTAATTTAAAAATAGCAAGGGATGAAGTAGTTGTCAACTGAATATAAAGGCAATTAAGGCTTTCTATCTCGTGGTCAAAAGGCAATCAAGTAGAAAATTAAAATACATAGCATGTTATTTACTTTTCTGATACACTTGTATCAATAAATTTTTCCATCAAGTTGTACATTCTTTTTTTTTTTTACTAATGTAAGAATAAGGCATGTCATCATTTACGAAAATGAAGTGTGTCACATCTCACATTGATTTTCACTGATTTCATTGATATCATCACTATTGATTTGTTTTCAGATTAGATTGATAGTTTAAGAATTAGACTAGTAGCTAGTATTGCAGACAGAATACTCATTTCAATACATAATTGATTATCATTGATTAGCTTTATGATTAACATAATTTTACCTGAAGCTGCCATATGTTCACTGGTACGTATTGGTTGAAACCCAACAAAGGGAATCTGCATGGACAGCAATAAGCCAATAATGTAGAAAACTGAGTAGCTGACGAAAAGACGCTGCGAGAAACGTCCCATTATTAGAAGAACAAAGACGTGAAGAGGTATCAAATTGATAATGAATACATAGCCGCCCCATGCTGAAACCTAGAAAATAAAATTGTAAAGGCCATAAAGTAAATATAGACTATTGTAAAATTGATGTTCAAGAAAGTAAATTTTTTATACAAGTTATTAGTTACTTTTTGTTACTTAGTTACTTTGAAAAAACACTTATAATCTAAATCTTAAATCAGGACTTCAATGTTAGTTCTACACACCAAACATTAAAATCTTGGTCTGGTATTCACATTGTGGTGGTAGCTGGTTTTGATAAGAATTTAACATCAGGACAGCAGCAAGCCCATTAATTTAGTAATCGATTTATTTAAAAATAGTATAAACCATACTTTCAGTCCAAAAAAAATTGTTTGAAATCCAAGTAAACAGTGACATTGCAAGTCACAAATTTACATTAAAAAGAACCTGAGCTTTCTATGACCCAGATACAAATAAATTTTTGTTTAATACTCACCATGTAAAAATATGACAATGCAGTGCAAATAGACCAGAATATGGACCCACTTTTAACACTTTTCAGCCACAAGTAATATGTGAATTGCAATGCAAATATAGCAATTCCTTCATTATCATAGCTCCCAGCAACTGATCTACTGCTGTAACCTGGCACTATAGCTATGAAACAGGCAGCAAATAGCCCAGCTCCACGTGACCATAGTTCAGACGTCAATAAGTACGTTGCAATTGCTGTGAGCCCACTAAAACACAAGATTATGGACATTTATTCATATTTGATTAAATTTTTTTGTAACCTGGTAGATAGGACTACTTATGTATAAGATTACTATACATAATTTTACTGTAGGAAGCTGTCCAAGCCCAACACAATATCCATTCGAAGCTATTGTTCTAATAAACAATAACAGATTCTCTTTCTACATTCAAGTTTTTGTAACCTTAGGGGCTGTATATATCCAACACTGGACATCTCTAAATTGACAATGATAAACATGTAATGCACGGAAAGTTTTACAGAAATACTAATTTTGACCTTCTTCAAAAAAGCAGGAGGTTCTCAATTCCAATGTAGTTTTTTTATGTGTGTCAGCTCAACGTTTTTTTTAGGTGAACAGACTGATCATTTGAATTTGAAACAGAGCTCTTTTCATGTGGTCCCATTTGTGTTGTGGTTTATCAAGATCTGTCCACAATTTTTTTTTTTATCCTTAATGTATTTTTAGTTGACTTTGAGAACATTGATGATATTATCATTTTATTTTGTTGAAGTTTGCAAGCATTATCAGTATAGCATGATATGGTATGGTGAAAACAGTACAGAAAATTTAATGAAATACTCATAAATACCTGAATACTGGGGCAAGGAATACACATATGTCTCGGATATGAATGGGTATGTTGAGAGCATGCAGTATCCAATGTATAGTGCCAGAAGTGATCATTAGACCAGGATACACCGTACCCCCCACGATACGTCCCAGTGGGTACCAAGCACGCTCATCGAACCAGTTCAAAAAATTATAGAAACCGTGCTGAACCATATACGCTGTAGACCGGTAGTTGAACCTACAACAAGGTGAATAATGTAGGCAGTCAAATTCTACCAAAATATGTTTTGGGGTTCCAATTAATGTAAATAATATGGCTTACCAAGGATCGAATTCATGAATTATACTTTCAAAACGTATTACAGCGAAAAGCCGGGATGCAAAACCGGCCAACCAAGCCAGTGTCAGGACAGTTACAGTGATGAGCGTACTCAAACCCGCCGTATTTTGAAATAGCCCCTTGCTGCGCCCATTACTGGGAAGGGTCTCAGTAGTGGACGGCATCCTACTCCCCAGAAGTATTAATAAATTTTCTAAATATTCACTAAACTAGTATTTTCATACATCAGTCCCAACAATTCAATTCCGAAGTGGATTGACTTTTTGGCTAACTGACGGGACGGACACGTCTCTCACAAAATAGTTGCTATTACAAAAATCAAGGTGTGTGTGCATTATTCCTCAAGTAAATCGATTTTTAAATCGATTTTTAGAGTCATTTTATTTCATTTTCAATACTGTTAACACCAACATAAGTTGACATATGAAATTTTGTTGACATATGACGTAAAGACTCGAATTTGACAGACATAATTATGTTTGTTGACGTTGAGCTCGTCGTGTTTTGGAAGTAAATAAATCTACAGTTTATTCTTTAAACATTAATATAAATAAAAACTCTGAAAGAGAATTCAGAGGAGTGTAATTAAATGTCAAATTACCAGGAAATAGTGAATTTAAACATCGGAGGCACGAGGTAAGTTAAATTTTTCCAGCGAAACTGCGTGGGACTGTAAATATTAAAAATAAATAAATCTACCCCCTCAATATTCGCATCATTAATACATGATTATATGAAATTATTACGGTTGGAAGATAAATTCCAAATAATTCACAATACGAAATCAAACTAAAACGCACAATAGTAATAAAATTGTGAAAGGTGAAAGTGCAAACCGTATAATCTAATTGGTCACGACGTTGTAAATTGAAACTCGGAATGCGAACTACATTAAATGCTACATTAAAGTGCAAACCTAAACATTAATTATATCTTATATGGCTGAAAGTATATATAATTTATTTCACATACCAAAAAAAAATCCATTAACCTTATATCATATATAAATTAAAATGGGAGATAAACTTTCCTTTATGATCTGTCGATTTGGATGTTAATTTTTTTTTGTAGATAGTACTCATAAATTGAAAGCTTTTTGCAAAATTCCAAGTTGCAGAAAATCATGGCTTATCAAGTGAAGTCATTGTGGCCTAAAGGATAAGATGTCCGGTGCATTTTTATGTAGCGATGCGCAGGTGGGCGAATCCCACTGGCAAGTACCAATTTTTCTAATGAAATACGTACTTAACAAATGTTCATGATTGACTTCCACAGTGAAGGAATAACATTGTGTATTAAAATTAAATTACTCGTGAATCTTGTGAGTCCGCACGGGTAGATACCACCACACTGCCTATTTCTCTGCGGTCCTCGTCCGCTGTGACGAAGCACGGGACCTTTGCGAGGTGAAGAGGCTGACGCTAGATGCCGAAGACGAAAATCAAGCGGAGGCTGTGGAGCGGAGCATGAGTGACCGTACTTCGGCACACAAGGGCTGTTCTTCCCGCAGCGCCAGAGATAAGGCGGACTTAAACCGAGGAAGGAGAGGGAAGCTTCCTCCAAGTTTGACTAATTAGTGCTATTCTAACCTGAAACATTAACCATAAATATGTCCGTAATCACGTGATTCTGTAGGTCGGGGATGGTACACCGGTACATACGGGAGAGGGAGAACTCTTCCTCCCTCTCGGCGCCGTGCCGCCGCCGTCGAGCCGGGGGTCGGAGGAGGGCGTTTGTCCAGCTCCGGCCCCTATGAGGAGGCAGTCTCCTCCCGGTGATGGTCACGGGGCGACCTAAGGGGGTTGAGACTGCGCCGCACGCTACCGTCATTCTAGCGCGCTGGCACCAGGAGGACGGGACGACGCGTCGGCGGCTGCGGACTGCGATGCGGTCCGCATTTTCGTCGTCGCTGTCGTCGCCGAACATACTGTGGAAGAGCAACCCGGTCGGCGGTGTATCGCGTTCCGACCCAGCAGGCTGGTTCTGGCCCAGCGGGGTATCCCGGAACACCAGCGGCATCGCCCGGGCGGCCTGAAGGGCCGCCGTACCGCGGAGACTGACGTCGTTGGTCGTCAACTATCGCCTCGACGACCCGTCGGTCGGGCGTCCTCAGCGTGGCGCCGCGTGTCTGGTTGTAGTGTTGACCGCGGGAACCCCCCTACTCTGACCGGGTTTTGACCCCGGACGGAGATCGGACGCCGGGTGTAAGAGTGCAGGGGAGTCGTTTAGTGGGTGGGCCCTAAATTCCTTGGGCCCGCGGTCTGCTCTCAACACCTGCAGATCGTTGAGTCTCACATACCCCGCGCGCCCCCTAGGTCCCCTCGTAGGAGGTTCGGCCCTCGGCCCGGAAAAAAAAAAAATGGTACACCGGTCCCGCCCTATAAATCGATGACCCATAAACGAAAGTTTAACCAAAATGGGTAATTTTTTTTTAGATTTTCGACATCATGGCACACGCTTACTTGGGTACCGGACACATTCTTCACAGCGCTTCTGAGCGGACGCATTCCTACTGTCAGAGATGAAACAGGAGCCATATTCATTGACAGAGATCCAAATCTATTTGGACTCATTCTGAACTATCTTAGAACTAGAGATATAGACCTTAACAATGTAAACATAAGGACATTAAAACATGAATGTGATTACTTTGGCATCACACCATTAAGCAGAAGGTTAGCGCTATGTGACGAGATGACCCATTCTTCCTGTGGAGATGTACTATTTTATGGATATTTGCCACCGCCATGTAAGTACTTATAGAGTTTAAATAAGCTTTATGAAATGCTATAAAAATAATTGCAGATATAATTAATACGAGAAAGATAATAGATAACATCCAGGAATCTATTTCGATTGAAATGTGCATTTGTGTACAACCTATAAAATTCATTAGATTCAACAATGAGGCCGGTGCTAATTGAACGATGTTATCAACTGCTCTCCTTATTATGTACGAGTATTTGACATGCCATTTAGAGTGCTCAGTATGTCATTAAAATAAAATTAAGTCAGAATCTCTATATATGGACACATTAATGAAATAAACACAAATACTAAGAATTAGTCCCCAGGGTAAACTAGTTCAATTTGTACTGAAATCTGGATCCATGCCTAAAAAACTTTGTTCAAATGAAAAATTACAGGAAAACGTTGGTATTATTATGAGACATCTATTATCAAACAAAGCTAACCTAAATTGCAATGTGTATAGGTTAGACACTTGGTGCAATAACTGAAGAAGTTGTGATGTTTGAATGCGTTTAGAAACTTCTTACTTTCATTTCAGTAAGCACAGCACTACCAAATACCAGCACTGTCAGAAACGGAAATGGCTGTTCTCGTAAAAACTCAACAGCATCAAATACAGAAATTACTGTAAACAGAACACATTCTAGAAACTCCTCCCTCGATCTACGTACTGTTGGAAGAATACCCTCACAAGATCAGCTAAGGTACAAAACAAATTTTATACAACTGTAATAAAAATATTTGATCAGGATAACAAATAAATTACTAGATCTTTCATTTATATATGAATGAAATGGCTGTTAACTATCTGACGTAACTGAATTTTGACAGCCGTTGTGGTAGAGGACATTCAAGAGCAGCTTCCCTGGGAAATGCAGACTGTCACAAAGGCCAAAGACCGCCCGAACGTAAGTTTAAATTAAATATAAATACCTGTTCATTCATTCTAAGAAAGATTCTAATCAAAATGACAGGTATAAGTAACCTTCCAAACTCGATGGCTGACTGACCGCAATAACCTTGCCACCTAACTAGGTCTACAGACAGCAAGCTAGTAAATAGTAACTGCTATTTGATTAATTATGAGATCTTGTTGCTGGCCATACTAGTTCAACAAGTGCCGTTTGCATTCACAGGTCTACCACCGAGTTCAAAATTGTAGCTTAATAAGTTAAACATTTATTTCACACTTAATTTTTTTTTTAAATCTAACGAAGTACTACTTATTGAATTTTCTATTTGATTATTCAAAAGTCGTGAAAGATTGATTTGGCACAGAAAATCTAAATAATTTTCCACATTCATAAGTTTTTTTTTTCACAGTGAATACATGGCCAGACAACAGCAAAGTACACATTATAAAAGCACATCACAACTGGGTCGTGGTTGCCTATGCTCATTTTGTAACTGGTTACAGGTAATTAACTATATACAGGATGTATTTTTTTGTTTAATGATTTTTTTTTCTAAGTTATATATCTACTCATATCAAAATTAGCTTCATTGAAATTACTGAAGCCTATGAAAATAATATTATAAGCAAAAAATTATTTCCTGTTTGATACAGATTGACAGATTCATGCGGATGGTATGTAGTATTCCAATCACCGGTACAGGATTCAGTAATAGAAAGGATAGCATTAAATGCGAAGACCGGCGGTGGCGGGACTTCTGGCAGTAATAACTCCACCGGCACTGATGTTATGCTTGGCATTGCTAGTGGGCCACTAGTAAAACTGTGGGCATTCTCGACGCATAGCGAACCTGTTAGGAGAACTCTGATTGGTAAGGTTATGAAACTTTTAACTAATTAATGTGAATATTAAGTGATTACCTATAATTATGAATATAATAAAGGCTCTAATATTTTAAACTGTTTTAACCATTCGAAAATTCAAATATTTTTGACGGGTTGGAATAGAACGTCATTTTCAACACAGTTTTGAATTTAGAGTTTACTCGAGGCGTAAGAATTTCAAAAACTTATTACTAAAGAACATCGTTTTAAAATTGGAACTCCTACCGGTCTATTCACATTCCCGCTTCTTTGCGCGTAACACGTAACATTTACTAAAAATATGAGTTGAAATCTAAATAAAATCCGCTCGCTAATCGCTATTTCATCATACCTATACTTTTAATTAGCACAAAATAACATCATAAAATCCACTTTGTGAAATCCGTGGCCTAACCAAGATTTATTCAGAATAATTTGCATAATTGCTACTTCAAGAGCAAATCTATATTTCTGTTAAGTATGTGTGCGTGTGCCTACGCATACGGAGTATTTCAACAAATATAGGACAGTGTGTTAATAGCAGGTAAGTGTTTCTCGCGTATCCCTCGTATCTAACAATTTTCAAGGGTAATACTTAACACATTGAACGCCATATGAAAAATGGAGTATTTTCATTTGGGCCACGATGCTCACTGGTGAGCCTTATTAATATCTTACTGAACCGTTCGGGCCATGAGGGTCATCCGTGAGCCTCATGAGGGTTCCAACGTAAACTCTTCCTACAGGTTTTCAAACCCAATATAAACTTGTAATTTTTATCAAGGTTATATATAGTCTTTTAAAATATCTTAAAAACTACATGGTAAAAGTCGTTATTTTTTATCTTCCGCGCAAGTTATAGCATTTTATAAACTTTAGAATGAAAATCTCAAGTTGATAAAAATTACTGCTTCCCTGATTTTGGCTTAGCCTGAATGGTATAGTACGCTAGGCCCACTGATGGGCCGCATAGCGTTAAAGATGTTAAGGAAGTAATATAACCACAATAAAAAAATTAAATTAAACCGTAAAAGTGTTTTTTTATTTTGCTACCCTAAAATTAATGAGAAAACCGATATCGAAACTTTTTCCAGGTTCATTTAATTTAGGGGTTCGGATAGAGCATCTATTGTTCGTTGGACCACAACTAGTCGCTTTAAGTGGGGCCGGGAGCCGCAGTAAGGCCGGCGTCTGGCACACGAGCACACAGCACTGGCAGACGCAGGACGTAGCTCATCTAACTACATACGACACGGCCGGCTCGTTCCTGCTACTCGGAACAGCTACCGGAGCCATCAATTACATAGGTGATGAGATACAAGAATTGTCCAATGAGCAACCCTAAAGGCTTCGTCAAACAGAGCGCGTACTTAGCGTGCGTCAGAACGCTAAACTGAGGGCGCGCTGTGACGCTATGATGTGTTGTACTCTCGTACTATTAGAGTAAGATCCCAGGGCCCCCGGACGTCACGTATTTTCTGACGAACGAAATGTGGCCGATTGCGTAGTGTTAGTACTAAGACCGCATGCCTACCTTGCTTAGACGGCCAATTTTCAGGTATCAGGTACTCAAGGTACATAAAATCATTACCTACTTCACGTAAATTCTGAAAGCTGATTTTTATATATCTCCACCAGACAACTATTTTAAAACCTCTTACAAAAAGACAGACCGATCCAAGGGACCAATCATCCCCTAAATTCAATTTAATACCTCTGTGGGTAAGAGCGCGAGGGCATTATCCACGCGCATGAGACTGAGTGAGACATGTATCAGGATATATTGACTTCTATGTCTCTCTCTTGCAGTTGACTCATATCAATTAATTATTAATATTAAAAAAAAATCAGTTAAAAATTAAATAATCAGATAAATAATTAATCACATTATATATGAATCGACTATTATCAAAGCCGGCAATCTGACTTTTGAACAATGATTGGTAAATCAGAAAAACGAATTATTGACTTTGTATTCCATTGGCAGTCACAAAACTCTTCGGAACGACATCTTAGATAAATAACAGGTTAACTATTAACCTTTATTTAATGCAGGTTTTGAACCGTATTCTTTGAAGGAGACTATTATATTCAAATTAATCTGTATTGACATATCAAAAAATTTTTTTTGTCCAAATGCACAGATTGCCACCTTTGATAATAGACGACTCATATATGGAAATTGGCCCTATATAATTATATGTAACGATTTTTTTCGATTTCGTATTTTTTTTTTATTGCTCTTGTATATGGTAATATACTGTCAAACAGAGCGCCAGCGCTAGCCGTACGCAACGCTCTGTTGCGGCGTTAGGTCGCTTTGACGTCAAGCGTTTTTACAAATTTTATTTTAGCGTCCGAGTGAATGTATTAAAATACTGGATAATGCTCGAAAAAATGATAGAGTTAATTAAAAAATACCCATGCTTATACAATGCCACATCTGAATCACTCAACATCTTAATACTTTTAAACTTTCAGACTGCTATCGAAAGGCACTATGATTTGACGAATGTTACGTTGCGTCAAGGAGCGTTGGGCTCATCTAGTCAATTTGTGTGACATGAAAAGAGCGCGACGTTAAAACGTAGCGCTAAGTACGCGTTCTGTTTGACGAAGCCTTAAACGTAACACTTCTGAATAGTTTAAAAAAAATTATAACAATATATGTGAAGCCGAAACTTTGTACCCCTTTTTTACCAAAATTCCGCGGACGGAAGTGAAATTTCTCACACTTATCGAGAATATAGAGAAGGAGTGCAGAATACTAATTTTCTTTTAATTGTGCATACAAAATTCATTAGATCAATAATGACAGCACATATACTATGTGTTTATTGTCAAACTTTTGTTATTGTTGTAAGGTCAAATCGAGAATAGATTATTATTGTTTGTCTTTAATATTATTTGTCTATAGTGTACATAGTCTTAGCGAAATCTGTGATTATAGAAGTTTAATAGTCTATGACAGTAGATCCATAATAATGTCAAAACGTATAATTTCAATTATTTATAGTTGAATGACTTGTCTATAGTGTAGTCTTGGCGAATTTGTGAGTATAGAAATATAATATAATAAATAGTCTATAACAATAGAACCTTAATATCAAAACTTAAAATTTCAATTAATTATAGTCGAATTTCGACTACAGAGAGTCCACTAGTTAAAATTAATATAGAAAAAATTATCACCATTTCGGAATTTACTTTATCGGTGTTTAATACAAAATTATAACAATTTGTCATAAATATACTATTCCGGACGGCCACCGCTCAGGTTTCGGCCACCACGTGTGATTTTTAGACTTCTTACTCGTTGAAACGTGGTGGCTCGAGTATTGCCGCAGTGGCTGTCGCGGAACGGGTGCTGGGATTGGTTCGAGGAAAATAACGAAGGCTTCAAGTATGGCGTTCACACGGTCCTCGTGGCTTGACCGGCGCGGGGCGTAGGAGCGAGTCTTTTCTTGTTCGGTTGGCGCTCTCCTCTTCTTCCGGAGAGGTCTTGACTCGTCGGCTCGCTGTCTCGAACTGAATTTGCGGCGAGGTAGGCCCCTTATTTATGGTCGCCCACACGCACTCGGCCAGCGCTATTATGAGTCCGAGCACGGTGGGCGTCTATTGTTCTCTCGGCCGCCTCGCTCGCCTATTGTTTTGCCTAGTCGCTCTATTAGTTGCCCGTATTGTGACTCGCTCCTGCGTTCCCACGCCAAATCAAAGACCACGAGGGCCAATCTTTATTTTCAAACAAATATTTACAAATTTACTTATATCTATTTTCCTATTTTTAACTATCTCTATTCACATTTATTATTTCACAACATATCCGTTTATTTGGATGTCTATTTATTTTCGCTGTTCTTGGCGAACATATCTCTATTTAACTATTTACGGACATTTCCCTATTATAACTATTTATTCTTCAACTTATTTTAACATACTATTCATTTATTTGTTACGGACATTTTTCTATTATTTTACAGCCAACCTATAACTATATTTTCTATCTACTTTTAAAACTATCTATGTCCGTCGTGAACAATATCTATTTAACTGCATTTATTTATGTCCGTCGCGAACATCCTCCCGCCGTGCAGCGTCGTTCACGTCGCTGCATCCTCCTTGGTGAGCGGCGGTCATCGTGGGCAGCACGATAATCTTCTTCGCCGGGCGTCGCAGGATACCGCCGGCGGTGCGCACGTCGACCACTCGAGTGATGCCGTCGGCCCCCGGGTAAACCTCCTGGATGATCCCACGTGGCCAGGTGTTCCGTGGGAGCGTTCCGTCTGCTATTATCACGACGTCGCCTATCTTCAGAGCGGGCCCGCGGCTGTGGGGCTCCCGCCGGTTCTGCAGGTCGGGCAGGTACTCCCGGAGCCAGCGACTCCAGAACACATCTGCCAGACGTTGAGCTGCGCGCCAGTGTGCGCGCCCTATGAGGTCGGCGTCGTCAAACTTGCCCGGCACGGGGACTCGCGCCGGGCCTCCCAGCAGGAAGTGGTTCGGTGTCAGAGGGTCGGGATCGTCGGCGCTCACCGATACGTGAGTGAGAGGTCGGCTGTTCACGGTGAATTCTGCTTCAGCTAGCAGAGTATGAAATGTTTCGGGCGTCGGGTGCCTCGGCTGTTCCGTGGCCGAGAGCGCGGCCTTTACCGCTCGCACCATTCTCTCCCAGGCGCCGCCCATGAAAGGCGCGCCCGGTGGGATGAAGCGCCATTGTATAAGCCTTAAGCTTGCTTCATGCTCAGCCGCCTTGTCCATAGCTTGGCGCAGCTCCTTGTCGGCACCTCGTAAGTTGGTGCCGTTGTCGCTCCATATTTCCGTCGGGGCTCCCCGGCGCGCGATCATGCGTCGGAGTGCCATCACTGCTGAGTCCGTGCTGAGGCTCGCTGCCGGTTCTAAATGCACCGCACGCGTAGTGAGACATGTGAAGATGGCCACGTAGTGCTTCTGGGTGCTTCTGCCGGTGGTAACTTGATAGGGCCCGAAGTAATCGAGGCCCACGTATGTAAATGGTCGCCGATGGTGTGCCAGTCTGCTCGGTGGGTGGTCGCCTGTGGCTGGACGCGGTGGTGTGTCCTTGCGGATACGACACGGAAGACAGTTGTGGATTACGCTCCGTGTCACTGGGCGTAGGCGTAAGACCCAGTACGACTGTCGGCACTCGGCGATCGTAGCTTCGGTTCCGGCGTGGTGCATCTTTCTATGGATGAAGTCTATCATCAGTCTCGTTTCGCGTCGGGATCCATCTAGCACGAGAGGCGAGGTGATGACGTCAGCTCCCTCAATATTGCCGATGCGTCCGTTTATTCTTAATATCCCGTCCGTGTAAGTTACGGACAAGTTTCGCAGTCGGCTCGCTGGGGATACTTGTTTCCCTCGTTGGAGCGTCAAAATCTCTTCCTCGAAGGCCGCCCGCTGGCTCTGTTGCCAAATGAGCGTCTCGGCGCGTCGAAGCGTGTCGGCGTCTAAAGTCTTCCATTGAATGACTGCTTGCTCTGGCGTCCGCGGTGTGTTCAGCGGGGTCTTCGAAGTCGTCTTCTTTCTATTCTTCTCCCACGTCGGATCCGAACGCGGGTTCCGTCTGGTCCTCTTGTAATGAGTGCGCTCGCGACTTCTGCGGCATAGGTCGACGAATTGCAGTATTCGCCCCGTTGCACGCAGGTACTTTTCCCATTTCGAAAAGCGTCTTGGGTCCGGGATCGCTTCGCCGAGGCTCTCTCTGCTCACGGCGAGCGTTGCGCACTTCTCTTCACCCGTCTCTTCTGCCCTTCTTGCAGTCCGTTGTACGGGCCAATCATCCGGATGCCGTCTTAGGTATTCCGGGCCTATGAACCAGCGGTGGTTTCCTTCAAAGCCGACGGGTAGTTCTCTAGTGGCGTCGTCGGCGACATTTTCCTTCGTGGGGACCCAGCGCCATTCCTCCACAGTGCTGTTCTCTTCTATCGCTGCAATGCGGTGAGCGACGAACGGTCGATACGACCTCGACCCCGTTCGTAGCCAAGTCAATACGGTGGCGCTGTCTGTCCAGAACACTCTCGCGTCTGGTTTTCTATCGGGTTCCTCTGTGACAGCCGCGGCCATGCGGCTGCCCATCACGGCAGCTTGTAGCTCGAGGCGCGGTATCGAGGTGAGTCTCAAGGGCGCGACTCGGGCTTTGGCGAGTACGAGGGAGGTCCTGATCTCCCCGTCGGGCATTTCGGCGCGCCAGTATAACGCGGCGGCGTAGGCGGACTCACTGGCGTCTACGTATGTGTGGAGCTGGAGGTTGGCGGCGTCTGAGTAGCCGGGATAACAGCGCGGCACTGAGACGCCGCGCAGGCGTCTTAAGTGGTCGATCCACTCTCTCCACATCGCGCAGAGGTCTTCATCGAGGGGGGAGTCCCACGCCGTCCCTCGGCGCCACGTCTCTTGCAGGATCTTCTTCGCTCCGACAGTGACTGGTGATGCGATGCCTTGGGGGTCGTAGACGGACATCATTATTCGCAGAGCCTGTCTCTTCGTAGGCGCGCTGCTCTCCAAGACTTCTTTTGGGATTCGCGCCATGTCCAGATTGAAGGCGAGGACGTCTTCAGCAGGTCTCCACACCAGGCCAAGTACTCGTTCTATTTCCGTTCCATCGGACAGCGTCACACTTGTAGGTGGGGCTTCGTCGGTCATGTGGCACCGTACCTCCTCGTTGTTCGAGGTCCATTTGCGTAACTCGAAATGGCCTTGCCGGTGTACTGCCCTCACCTCATTTGCGATCCTGATCGCGTCTTCGCTTGTCCGGTAACTTCCCAGGTAATCGTCCATATAGTGGTTGCGTACGATCGCGTCGGCGGCGTCCGGGTACTGCAGTCGGTACTTCTCCGCGTTGGCGTTCTTCACGTAGATGGCGGTCGCGGGTGAGCTTGTCGCGCCAAAGATTATAGATTTCATCCGGTACTCTGTAGGCTCCTGTGAAGGGTCCTCCCTCCACAAGTACCGGAGCGCGTCGCGGTCCTCGCTTCGGACGCCTATTTGCATGAACATCTCCGTGATGTCCGCTGAGACGGCGACGGCGTGCTGCCTGAAGCGCATCATCACTCCAGGCAGAGACTGCAGCAGGTCCGGGCCGGTGAGCAGGAAGTCGTTGAGGCTCTTCCCCCTGGTCTTCGCAGCGGCATCGTGCACGATGCGAATCTTGTCCGGCTTCATTGGATGTGTTACGCCGAAGTGCGGCAGGTACCAGGTTCGGTCCTTCGTCCCCGTTGACGGAGCTACTTCGGCGTATCCTTTCGCTACCAGTGCGTCCATTTGTTGCTTGTAGCGCTCTTTCAAATTTGGATCCTTCTCCAGTTTCTTCTCTACGGACGTCAGGCGATTCCGCGCGGCTTCGAAATTGTTGGGCATCTTCAGGCCCTCCTCACGCCACAGCAGTGCGGTCTCGTAGCGGCCGTCGGGTCGCTGTTGAGTGGTCCCTCGCAGGATCTTCAGCGCGCGCTCGTCTGGGTCATTCTTCGGCGTCTTGGCGGCGACGGTGAGTCCCTCGATCGCGAAGTAGTGCCTGAGGGCTTCGTCCATGTTCGTGTCGACCGTCGTCGTGTGTGCCACGAAGTTGACGCGCTGTCTCTTGCCTCCCGGGTGTGCTCCGTGCACGACCCACCCGAGCGGAGTACGAGACGCCACTGGTTGATCGCGTCGTCCCGTCCGCATCTCCTCCGTCACCAGCAGGTGCCAGTTGTCTTGGCCGATCAGTATCTTCGGCGAGGCGTAGCTCGTTTTGAAGTGATGGCGGAGGTCGGTGAGGTGATGGCACGACGCGAGGACTTCGACGTTCAGTCGCTGTGGTGTTAATTTTAGGCCGTTGACTGTCCGTAGGTTCAGGTCTTGCGGTTCCCCCGTGCGTCCGCATAGCTTCAGCGGGACGCGTCGTGAGCGTGTTGCGTCTATCTTGTTGTCTCCGATGGCAGTGATGAAGAGGGGTTCGATCGGTCCTTTGGCGCCCACTCGTCTCGCGAAGTCTTCGTCAATCGGCGAGATCGTTGACCCGTCGTCCAGCAGGGCCCACGTATCTGCCTCTCCCGCCGGTCCGATGACAGTGATCGGCGCCATCTTCAGGTAGGCTGTCGCACTGCTTGCGGCCCACGTCGAGGTGACCGCCTCTTCCTTCTCTGCTGGTTTCTGCCATGCTGACTTCTTATGCAACAGCTCGTGGTGCGTGCGTTCACAGCTGTCGACACCGCACTTCTTCTTTTTACATACGTGTCCCCGGGACCGGAACCGTAGGCACCGGAAACACAAATTTTCGCGCTTCGCCGTATCCCAGCGCTCGCTGACGGCTGCTCTCTTGAATTCGGGACAATCTTGTGGGATGTGCCCCGGCTTCTGACATGCTACGCATTTCCTCTCTTCCTTCGCTAGCGTGGTGTGCGTCCTCTGGGGCATGTTCACCATCTTCCGCCGACCGCTGGTGTTCTCCACTCTCGTCTCTGGTTCCGGCTGTGCGTATGGGCTGCACAGGTCCGCCTCGCGCTGTAAGAAGCGCGACAGCTTGACGAGGTCCGGTTCTCCCGCCGGTTGAGTCGCTGAGAATTCGAACCAGCGGTGGCGTAGAGTGGACGGCAGCTTCTCTGATGTGATGTTGGTGAGCTCCGGGTTGTACATATAATGTACGCGGTCGAGGGCCCTCAGAGCGGCGACGACGTTGTTCACCTTATTCGCGAATACGCAGATGTCCCTCGGTGTGTCCGTGCAGCGTGGCAGCGCGCGCAGTCGTTCCAGCTCCGTTGCGGCGATTGCTTCTGGACGTCCGAAGCGCGATTCTAGAGTCCGCATGATCTCGGCGGGCTCGGTGTAATGCAGCAACAAGTTTTCGACCGCTTCTCTTGCTCTTCCTCTCAACGTACGCCGAAGTCTCGCAGTGTTCTCTGCGGCGCTGTAGCTGTCCGCTGATTCGGCGTAGGCGACCTTGAAGGAGAGCCATTCTTGGTGCGATCCACTGTACACTGGAAGCTCCCCGTAGTACCGATGCGATGGTCCGGGCCTGGCTTGGCGGGCGGCCGTCGCGATGGCAGCTGCTAGTTCGGCGATGTCGCTCTTCGGTGCGACAGGTACGGCAATCGGTGCCGCGGCAGGGGCCGGTAGCTTCAGCTGTTCTATTGGTGCGGGGAGTTCCAGTTGCGGTTGCTCGATGGTGGCTGGTGATCCATGTGTTGGCTGCATTACTCTTTCTTCGACTCCGTGTAGCGCGATCGATCGTTGTTGACTGAGCCATGTATCGATGCGCTGTGATTGCTCGTTCTCGTCCTCCGTGAGTGTTGTGCGCGCATCTTCCTCCTCTTCAACGAGCGCTTCGGCTTCTAATGTTGAGATGCGGGCGGCGGCGAGCTCTGCTTGGAGTCGGGCTTGTTCTTCCTTGGCGCGGAGATGCTCTTCTTTGAGGCGCGCCATAAGCAACAGCCGTTGTGACTGTTGACTCGACTTTCTCGAAGATCCTCGTACTGGTGGCGCCATCCCGTCGCGGAGTGTGGAGCCTTCTTCTGTCGTCGAGATTTTGGCAGCGGCGTCCGTGATGTGGGACCCGTGTACTATTTGATTGGCCGCGAGCGCTGACTCCTTCTTGTTCTGGCTCGCGGATACGACGCTCTCCGTTGCTGCGTCGCCTGAAGTTGTTGCCGGTGTCGCGGTGCTGGGAGGTCTGACCACTCGACGACAGACCCCGCTGTTCGGTCCCGTTGGCGACGCCGGCGAGTATTGCGTAGGCAATATTTGGCGGGAGGGGGGCATCGCTTGTGAGCCCCGCGGCACTCCCGGACACTTTTCCACTTGGGAGGAGGGTGCCGCCGTCGGTGGCGGTCCCTGCGTCACTCCCGAACGCGGCGCGGTTGACTGGGAGGAGGTTGCCGCCATCGGTGGCGGTCCCTGCGTCACTCCCGAACGCGGCGCGGCCGACACAGCTCGTTGCTGTGCGTCTTGTGAAGTTGAGCCCGAGACAGCTTCGTTGCCGGGCCGGTCAAGGCGTGACGACCTCATCTTCTCGGACCGTGTGAGCACCATTTCTTCAATCTTCAATCTTCAATTTTCTTCGGTTTTCCTCAAATGAATCCGGCTCTCGAAGGACCAATATTCCGGACGGCCACCGCTCAGGTTTCGGCCACCACGTGTGATTTTTAGACTTCTTACTCGTTGAAACGTGGTGGCTCGAGTATTGCCGCAGTGGCTGTCGCGGAACGGGTGCTGGGATTGGTTCGAGGAAAATAACGAAGGCTTCAAGTATGGCGTTCACACGGTCCTCGTGGCTTGACCGGCGCAGGGCGTAGGAGCGAGTCTTTTCTTGTTCGGTTGGCGCTCTCCTCTTCTTCCGGAGAGGTCTTGACTCGTCGGCTCGCTGTCTCGAACTGAATTTGCGGCGAGGTAGGCCCCTTATTTATGGTCGCCCACACGCACTCGGCCAGCGCTATTATGAGTCCGAGCACGGTGGGCGTCTATTGTTCTCTCGGCCGCCTCGCTCGCCTATTGTTTTGCCTAGTCGCTCTATTAGTTGCCCGTATTGTGACTTGCTCCTGCGTTCCCACGCCAAATCAAAGACCACGAGGGCCAATCTTTATTTTCAAACAAATATTTACAAATTTACTTATATCTATTTTCCTATTTTTAACTATCTCTATTCACATTTATTATTTCACAACATATCCGTTTATTTGGATGTCTATTTATTTTCGCTGTTCTTGGCGAACATATCTCTATTTAACTATTTACGGACATTTCCCTATTATAACTATTTATTCTTCAACTTATTTTAACATACTATTCATTTATTTGTTACGGACATTTTTCTATTATTTTACAGCCAACCTATAACTATATTTTCTATCTACTTTTAAAACTATCTATGTCCGTCGTGAACAATATCTATTTAACTGCATTTATTTATGTCCGTCGCGAACATATACATCGATCTATTCGATGTAAATATAGGACATTCGTGCGTAGGTATCATACCCGCAGCTCAAGTTAGTTTAACAGATCCACAGATAATGTTTTTTTTTTCAGACATGCAGAAGTTTCCGTTGCGAATGAAAGACAATGATCTCCTCGTCACACAACTGTACAAAGATCCAAATCTCGAGCCAATAACTGCTATATCAGTTTATTTAACGCCAAAGACTAGTAAGTTCTATTATTTTTTTTCTACCAATCTGCAATCGATTTTTATGCATTGGAGTCATGCACGTTGTGATGTCTATGGGCTTCGGCAAACACTTTAAATCGCGTGGCTCGTAAGCTTTGTCCATCCATCTACGGAATAAATAAAAAACGGTCACAAGTTGCAACTACGTTCTGCTTTTTCTTTCGCTAACTATTTACACGCTCCGCTCTTACAGTGCGATCGATATCTGTAAAAAGAAGGGACACTTTTAAATGAACGTTCCGATAACTAACTACCATTGAGTGAATCACGAGGCTGAAATTTGAAAAAAAAAGGTCCCCCACTGGCATTAGGCATTAACTTCATACTAATATTTATAGATCTATGCGGCAATTGGATCGAGATCGCTTACGGCACACGTTACGGTTCAGTCCGCGTGATCGTTCAGCACCCGGAGACAGTGGGCCATGGACCACAGCTCTTCCAAACATTTACCGTGCACCAGAGCCCTATTACTAAGGTAAGGTAAGGTTTTTTACTGGTGGTAGGACCTCTTGTGAGTCCGAGCGGGTAGGTACCACCACCCTGTCTATTTCTGCCGTGAAGCAGTAATGCGTTTCGGTTTGAAGGGTGGGGCAGCCGTTGTAACTATACTGAGACCCTTATAACTTACATCTCAAGGTGGGTGGCGCATTTACGTTGTAGATGTCTATGGGCTCCAGTAACCACTTAACACCAGGTGGGCTGTGAGCTCGTCCACCCATCTAAGCAATAAAAAAGAAATTAGAAACTTTTATGTCACTTTTTTTCATTTATAAGTCGCATTATGATATAATTGTAAAGAATAAAATACTTTATATGTGTGTCTTGTATTAAGCTTGGTGTAAATCCTTTGATAATTTAACTGCAGTCCATGGTTCGTGCGTAATAGTATTGGTGGGTTGAAGACATTTTGCCAATGCTGCATTGCAAGCACGCATTGTAACGCAATTACATTGCGCGTCCGATAACATTACGCATAATTATTTCAATTAATTATTATTAAAACTGCAATTTAATTATCTTGTCGCTGAGGGGCTTAATCGATTCGGGACTCGATACATCGCGTTTGTCCGCTAACGTCAATTTTTTTTTTTTTTACAAAGTAATTTGTTCAAGGTGTCCCTATCGGAAAACTATTTGATATCGGTATGCAGCGAGTACAATCACGTGCGTTCGTGGCGCGTGACGCGTTTCCGGGGAATGATATCGACCCAGCCCGGCACAACGCCTAATGCCGCCTTCAAAGTGCTAGCTCTGGAACCGCCCACCGCCCATCCTCACAACGATTGCGGTGAGCTCGCCACGTCTAACATTAGGGGCCATCCATAAATTACGTCACACGAATTTTAGGACTTTTGAACCATTCCCCCCGTCCTTGTCACAGGTTGTCACATTTTTATAACACCCCCCCCCCCTGATGTGACGTCACACATTTTTTCAATTTATGCTTGTAAGTTAAATTATAAGTTAAATCACGTTGCATGATAGATAATCTCATAGCGTGAATGCTAAATTATTATTAATAACTATAGTTCAAGTTCGTAGATTTATTAAAGTTTTTTATTCACATCTAAACTTCGCGTTTTAATATTTTAAATTTTAACATGTGACTACACAAAACTATTGACCCCATGCCGCTTGTCACACTATGTCACATTTCGGTGATACCCCCCCCCCCCCATCAACGTGTGGCGTAATTTATGTATGACCCCTTATCCACAATAGTTCCGGAAGACAATTGCAATCACATCAAGCAACAGCAAATCACAGCAAAGCTCACACATGCCTTCACACACAACATATCGAGAGGTGAAAGGCTATTTAGCTTAAGCGACATTTCGCATCTTATTAGGAGAGCCATTTAAAGTTTAAAATTTGGTAAATCATATCATAACAAAAAACCTTCTTTAGCTATTTGAATGGAGTAAACTTAATTGAAGTCCAATTAAAAACATCGAATTATTTATGCTAATACCAAATAATGCCTATTTTTGCCGTGAAGCAGTAATGCGTTTCGGTTGGAAGGTTGGGGCAGTCGTTGTACTGAGACAAGGTGGGTGGCGGTTTTTACACTGTATATGTCAATGGGCTCCGGTAACCACTTAACACCGGGTGGGCCGTGAGCTCGTCCACCAACCTACGCAACAAAAAAAAAACGCACCCTTAGTTTTAAAGGTAAATGTCGCATATGAAGCAAAATGTCTCTTAAACCTATTTGGTTTACCTTATTTACCTTAAACCTATTAAACCAAATAGCCTTAAAAACGTTATCTATATCTATACTAATATATAAATCTACAGTGGTTTTTACGGATGTTCCGTTATAACTACTGAACCATGCACCCGATTGACTTGAAACTTGGTATCCACGTAGAAAATACATGTACTTAATGGATAGGCTAATATTTATATGAGTGTTGGACTCCCTACACCAGTTGCGGGGGCGTTAAGGATAAGAATCTTTCTGGGGGTGAGAAATAATAATGTTAAACTTAAATGCCCAGCGAAGCGGTCGGGTACAGCTAGTCTCCTATAAATTTCAGGACCTTACGGGGAGCAAGACGTGGAGCAAATATTCATACAAAAAGTCATCCCGGATACGGACACGTTGTACGTACGATTGGCTTCCAACGGAAAGAGGTAAGCTATTTATGTATATACGATAAATTTTTATTGCTTAGATGAGTCGACGAGCTCACGACCCAGATGTCGAGTGTCACCGGTGCCCATAGACATCAACAAAGCAAATGCCGTCACCCACCTTGAGACAACGGCTGCCTCACCCTTCAAACCGGAACGCATTAGTTTTATAATGTTTGAGCATCGAAATTGTAGTTATTAATTTTAAAAAAAAACACCAATTTGATTGACTTGTTATACGTAATGAGCAGACAAGCTCATATACAGCTCATATAGATATCATATGGTCGTCTTAACACCCAACTGGAGACTTGGGATGGAAGTCTTTGATTGCCATGTAGGTCACCGGTGCCCTACGCGCCGCTAGGGCTAACTGCCACTCTCACGGACAATTAAACCTGAAGGAACACCAAATAGACAAAGTAAAACAAATCACACAACTTCGCCCCTCGCGTTTCAGCCAAAAAGTCTGACGTATTATGATGTTTTCGTTAACAGGGTGTGCACGATCCGTTCGGTGGACGGTTCGGCGGTGTCTTGCTTCACGGTGGCGGAGTGCGAGGGCGCGCTGCGGCCGCGGCGGCTGCTGCTGTGCGGCCACCGCTCTGGAGCCGCTCAAATGTGGGATTTGACCGCCCCTATTGATAGGGCTGTCAAACCTGCTTCGTCTGTGCCCACAGGTACGGACCGTTATTATCGAAAAAAAAAAATCTTTTTCTTTTTTTTATTGCTGAGATGGGCGGATGAGCTCACAGCCCACCTGTTGTTAAGTGGTTACTGAAGCCCATAGACATCTACAACGTAAATGTGCCACCCACCTTGAGATATAAGTTCTAAGGTCTCAAGTATAGTTACAACGGCTGCCCTACCCTTCAAACCGAAACGCATTACTACTTCACGGCAGAAATAGACAGCGTGGTGGTACCTACCTGCGCGGACTCACAAAAGGTCCTACCACCAGTAAAAATTGTTTTGCAATCAAAAAAATGTTCGTGATAGAAGATGGTGATAATCCAGCTGCAGCGGTAGGCAGCGGCTTGGCTCTGCCCCTGGCATTGCTGAAGTCCATGGGCGACGGTAACCACTCACCATCAGGTGGGCCGTATGCCCGTCTGCCTACAAGGGTAATAAAAAAATAAAACTAAAACCGAATTCGCAAAACGTTTTGTTAAGAAAAATCATTTTTTTTAAATTACCCGCTAAATTTACAATTTAATATTATTACTTCGTATCCCAAGTACACCGTCTTATTCATCAGACTACATAATGCTTCCGACGTCCATCTGACAGTTTGTAGTTGACGCTTAAAACATTGATATTACAACGTTACCTTCAGACTGTCGTGACCACGCAAACCCGAATTCTAAACCTCCAAATTTAGTTATTTTCGATACCAGGTATCATCTAACCGAATCTACATTTTGCCAATATTAAAGCCTTAATAGTATTCCCCGTCGACCTTTACAGTTTATTAATGGATTACTTAAAGAAATCTTTAAAAAAAAAAGGATTCATGTGCAACTCGGTGCACGTGAAAGAAGTGAAACTTCTTGTGCGGTGTGAAGTATTGTGGTTTTCTTCATTTTTCATTCTTAAATCAAATATCTCTTGTAATGCTGTGTATAAGATAAACGACCTTTTCACCATTTATATATATTTTCAATTATATATATATTTTAAATCCTTTATTAATAATAAAATAAATAAATACAATGTAAAATAGTTCATACTTTACTGCCATCTAAAGAAGCAATGAGAAACCAGCCATCTAGTGGCCGACGCCCGTAAACATAATGTGTATAAGAAAATGGTCTAGCTCGTTTTCTCCCTCTCTCCAGGGTCGAGTGGTTCGCGAGACGCTCTGTGTATTTTCTCACTCTCGCTCGTCCTAAGTTGAATTTTTTCTCTCTAGCCGTAACGAATCTGTCGCGAGTTAAATTTCACTCACAACGCGCCTAAAGAAGTTTCACTTCAAAAATGCATAATTATTATGCATTAGATCAAAATCGAAAAAATCAGCTCGTAGCAGTAAATATTTTTGTTAATCAGATCGTGAACAGTAAGGAATGTTCGTTCCCCTCCCAGGTGAAGGTGACGAGTCTCCGTCCACCGAGGGCGGTCCGACTCCGGACGAGCTGGTCCGACTGCTGTCCGGCTGCGATCTGGACGCGACCCCGGTACCGCAGTCGCCGAATCGTCCCATACAAGCACCATGAGAAACACCCAATTGTTTATACGCTGCCCTCTGCGATTTGTACACGTACGTTTTCGATACATGAAATTTTAACTAATTCAATAATTCACAACCAGGAAATCAGACTCCGAAAACAAAACTATCTAAACAGTACTTATAAGTTACTAGCCGTACTAGCCCGCTTCGCTGGGCATTTAAAACTAACATTATTATTTATTGTCATTATTATTAGGGAGTCCAACACTCATATAAATATTAGCCTATCCATTAAGTACATGTATTTTCTACATGGATACCAAGTTTCAAGTCAATCGGATGCATGGTTCAGTAGTTATAACGGAACATCCGTAAAAGCCACTGTAGATTTATATATTAGTATAGATATTTGACAAATCAAAAGGTTTCAATCAATATTTTCGTGAATTGTTAGATTTTTATACTTCATCTGATATTGCAGTCAATCTTATATAACGACTCTTGTTGCCATGAACGGCTAATGTTTTTATGTTTGGGGTCAATATTAAGTAAGGTCAGCTTGTTGGTTCGAGCTTTCTATGATGTCACACGTAATGAAATTGCATTCGGTCATGTATGATGAAGTTTACACGCGATTAAGAAACTCAGATTTATATGATTAGATTAATATGCAGATTACCTTGCCGGATGGGGGCCTAATCAAATTCACATCCCAAGTCGACTATCTAAAGAAAAGTTCAGTACAGAGTTTGGGCATAGGGGACCCATTAAAATACCATCCAACACTACTGTCCCACAGTTGACATATGATTCAGGAACATTGTCACAATATTCAACTGAGTCCCCCAGAACATAAAGCTTAGTCTTCCTTAACGGAATACTGTTGATACAATTATTAATACAGTTGCAACTATAGTATAATGAATTATAATTTTTTGTGAAAAAAATCTACGTAAAAATCGTATAATGGCAGTAAGTGCGATTTAAAAAAATGCTCGGATTTCTTGCTTCTCTTTTTCGATTTGTTGAAATCGTACCTTTTATCCACCACTTTTCGCAGAGTATATATCCGAATTATTTTGTTTTTCGTAAATTGAAAATATATATCTTACTGAATTATAATTTATCTTTATAAATAATAATATATTTATTTAGGACTAAAACAATAATATATATTATTTATCTTATTAAATATATAAAATCTATGAAACATGTTAGTGACGGCGATTTAAATAGTGTAAATAGAAAAACATGAAAATAAATACTTCGATTGTTACTCTGATGAATTAAATGAAATTAAATTAATGCAACTACGAATATGTATTATAAGGAATTAGATAAGATATATATTTTTTTCTTTTTATAATGTATTAATTTTGTAATGAAAATCAACAAGATATTAAAAATGAGCATATTTCAATCTTATAGTATTATAGCAAATCAATTCAAATAAAAATTCAAATCACCGATGGTGAACAGAATTACACATTGTACAAATGTGCCAAAAAAAATTAATATAAAAAATGACAAGTCTTTTTTGTCAGGTGTGAAATGAATTGTTTGCGTAACGTCATTGCGCATGCGCCTTTGTTTACAGAAACAACATTTTTTTTAAAGTAATTGCAGAAGCTATTATAGTCTTGGTAATAATAACGCCATCATTTTTCTATATTAATAGATATTTATACAAAATAATTTCTATTTTTTTATCTCTAATTTCTTATGGAATTAATATAATGATACGTAATCAATACGTGTTATAATTTTTCGAAACACCATAGATATTTGAAACTACCCACCGTGGTTGCTTTCCTAAAGATCCAAAACATTGTAAAATCGTAAAGTAAAAATTTGTACTCTGGAAATTCTTTAAATTAGTGTTTATAAAATGGACACTCTAGTGATGTACAAAATATAACATGATAGTTTTTTTTCGCAATTATAGATTCTGGTTTTTTTTTTGTAACATTAAAATTATCATGTTTTTTTAAATACCTATTTATATGATGTTCTTAGAATAGTATTGTTATATTAATAGTATTAAAATATGAAACAAATATGATTCAGAAGTAATCAATTATTTTTGTATGTCTGCTTATAAATAATATATTCTACGTTAAAAAAAAGTATTGATTGCATTTAGAAACGTTTGAAAAAAGGAAATATGATGACGCGAGTTAAAAATAATTTACATTAGATATATACAAATATAATATACACTAGAAGTGATGTTCTTTAAGTAATAAACATGTTGTTATCGAAATCGTGTCTTAAATATTAGGTATTTACCTACGAAATTGCCGTATACATAGTAATTTTTTATAAATATTTTCTATTTCTATCAATAAAAATGTACACTCATGGTACACCGATACAACTCTGCCAGCGCAGTGGTAATTTTCCATTGCCCCTGAAGTAGTCAGGTATACAGGAGCCAACAAACTCTTCAAAGGCATTTTGTACTGCCTCTCGGCTATCGATTTTTTTCCAAGAAGTTGACCAAATTTTGGAAAGAGTAGAAGTCTGTCGGCGCAATGTTTGGTGAGTAAGGTATAACTAAACGTGTTCATTGCGCGGGCGATCGTTCAGTGTGCTTAGTGCGAGTTTTTTAACGTTGTCGATAGCGTAAAAGTTAACCCAATTTTTCGTGGAGTTGGAACAGCGCCCCTAACAGCAAACGTAGGCAAACGATCCCATTCCATATAAATATGAGCTAACTTTTACGCTATCGAGAACGTTAAAAAACTCGCACTAAGCACACAGTTCGTTCAGCTCACATGTCAAGTTTTTTAACTTTGCCAATTTGACGCAAATATTGTTTTTATGCTAACATTGTGAAATCGGCTACTAAGCCAGCGATATATTGAGTATCGGCAGCTTTCACTATCGCCATTGTTGACTTTGGTTTTCAGGTAACCACGGGGCTCATTTCTTAGATTTCAATTTACGTTCAAGTTAATCAGCGCTCAAACCAATAACGAATCATGAGTTGGTTTGTAGTATTCACTTCGTACGCATTATTAACGTTGTAAGAAGCCATTTATTTCTGCAGCATTTCCACAGCTGCGGAATTCGTATTCCATAATTACTGGTATTTTTATCGTGTCCATACTAATTAAAAACATAATGTAGTGAAAACACTAATCAATAAACAATGATTGAATCAGAAAATACAATTCCATATTTTCTTAAATAAAATTCTTTTGAATTTAGAATTTATTGCCAGCCATACATAAATTATGTTTCAAATATCCATTAATATAATACGGCGATTTCATAGATAAAGGTCTATTTTTTATCTATCACACTTGTAACTTTTATATAATCAGTACATATTTTATATGCAAAAAATAATTAAAGTTGAATGAATTGTTTTGTTTTGTACGTAGAATTTATTTTCGTTTAAGGACTTCCTTAATATGCAATAATTAGTTAATGTTGTGGATACATATAAATAATGTCAACTAAAACCATAAATGACACTTTTGAAAATAACCGATCTTTTGATAATGTGACTGGATGTAACAGAACAAGTGACGATTCATAAGACTCTTAGAAACTCTTGGCGACTGTTATAGAATATCTTGAGATTAAGCTATCTAATATGTGGGAGGTAATATTTGCATTTCAATTTCGGGGACATGAAATCATATGTATCACGAGTATCATGACAATTTCAAAATAAAACAAATCGAAATTTTAATAAAAAATAATTTATTTCATGTAGTAATCGACGTAGCCATTGAAAACAGAAAAAAATGTTTTTTTAAGCGTAAACATCATTGGCACATGAATTTCTATACTTACAGGGTATAAAAATGGCTCATGTTTGAAACTGCAATAAATTACATGCATACATACACATCACATTACATTACCTACATACATACATACACTAACCAAAGAAAAGCATTTATTCAACATTTCGAGAACCCGCAAAGGTAGGTTCCAGTTTTCTTATTAGTTCCTTCAAAACTCGAGACGAGTAGGTATGCAAATAGAACGTGAGTAAAATTAATATTTCTAATATGATTTGCGTTTTTTTTTTCTACCTATTCGCTGATAGCCTAGGAGTAGGTAAGCTCACGGGCTCAAACCCTAGCAAGAGCAGTGCTTCACAGAATCAACCACTGGATCGTAATCGCGACGCACTGAGAAGTTCCGGCGAGAAACTCATTGGGCTGTGCTATGGGTTAGTTCGCTTGTCGAACTCTTGATCGTATTCGACGAGTTCGACGAGGACGATGACCGGTGCGCTGGAGGGTCCTTAACGCACCGAGAATGAATCCGGGGGATCCGACAAGACATATTTCGGGCGACGGCGGCTTTGCGTGGCCCCGCCGTGTTCGGATAAGTTGATTTGCGAGCTATAGTGTTAAGATAGGTTATCATCGGCACCGCTTATTTGCGAGAACGATCCCAATAAATTCTGTATGCTTTTTATTTTTGAAAGAAATGTGTGTAATTGGAGATAAGGTGCGTTCATGTTTTTAATAATAATAAATAAATAAATATTTACTAACAATCACGCCACATTAACATCATTAACTGGTCCCGTGCTAAGTTCGTAAAGAACTTGTGTTACAGGTACCAGATACCTAACGGAAGTAAATGTAAGATTTTTATTACACACATACATATATTTATCATACAAATATCTTCCCTTGGCGGGATTCGAACCCGCGACCCCCTTGTGTAGTGACCATGTCACTTACCACTACACCAGACGGCCGTTAATTGAATTCGCGATGACTTTAGCAGCGGTGATTAGTGGGACATTTGGGTGGCCAGAACGCGCTATGAGCGAGATGCTGGAAACCCATATACGGATATACGGATTTTTATATTTATCTCGATACAAGAGGTGTTGAAGAAAAGACATTTCCACGAAAAGAATAAAATATTTTTTTATATAAAATTAAGTAAAGAATAGAATGTACATACATACAAAAAAAAATCTCTTGAAAAATCTCTTGCTCACGTGATTGAAATATAAAAATATTTAATACTTATTCTGCATAGACTAATTTATTAGAAAAAAAAAACAAAAACATACTTTTGAAATATTTATTTAATATTAGTACAAATTGTATATTAATGTAACTACTGACATATTATTATGTCTCATAAAAATTGTAAAATCCGATAGACGGAGAATCGATTTTGCGTACATCGAAAAGTAAGCTAATTTTGGTAACCAATGTTTGACCGCGTTTTCTTTCTCGAAAAGAACGAAACGATATTTGTTTGCAAGACTAATTTTAAAGGATCCTTTTCACTGCTGTATAATATTAAAATACATCAAACAAAGCAAAATGTTCTCTCTTGATGAATCCTAATGAAAAATTAGGTACAAACAACACAGAAATTATTTTTCATCATAGATTATTAATATGATTAATTGAAAAAATCCAAAACAATGCAGATCCTTTATTTGATTGTATATGGGTACCTAAATAAAGTCACGGCCCATTTGACACGTCCTTCTTCAAACGAGGCTTATGCAGAATACTTTACGGTAGGCAGCCGGTTGGCTCTGCCCCTGGCATTGCTGACGCCCATGGGCGACAGTAACCACGCACTACCTAAATAAAATACCTAAAAATAAATAATATTGAGCGGTTACAGAGATGATAAGCATCTGTATGCCGCCACCCACCTTAAAAGTAAAGTTAAAGTCCCGACTGGCCGTCTTCAAACTAGACAATACAAGAAATAGAAAGGATGGCGGCAGCTAATCCGCCTTGGTTCATAAGATGCTCCTCTATCGATAGTAATTACGTAAATATTTAAATATTTCTTCATCATTGAAGTCGTTCAAGAACACGTGGTACTTCTTTAGGAAAATTGGTACCTGCCTGCGGAATTTGAACATCGACAAAGAGGCATTGCGTAATAAGAGTACACATTTACGTTGCTAGCGGTACAGGTGACGATTGCGCCGAAATAACATCTTAAATAATTGAAAAAAAATATCATATGCCAAATATCCCTAAATCTCGTATGTAAAAAGAGCTATAAAAATATTCTGGTAATTAAATAACACTACGAAATATACGAACAATATTTAAATTAATAAGAGAAAATTGACTAGTGAGGCAGTTTCTTACGTAGGTACATATTAATCCTGTTTGAAATAATAAGTATGAAATTATAAATCAACGTAAAACTATTTAATGGCACAATATTATTATTAATCAAACAGCAACAAAACAAAGTTCGACAAATTTTAATGGCGCATATACGGATATAATTGAAAACATGATATCGTTTATTTTTCAACATCGCTCTGCGACTAAAAAACTAAAAAAAAAAAAGAATTTATTTCCGCTGTTACATTGTGCAGATTATCGTACTCAAACACGCAGGCAGACACAGTATACAAAAATGTTAGTATACAAACTTATTCAAGATGAGCTCGTATAAATTAGGTTGTCACATAAAATATCACTCTGATTAAATAATACAAAGCAAAAGTTACGGCACGACACTAATAGATTACATGTCGATATTCTAGGTCTACCTCAAACCTTGACTCACAATTCCTTCAGAATTAATAAGCGCATACATTACTCTCTAATACTGTCTAATTATTAACATATTGTTACATTTACAATATGAACGTGCACATTTTAATTATACAATACTAACTTCGACGCACTCCATTGGAATTAAAATTTATATGTGAACATTATTTTATAATGTGTCAGGATTTTAAGCGTAAAGAGTCGACTTGTGTCCATTCTGTTGGTAGCGGTTCGGTGTTATTGACCTAACCAGATTTTAACCCTGTACGAATGTATGACTAGAAAAATGTAGTGCCATCAGTACATACTCAATCTACAACTATTAGTTCAGAGTTATAAGTTTAAAATTTATTAATTAACCTACAAGTTCAAAATTAATAATCTTTTAAAGTATCAAAATATTATAAGTGCACAACGTTCTACATTGTGATTAGTTTATAAAATAATAAAAACAAAAACCAATCAGGCACATTACCTATTTAAGAAACATAGTACTTCACGAAATAACATTTTTTGATTAAAAATGAATGGAATCGCTCGATTATCGATAAGTCGATATTTTTAAAACATTCCTACAAACCCAATTGGGGTAGGTAGGTAACTCGTTTTGTGATGTATCTGTCAACTCAGTTTGACAGAATACCAACAATATTAGGGTAAACTATACAATTATTGGCACTATTAAGTATTAACTATCTGGTACAATTGGCACTGAATCATATTAATATTTATTAGTACTGTAGATTGCGTGGTGATAAAATATTCTATCAAAAAACAATAATAAACTAAAACTAGATATTCTCTGTATTATTTTAAAATCACATAGCCAATTACTACAAGTAGCCAATAATACTAAGATTTATCCAGGGTGAAAGTTGTCAAATTTACCACTATTGAGGTAGAGGAAACTTTCTTTTATCCTGACATTGTGAGTCATTCGTTTCACAACACTAACAGTTAATACAAACACAATAATACAAGTCGCAAAGAAAAAACAAAACATTAAATTCAAGTTTCCCAATATAATCTGTTGTCATAAATTCCCGGAGTCGTTAAAGGTGTCAACAACAAACACCAAAGTATAAAGCCGATTATGAAATTGCAAATGATTAAAATTCTCTGCAAGGGCTGAAATTGAGGTATCTCTCCAAAATTTGGAAATCCCATGTGATTGCAGAAAATGTGTGCGACCAGTGGAGCAACAAAGTGTCCTGTGAAACGATGTATTGTTAAATAAAAATAATCAAAACGTAACTACATAATTGAATTTTCTTCGTATTTCCGCCGCAAAGCATTCAGACGTTCGTAATAAATAATACATAGTTTAAAAAAACTAACAAAATACGCTTTTATAAAAAAACCAACTAAAAAATTGAAAATAATTTTTAATAAATTTTAATTAAAAATAGTGTAAGAAAAAAATGCTTTTATTGTAAAAAAAGCGTGGGGTGCTTTTCAGGATATTATCAAAATAACCCTTCTACTCATATCTGTTCATAAAATATTTATAACTACTGATACCATGCCATACCATAATCCGACGTTTTGAAGGGGGTCAAAATCATGTTCAAAGATTCCGTTACAAACATACATACGTCTGAAGCTAATAAAAGCGTATTAAAAAGTGGCACATCCGGTATATAATACAATTGAGACTTCGACCTCATGTCTCAAGATGACTGTATTCACATTATGATGTCTATGGACTTCGGTAACTACTTAAAACTAGGAAGGTCTTTAATCCATCGACTCCATCACCCCTTATTGGGAACTAGTAAAACCCAATCACACTAGAATTACTCGCGCGCCTATTCGGTGATCGCACCATATCACTACGTTTGAAAATTATTCATGCAAAAACGACTAAAGGGAGTTGGATGAAACTTTGTACAACAATCATTGTAATCCTCCACGGTGTTTCCAGAGCTCTATGACATATTTTTCTTCAAACGAGGCTTATGGAGATTATTAAACGGTAGGCAGCGGCTTGGCTCTGCCCCTGGCATTGCTCACGTCCATGAGCGACGGTAACCACTCATCATCAGGTGGGCTATATGCTTGTCTGCATATACGGCAATAAATATAAATAAATAAAAACTGGATTAGGACATGCTCTTAATCAAGTATATGCCTCTGGCGAAGGGTATGTGTGCTGTAGTAAAAACGACAGTGTCTACCACTGCTTCGTCACTTTAGGTACCAATAGATCTACAAATTGACAGATATTTTATAGACCAGATAGTATTACAGAAAACTAGTTATCCCCCCTAAAATGCAGTGTTTCATTCTTTCTGAGTTATAAATTTTAAATGGGCAAAATTACAGCATACGTCGCCTATAATTAAAATAAAATGTATTAACTCACCTGTCCTTAAAAAGAGATATGCAGAGTAAGCACCAAATAGACTAGTATACGTGAATTGGAATGCTGAAAATTGATAAGCATGTTCTTAAATATTTATATCGTGAAGAAATCTCAAGTCATAAAAGCTTCCTGATCACAAGATAGTTATAATACTAGTAAGAAAGCTAAGTTCCCCTTATATGTCCTAAGAAACGTAAATGTGTTTTTAAGTAGTGAGTACATCTTAATCAGTTATAAAAATCTATACATATAAATAAAATTGGGGTGTCTGTTTGTAATATTGAAAAAACCGCTTTTTAGTACATGCATATTATGAATATATATGCGGTACATACACCAAAATCACATTTTTTTAAATTTTTGTCTGTCAGTCGGAACAAACAGACAGATACTGTTGTTCCGCAACAAACAGACAGATACTGTTGTTCCGACTAATCTCTGGAACGGCTTGACCGATTTTAACGAGACTTTCACTGATAAGTAGCTGATGATATAAGGAGTAACTTAGGCTACTTTTAGACTAGCTTCGCCCCGCGGCGTCACCCGGGGTATGGCAATAGCCGCGGGTAACATCGCGGGACTCAGCTAGTCAATAATAAAATTTTATGTTTCCGAAGCAAAGCTAGGGCGGGTCGCTAGTCTTTCATATGAATGAAACTGAAACAGTTATATTTATAAGACTTAACAGTTATATTTATAAAATGAGCACTTGCTGAAGTTGTTGCACATTGCGAAGAAGTTCTTGAGATAACAACTGTCTTTTTGCCGCTGGCCAGATTGTCTACCTATTTCAAGTTTTGCATCACAATCTTGACTTAGCTAATTTTTTTTATTTTTCCTGTCCTGTCCAAGGTTCTCATTTTTATCAATGATATTTTGGATTTTTCCTTTACATACAGTACAGAAAGTTGGAGAAGTAAATTAAAAGTATCAATATAGAAACTTACATGAAACCATCAAAGCTGTTTTAAAGTCATAACCAGACTTCATTTGTTCAAACATGTGATGAAAGTGAGCTGAAAGTGAAACAAACACTAAAACAGTGAAAATAAAATAAGTAAATAAATGAATATAATTTTTTAGATTTATTATAATATATTAAGTGGTTATACAGTGAAAATAAAATAAGTAAATAAATGAATATAATTTTTTAGATTTATTATAATATATTAAGTGGTTATAATGGCTCATGGGCGACAATGCCAGGAGCACACTACCTCATTTAAAAAATTACATGTTACAGAGCTCAGGAAACACCATGGAGGGATGCCGAAAGATCATATTTTAATATTCTAATTTAAATATATTAATTTCCAATAATATTTATTCCAATTGTACACGGAAAAATTATGTATTTGTTCTAAATAGTAGGGATGAACTCTGCTCCAATAGCAGATGATACTATAGTAAAAACACAATCATCTCAAATAATTTCTCAGAGCGCACTCCTAAATGAAAATGTGGTACTGGTAATTCATAAAGAACTGAATCCTCTCTGTAAGCCCATAGGTTCTAATTATATTAACATCTAATTGATTATGTTATTTTTGGGATAAAAATTTGAAGACAAAGAAGATTATCTAGCACATCTTTCTTTGTAAATTATCTATTACTACTATTTTATTTCAGAAATTTTAAATTATAGATTGATTTATATGTACATACATACCAGTTCCAAAAAGTAATGGTCCAGTAAATATTGCCACTTCAGCCTTGAGACATTGGAGGAGTAAAGGCATCATGCAAGCTCGAAACACCCACTCCTCGCTCAATGGAGCCATAATATGATTCCTCAGCCAGACCAAATCCTGCCAACTGGCAAGCCAGTATAGTGGTTCTGTGGAAAAAAATTCTTTGAAGCTATATGTATTTGGACAAAGAGTATTTTAGTTTACTATACTCCAAATTAACTGTAATCAACTTTAATGCAAAGATCAGACTTGAATAAATTAATATACAGATTTTTGTGAACTCTGCTCTGCTACTCTGGAAATTATAAGGAGGACCTATAATTAGCTGTGGGCATTCTTCTATTGATAAGACTATTAATCTTTTTATCACAAAATAGGCTGAGACAACATGTATATCTGCTGCTAGATTAATCTCATTTTACTAGGGGCCACTTACCAATTATTAACTCTCAGTACAAATGTTAAAAATATCCTGACCGTTTCTATCATGAAGGTAAAATAAAAGTAACATCTTAACATCTGATGACCTTTGACACCCTCAACTTATCTAGTTCTAGATACTTACTAGTGTACAGCTTCCAAATTCCAGACAAAAATTGCATTGTCAATGGTCCCAAAAATAAAATAGCAGTTAAAAATAGAGGTAACAGTGTTGCCTGTATCCATCCTGAAGTTCTTAAGCCCAAATGTTCCAACAGTTCTCCTTTACTTAGAGTTTCCTTGGTAAGGAAGTATTTCATGAAAAATGGTGCAAGTAACATCATACAAGATACACTAAAGAACCTTCTCTTAATTGTAGATGGATGATCTCTGCAAATAATACAGATTAATTTATACAAAGAGTAAAATCCTGAAAAATAATGATTTTAAAAAGTTTATTTTATTTAATCAAGTTTTTTTATTGCTTAGACAAGCTCACAGCCCACCTGGTGTTAGGTGGTTACTGGAGCCCATAGACATCTTCAACGTAAATGCACCACCCACCTTGCGATATGAGTTCTAAGGTCTCAGTATAGTTACAACTGCTGCCCCACCCTTCAAACCACAATGCATTACTGCTCCACGGCAGAAATAGGTAGTCATACGGACTCAAGACGCCCTAACACCAGTAAATTATGCAAATTATAATTTTGCAGGTTTGATTTTTATTACACAATGTTATTCCTTCACCGTGGAAGTCAATCATGAACATTTGTTATATACGTATTTCATTAGAAAAATGGGTTCGAACACCGGGACATCGCTAGATACAAATGCACCGGACGTCTTATCCTTTAGGCCATGACAACTTCAAAGTGCAGTGATTTTGGAATTTCCTTTTATTGGTTAGACAGCTGGATTAACCCATATCACACTCAGTATTTAGTAATTACTGAAACCTATAGGAATCACAACATGCACGCTTCCAACCTGTAGAGCATTTGAAGTACCTACTTGTGCAGATGGGTTGGCTAACTATCCTGCTTACTTAGTTAAAGAGTGAAACAGTTATTAAACAACGCAGCTGAGATGTCTATCTCATGACTCAAGGGGGAGGTTGCAGACCACTTATTGTATGGGCTCTGGGGACCACTTTATAATAGCTTGACCGTGAACTCATTCATAGATGCATGCAATTAAAAAATTATTGATTAAGCATTTTTTTTTAATGTATCGATATTGTTTGCTTGAAAACAAAATAATTCATTAATTAAAATATTTATTATATATTTTTTTAAACTTCTTGAGAAATTTTAGAATATCATAGATCTTACAAAGACTGAGTAGATAAAACTTGAACTTAAGCTACAGTTCATTATTATAATTTATAAAATATCACTATATAATATCATCTTACCTGCTTAAATTTGTCCTCCAAATATATAAACTGGCAACATATGAAATTGTGAGTAAAATACAGGCTAATATTGAAAATATACATGTACTATGATCGAAAATTGCAAGTAATTCCATATTGTAATTATTGAGTAGGAAACTAAATAATCGAAAACAGATTACATACAAAAACTACTGAAACTGAAAAATAAAACGTATTGCGTACGAAAATACCAAAAGCATTTTTTAATTTATTTTTCTCGTTTGGATTTGTTGACAATTGACATTTTGACATATAAACACAGACCTATACAGGTTTCACATAGACCTATATAATAGGGACACGACATATTGTTCTATACGTACAATTGCTTATATAAATAGCACCCATTTTGAAGGCACATACATAAACATATATCTATCTCGTTCTTACTCAGCACTTTAACTCGCAGGAAAACAATATAACAGTATTTCAGTGCGTACATAAAATGAAACATGAATATACGTAAATATCTCCGTCTCCGTCTAATGAGGCCGAAAATCCGCCATGTTTAGCGCGCCAAATGTCATTGTCACGTCAGTTCGGCTGTCTGTTTTGGGTTGTACATTATTTATTGACTTTGATATCGATTTAATATGATTGATTATATAAAATTTCATAATTTATCATGCTTAAAACATACAAAAATAATAATTAAAACGTATTTTATAGGATCTCAAGAAAGTCGATGCCCTAAAACTATTATCTATATGTATTTAAATTCATTATGGAGCCCTCATCCAAAAATCCATTTTTCGGTCAGAATCTATTGATCATGACACTAATCATAAATACCACTTTAAAATATGTCATCAAAACATATTTAGACATTCTGTTTAGATATTTCGGGAAAAAGGCTACCGACAAAATCTCTTCGGAACTATTTAAATAAAATAGTTTTATTCCGCAGTGAGTAAAACACTATTGTAAATTTGTTAAATATTTAATAATTAAGTGATTTTAGAGAGGAAGTCACAAGGAATGACGTTTGTAATTAATGAATAAATATTCTGTAGGTGTTTTTTTTTTCACGCGGTCCCTTGATAAGTTTAAAATTTGAATCACTCTCAGGCGAAAGTGATTCAAATGGTGCGGCGCACCTTCCTTGGGGTGCGCTGCGGTAGTATGTTACGGACTTTAGAGTCAGCAAAACAATTAAAATAGATTGTAATAGTCTAAGAAAAACACGTACTCAAAATACGATAACATTTAGCATGCTAGAAATGGGCTGATGGCTTTGAACTACGCCATATCTTTGTGTTTTGCGACAAACGACAACTTTATAAAATCAGTGTAGCAACTTTTAAAAATCATCATATCGTTTACTTGGCAAATTCGAAGGACGAACTTGTCTTAGATTTCACCCATCTAAATCATATCATATTTGCACATAACAATATACCTACTTACTTCCCATTAAAGTATAAATTCTACAAATAAATAATACTCAACAATATTTAAAATAAAATGAGCCAAGAACGTTTATCGATAAAACCTGATAACATTGAAATCTTTTGTACAGCACTAAAGCCGCCATGTTTTGTGGCCAGATGACGTCACAGTGGCACGAAATTTTGGTTGACGTTTCATTTCCATAGGTTCCTACTTCATTGAGGTTTCATACTTCAGCATAGACCTATATAGTGTATAAACATGACATGACATTCCATTTGCAAAGGAATATTTTAAGTTGTTAAAAATATTATAAATATTATCATTCATTAACCAAAATAACATTAAGCTGTAGTTTGTCTGTCTTTTATCGAACTAACCCCTGTATATATATTGTGTGCGTCTTATTTGTTTTAGGTAAATCAACAGAGATCCTGTAATCAAACATTCTTAGCTACTCACTTAATTCTTAGTGAATATCTGTGACCTTGCTCGTTCACGAAGCTCGCTATAGAAAGCAGAGTATTATATTATACACTTGACATTGGCGAAATCTAAAAGGAAACGCCATAAACCTAAGAGATAGATATAAATATGCACTAACTTAACCGCTGAGCTCTTAAAGGCTTTCCTGTTTTACATAACCGAGGCGACGAGGAAACGCAAAGCCATCGTCCCCCTAAACGTATCTCGTCGGATCCCTCGGATCACCTCTCGGTATTTTTAGGCACTTCAAAATTTAAGCACCGGCATCGGTCACAGTCTTCGTCGGACTCGTCAAATGTGAAATACGACAAAGAGTTCGACGTGCAGCAGAGCCCACAGACGTATCCACTGAATTTCTCACCAGATCTTCTCCATGGAGTGCGATTCCGATCCAGTGGTAGATTCAGCGAAGCGCTGCTCTTGTGTGTGTGCTCTAGTGTTACCAATTCTCTCAAGTTGAACCCATGAACTCACCTTCCCGTCCGAGCATTGCTGGAATATCCCATTAGGCTACCAGCGATTAGGTAGGGAAAAAATAAAAATACTCTTTGATCAAAGCTCATTACTAGTTCAAACTGTGGAATGGTAAGCTATAGTATTTTTACTATGTACAATTCTAATATTATGAAAAAGTTTTCCCAAGTACAAGTAGTCCCAGCAAGCTGTCTATCTCATTCTCGGTGCCTGGACACTTAAAATATTATTTTAGGTCATAAATAAACTATATGTTTAATAAAGTATCTGAATAGATGAATCCCTAAATTGTGTGTAATTACTACAACAGAATATTGTCTGAAATGATTTAACACTAAGATTGCGTCAATACTTTTTGAAAGCAGTAACTGAACAAAAGGTCTCACTGACCACAATTAGAGACACAATTAATACAAGATGCTGTAAACTAGTGTTATTGGAGCCTATATTGATCACACATTACATGTTAATCACTGCCATTGCTCTTATATTATTTTATTGCTATGTTGGATGGACGACCTCACAGCTCAGTTTTTACAATACTGTTAAAATTAAGACCTTAGAACTCTTGTCTTAACGTGGGTAGCAGCATTTACGTTGTTGATATCTTTGGCCTCGGTGACCACTTAATAGCAGGTGGTATGAGAGCTCGTCTACCCATATAAGTAAGAAAAAAAGTACAACGGCTACCCTTCCCTTCCCCTTCAAAGTCTATAAACCGAAACGCATTACTGCTTTACGATAGAAATAAGCAGGGTGGTGGTACCCACCTACCCGTGCGAGCTCACAGGACACCCTATCACAAGTTATAAAATAAGCGAGTGGTGGTATCTATCTGCCTGTGCGTGCTTACGAGAGGCCCTACCGTCAGTTAAGATTTGAGGTTAGAGATTAAGGAGATTTGAGGTTGGACTCTCATTGATAAGCCTACTCGTCAACATATTTATCACATTATCTTAATTTGTCTAGCAGCTAATGATGCAGGTAATCTGAAAATTGAGTAAAAATGATTATTATTATTATAAATAAAGTGGTTTCAATACAATAGGTCAGCAAATATTGTCAGCCAGAAATTCACTGGACCGGCTCAAACGTCTGAATACTTTGAACATTACAGCTCGAAAAGTATTGTTATAGGTGTCGCTGTAAACGTCGTCGCCATATTGACTCCCGAGATCCGCCATATTTGCTGAGAATCGGCCCGTTGCTTGAGGGTGGTGTGAATTTATTGAGAATAATAACGAAATAATGATTTCAAATAGAAATATACAATAAATTTTATTGTAGTGCTTACTGTTTTATTCTGAAAACCGTTTTTTGCGTCTCCCTAGTTCTGCTAATGGTGCTTAATCTACATTTCCCGTTTCGTCTACTCGATCTAATCTAAACAGAAAATGGCCGACGGTGTTGGTGCGGGTGTCTCCTTTGTTTAGACCTGAATTTTAGTGAATATAAGTGATAAAAGAAATAATGCCTAGTGCCTCGTTTTCGTCTTCGCGTTCTTACGTACGTAGATCGCGGAGAAAAGGCGGTCATCGAATACCACTACCTTCTAGGACACAATCGAGTAAGTAATCCGGGTCGACCGAAGTCGCCCAGACTTAGCTAAAGCTTTTATATTGTCGTTCTCGCCGTGGTCAAATGTCAATAGTAATCGAATATTTCCATATTTAAAGGTATTTGCTTTATATAAAAGGAAATAAAACAACATTCTGGACTGTTTGTGAAGTGAAAAAATCAAGTGAAAACGCTATTCAATTCGAAATAGTTGAGTGCCGTCGATCGTTGTTCCTGTTAAAGATTATTGATGTGTTAATCGTTAGTTCCATTACTAACCATTTTCATGATAGTATTAGCTGCGCATTTCGGTGACATTTTGCGCATTATAGGTATTGATTTACAAGATGAAAAATATTTAATGTATGATGAAACAGCTGTTTTGTACATGCTTAAATCTTCGGAGCGTGTTCGATTTGCATTACGAAACTATTGCAATTTCGCTGAAGCCTAACGCAGTACAATTAATTTTCACTTCGTATTGCTTTGGTATTTAACATTAAATGTTATATGAATAATAAAAGCAGTACTTACAATAGATTTATAAATTCTGTGGGAACATAACTCAATGTGTTATTTATTACGAAAAGTTTATCTATACAAAGTTAGATGTTTGTCAAAATTACTATATGAAATGGTTTAATATGGTTAAACGTGTTTACATATCACAATTTTGATTGCAGTAATAAATAGGCTTTGTAAGATTTTACCACAATTGATAATGTAATTGAATCAATCAAAGAAAGTAAATATAAATGAAAATAAGATGTATTAGTGTTACTAATTAGATATTGAGCTAGCTATATAAAAAACGTGGGGTAAAGTTAATTTAAAATGTAAAGTTATTATGTTTCACATATTCATAATGCAATACAAGGATAGGGTTGTATTTTTAGCAACAAATCAAATACTACTTTCTAAATGAAGGCATGTATCTGTGAGGTTATTACTCAAGAATAATCTGAAATTTTAACTTTATTACTAATTTACATATGTTCCTAATTTTATCCATTCATAAAAGTGCAAAGATAGCTATTTCATTCTAATAAGATACTTTTCATTTGTACTCACTTTACAAACATTAATCATTTTGATCAATTTTCTTAAATTTAGGTGATCATTTCAGTGGCAAGCCATAATGATACACCAAAATTATCATAACCCAACTGCAAAAAATGGTTTTCGATGTAGTCTCCTTTTATATAAATTTTAAATTACACATTAAAAATTGACAAAAGGCATACAAAATGCCGAAAGCACGGAACAAAAGTACAAGAAGGAAAGGAAGGAAGAACAAACCTATTAAGAAAGGTATAATAAACAAGAAATAGTACAAAATGTTCATGTTTACAATTATCAAAATCTAATCACTATCACTTAGTATTTGATCTTATAAATGATTATAATACAGCTAGTAAGACTATGAGTAGTCTGCCTACTATACATTGATGACCTTTACAATAAGAATTCATTAGAAAAACTATCAATCAATACAGGAAGTAAGTAATTAAAAGACTTAGAAATAAATATTGAACATTTCCTATGAAACATTACTGAAGTTAAATTTTAGTTCAATTAAAGCATACTACTTCTAAAATATAAATATTTCTAGTTACGAAACTTTAAAAGGACAGTAGTGATTTATAAATTTATATTAAACAAAACTATCAATATTTAAGAGATGAATATTTTCCCTAATAAGGAATTTAATTTTTTTTACATAAAGCTACATTACAGAATTGTTAAATATAAGTAATTTGTTTGTTCATGACAACAAGCTTACTTTATCAGGATTTAGCAGATTTATTTGACATTGATATTCATGTTAATGTGTTTGGAGTTAAATTGTGGTTAGAGTAAAATCCATATTTTTTTCAAGTGAAGAATATTGCACTAATGTTATATACAAAACAACTGACAAATAATTTCAATCAAGTAGAATAACTTTTGATATAATTAATTAGTACATGAATATTTTTCCTTTAGGCTTACAAACCATAGTGAATGATTAATAAAAAAATTAGTCATATAAACAGATCCAATGACTATTTTCAGGTGAACCATGTGAGTCAGTTCCAATACCCAACAACGTCACGGGCAGTGCGATGGCGGCGACGGCCGCGTGTGCTGGCCCGAGCGGTGGGGGCGGAGCACCACCCGTACCTGCTGCTGCACCCGCCACCACCGCCGGCCATCATAGCCCTTACGACCTGCGCCGTAAGTCGCCGCCAGCTTATCACGAGCCCGGACCTTCAGGTGCTTGCTCATTGCCGGCCAGGAAGAGACCTAGAACGTGAGTAAAGAAAACATTACTAAATAATACTATAAGGTATTTGTAAATTATTTACAAGCAAAATGTAAGCCATTTACAATAAAATCCACATAAATTACACTTACCACAAATAACACACTGTTCTGTTCACAAAATGAACATATTTGTTTAAATTTTTGTTTTCTCTTAGAAACATTGTTTTTAAAAAACTCTACAATTAACATAATAATAAACAATTTGTATGTAATTTAGATTGTTTATTTTACATAAGTCCTGACTCAACTTTCACTTTACAGTTGTGCCTTAAAGTAGAAGATTTGATAAACTAAAATTTTTATTTTTCTCATTATTTAATGAAGACTAGCTGACCGGGCAAACTTCGTAGTGCCTCTATCGATAAAAGACCTAAACTTTTGTATAAAATAAACTTAAAACAAACAAAAAGAATCTGTTCGACGAGGGACACATCAAAGGAAAAACAAAATTGTTATTTTTATTGAATTCCAAGGATTTACATATTTATCTACCTTTTAGACTTTTTCTGGACTTCCACAAATAATTCAAGACCAAAATTAGCCAAATCGGTCCAGTCGTTCTCGAGTTTTAGCGAGACTAACAAACAGCAATTTAATTTTATATATATAGATTTTAGTAATAAATGAATTTTGAATCAACTATTGCTATTACAATTTTACCAACTAATTAATCTTTATATATATAATTCTACTGTATGTGTAGATGTTACTGAACTCCTTCTAAATGGCTGGATTGACTTGAATGAATTTTTGTGTATGCATTCATTAATTTATTTCATTAATTTTGTGTATGCCGGACAACGTCTGTCGAGTCCACTAGTATCATATATATAGATGAAATCATCATATTCTTAAAGAAACAGTAGTTAGCAGAAAGTAGACCAAACCATTTAAAAAAGTATAGGTTCCTTATTTGAAGTAAGGTTTTTTTTATATTTATTTACTCTTCTATAACTAATTAACGAAGGCGTTATTCTTTCATGCCTAATAAACGTTAGTTGGGTGAAATGACGACGGGTCTCTGCAACAGCATGCGATCGTAGAATGACCCTTAGGCTGAAAGGGATTTTTTTTTTTTATTGCCTCTGTAGGCAGACGAGCATACGGCCCACCTGATGGTGAGTGGTTACCGTCGCCCATGGACTTCAGCAATGCCAGGGGCAGAGCCAAGCCGCTTAATACTCTCCACAAGCCTCGTTTGAAGAAGGACATGTCATAGCGCTCGGGAAACACCGTGGAGGGGAGCTCATTCCATAGCCGGATGGTACGTGGCAAAAAAGATCTCTGGAAACGCACTGTGGATGACCGCAGTGGCTCCAGGTAGTATGGATGAACTCTACTCCGGTGGCGGGCGGTGCGATGGTAAAAACGAGACGTTGGTATCATCTCGAACAATTCCTCAGAGCACTCCCCATGGAACATGCGGTACAAAATACAGAGGGAACCGAAGTCCCTCCGCAGACCCAGAGGCTCCAAACGATCCGTGAGAATGGGATTATCGACAATCCAAACGGCTCTCTTCTGTATGGAGTCAAATGGAAGAAGCTGGTATTTGGGAGCCCCGGCCCAGAGATGGGAGCAGTACTCCACGCGAGGCCGGACTTATGCTTTATAGACCAAGTCTTTGTCCAGGCGTGAAGTACCGCTTCGCTCTGTTCAGGACTCCCAGCATTTTGGACGCCAACTTGGCTTTGCCTTCCAAATTACTCCGAAATTGGACATCGCTCGAAATGTCGACCCCAAGTATCCCGATACTCTCGGAAGGTTGCAGGGATACTCCTTGGAATTGCGGCGCCATGACAAAGGGGTCCTTCTTCGCAGTAAAATTTACAAAACGATCATTAGACCTGTCGTGCTACGAAAGTAAACCATGAAAGAGGAAAGTGCATGCGGCCGAGATGCGAATGTTGAGAAGGAATGAGTATATCAGAGGAAGTGTGAAAGTAGCTCCGGTGATTGACAAATTAAACAACGGACGGTTAGCGTAGTATGGACATGTGATGCGTAGACATGAAATGCATGTGACTAGGAGATATATGGAAATGGTAGAGCAAGGTAGAGGAGGAAGAGGTCGACCGAAGAAGACGTGGATGGAGTGTGTGAATGACGATATGAGATAGAGAGAGAGGTTGTTGAGATGATGGCTGATAGAAGCAAATGGAATAAAAAAATCGCTGTGCCAACCCCAAAGAAGAAGAAGAATATTTCATGCTAAAAAAAAGTTTAAAACAATAAATGATAGTCATCCATAACCACGAAAATTTAAGGTTTCGAAACATTAGCAATAGTTTTAATAAAAATAGAAAAATATTAAAATTTTGCTAAAATATTTGTGACTCATAAAATGTATGTGATGCATTTATTTGTTGTTTCAACTCACTGCCACTTATTAAACCTTTTTGGTATATTCGCCATTTTAAAATTATTGATCATCTCTACTGCAATGAAAAAAAAAAGCAATTTATTAGGAACCATATTATTATGCTTTATAAAGTTGAAAAACAATGTGACTCATGTGGCACACAATCGTCGTGACTACCTAAAGACATGAGTGCGATTGTGGTCTCAATGGTATTTTGTAATGGTAATGGTTGTCCCACCCTTCAAAACAGCACCCATGATGGCAAAAATAAGCAGGATAGTGATACCTACCTGTGTCACCATAAAATACACCCTGCCATTCATTCGTGCCTAACTACTGTTTGGGTTGGTTTTTTATTTTTTATTACTTAGATGTGTGGACGAGCTCACATCCCACCTGGTGTTAGTGGTTACTGGAGCCCATAGACATCCACAACGTAAATGCGCCACCCACCTTGAGATATAAGTTCTAAGGTCTCAAGTATAGTTACAACGGCTGCCCCACCATTCAGACCGAAACGCATTACTGCTTCACGGCAGATATAGGCGGGGTGGTGGTACCACCCGTGCGGACTCACAAAAGGTCCTACCACCAGTAATTACGCAAATTATAATGTTATTCCTTCAACATGGAAGTCAATCGTGAACTTTTGTTAAATTCGTATCTCATTAGAAAAATTGGCACCGGCCTACCAGATTCGAACACTGATGCATCACTAGGTACGAATGCACTGGATGTCTTATCCTTTAGGCCAGCTGACTTCAAAGGTGATTGTAGTACTAGTAAATGCTTCAGCATGGAGAATCCTTGGACACCTTTTATGACATCAACGGAAAGAGATAGGTAGTATGAGCTGACTCGACACTGCTTACTCATTCTCAAAACTAATTTATCACTGTAGGTATTTAAATTGACTTATCCAGATTGACTTGTAAAAGCACAGGATAAAAAACTTTTAGTTTCATTGCATAGCTTAGAAAAAGATGTTTCAAAATGTTTTATTTATGGTCACAGATCACTCTCTCAAGGCGTGGACGTGTGCAATGTCTCGCAGTACTTGCAGTATGAGCTGCCGGATGAAGTGTTGCTCTGTATCCTGTCATACTTGACTGAACGCGACCTGTGCCGTGTCGCTCAAGTCTGCAAGAGATTTAATACAATCGCGAATGATACTGAGCTATGGTAAGTTCCACTGGAAAACTAAATAGTTTGTTTTTACCATATTGGAAGAAATTTTATAAAACAATTGAGTCTTCTGCTTGAAGATTGATGGCAAGAAAAACTTTATACTTTATACTATCATGTGACACCAAACACTGTTTCATTGTAAACAAAACAATAAATTATAGCAGAATCTACAGATATAACTCACTGTAGTTGACAGTAGATATTTTGAACAAAAAACTACATGTTATATTTATTTGGGTTATCTACGTTTATAGCATCTGTTTACAATAATGATGACCCAGATAAACTGATACAAACAGCTTAAGAATATGCATTTGATAAAAATATATCTTATAGTATTTGATTTTGATAGAACAATGTGAAAGTGTTGGTACCACCATCATTTATGTTGATGCTCTGAAAAAATTTATTTACATAGTTTCACAGTAATGCTTTTAAAGACTTTGACTTCAAAACTTTCTAAATGAGTGCATGTTTTCGTTCAGGAAAAGTTTATATCAGTCTGTGTTTGAGTATGACACTCCACTGATGCACCCAGCACCGTGCCAGTTTGAGTTTGTAGCGCCTGATGAGTGCGACGCAGACAACCCATGGAAGGAGAGCTTTCGTCAGCTATACTATGGCATACATGTCCGCCCTAGCTTTCGTCTAAAGAAGGATTCGCGTATCAGGCATTTTAATACAATCAGGGTGAGTTTAATTTTAATTACTGGTGGTAGGACCTCTTGTGAGTCCGCACGGGTAGCTACCACCGCCCCGCCTATTTCTGTCGTGAAGCAGTAATGCGTTTCGGTTTGAAGGGCGGGGTAGCCGTTGTAACTATACTGAGACCTTAGAACTTATATCTCAAGGTGTGTGGCGCATTTACGTTGTAGATGTCTATGGGTTCCAGTAACCATTTAACACCAGGTGGGCTGTGAGCTCATCCACAAACCTAGGCAATAAAAAAAAAACTATCACATAATTTTCAAAGCTAATTGTACAAAACTTATAGTAAATAGAACAGTTTACATCCTGCTTTCGAAGGAAAAAATAAATCTTTAGTAGTTTTAATTGATGATTTATAATGTATTTTAAATTAGACGTGTCCTACGGTTTTATTTCCAATAAAGTTTCCGGCGAAAAATAAGAGCTTATGTAACTCGTCCGCTCTCCTCCATAACTGACCAGTTAATTTGTACCTAGTCAGGTCATAAATTCTGTCACATGTTTAATGTAAAATAATTGAAACAAGTTTATTCATTATGTAACCATTCATATACCAAAATGAACTTAACAAAACATAGATTCTTATGACACTAAAGTTTATTCAAAATGACCTCCGTGATTTTGAATACAGGCCTTCAATCTGCGCGGCCAGTCGTCTATCCCAGCACGAACGAGGTCCATGTTAATATCGGCGGCTGCCTTAATCAAGGATGTCTTGAGTGACTCCAAATTTGGACGAGGCTTTGAGCACGCCTTTTCCTCCAAGTGTTGCCATATCTTGTAATCTAACGGATTCAAATCTGGACTGGAGGAGGGCCAGTCTTCGTGCCGGATGAAGTCGATTTCACGCGCCGCCAGCCAGTCTTGTGTGCTCTTCGCTCTATGAGCTGGCGCCGAATCTTGTTGGAATACCCAGTGCCTGTTATTGAACATGGTATGAGAAACAGGTTCCACAAGGTTCGTCAGGACTGTATTTTGATACACAACTGCATTCGTTTTTACACCTTTCTCACAAAAATGTACCTCTGTTAAGCCCCAATAAGAAACTCCCAACCATACCATGAGCGAGGGTGGAAAATGACCTCGTTGGACACGCGGAATACGGTTGCTCGCTTCTTCACTACTGTGTGCGTACACCTTATCATTTTGTTTGTTGTAGGTCTCTTCTACGGTAAAAATTTTTTCATCCGAAAAAAGAATTTCCCGATATTTTTTTCCCGCGTACCGCTTCAACAAAGCGCGGCATCTCTTCATTAGACGAGCATTCAAACGATGTCCTGTTTTTCTTCGATATGCCCGAAGCCTTAAGTCTTCATTTAACACCCTTTTCACCGTGGTTCTGCTTAACCCCATCTGAAGGGCCAACAGTTTCTGCTTACGTTTGGGATTTCTTTGAATTCGCGCCTTCACAGCTTTTATCACTGCTGGAGTCCTAACAGACCGAGGGCGACCACTTCTTGACCTGTCATCTACACTAGAGTCTTCATTGTATCGTTTGATGGTACGATAAACGAATCTTTTGGTTATATTCAAATTTTTCAGTATGTTAAAAATTTGAATTGGCGCGTAACCGCAACGATGCAACGCAATAACTGCAACACGGTCTTCTTTAAGCGTCCACTCCATATTTAAAAATGAGTAAAATTCTAAAAGTATACATTTTTATTTTCATGAACAATTCGAAATTCGAATTCAATAAACTTTTTTGTGGCCAGCATTCTATAAGAAAAGTTTTTACTGTGTGACAATACTTATGACCTGACTAGTTATATCTGTTGGTGCAGTAACTATGAAAACTTAAACTTATGCACCAGTGAACACTCATTTATTATAACAAATATACTCAGTAGTGCTCAGTCATCATATCATTTACAATAATACAAAGTTGGGCATAGGATATGCATTCTTATCATAATACCATGATTTTCTTTGCATAATTTTGGGTATTAAGTCTGTCAATGTACATAGTGTAATAAAAAATAACATAATAATGATCCAGGTTGTAATATATATTTGCAAAATTTTATCTGGTTGAAATCCAATTTTTTTTCAAGGAAGTGGTGACATAACAGTTAACGAATAATTTCACAATGAAGGAGTAAATAACGTTTTGTAAACACAAATTTATAAAAAATTGAGAATTTAATCGATTACCGCGAGTGTTATAAGCCCACCCTTGTAGATACATACATGGTAGACAGCAAATTCTTCATTCGTTCTAGTTTCAAGTATTGGGGAACCATCATACAATACAAAAAAGGAATTCGATCTCATGGTTCAAGGTGGATGACGGCATTCCGGCGGCGATGTGATTTCTAAAGACTTGAATCCTGATCACGCAGGAGCCAATCACCATTGACGCCCTCGACACGTCGTTACGGGTCTATTAGATCCAATAACCTTTGCATTAGACGCCTTTAGCTCTAACACTAGGAGCAGGCATATAGATTCCGGTAACCGTACTCGGCAAACTCGGTAATAAAGAGTTCGACGTGTAACCTAATCTAAACATCAGCCCTCTGAGTTTCTCGCCGGATCTTCTTAGCGGGTCGCGATTCCGGCTCGGTAGTAGATTTATTGCTCTTGAGTTGTTAGGTCGCCTTTGGAGGCGGTAGGCAGCGGCTTGGCTCTGCCCCTAGCATTGCTGATGTCCATGGGCGACGGTAACCACTCATCATCAGGTGGGCCGTATGTTCGTCTGCCTACAGGGGCAATAAAAAAAAGGTGTTCAGGCAGCTGTTACCCGTCTTGGCTGAGCCTTTGCTAAGCCTTTCTTGAAATTGAAAAGGTCTCCAGATCACTAATAATCCCTCAACAACAAAAAAAAAAGGTTTCTAGGGGATTTGGTAACTTAACACTAGATGAGCGTTGAGTTAAATCACCTATCTAATGCAAATAAAAGGAAAACGCAAAATAAGTGAACTGAAATTATTTAAAACAGACTGCACTGGAATTCGTGGAGGAGCGGACAGGCAGCAGTGTAACCGCTAGTACGAATACCGCGGGCCCCACCACGAGCAGCTCTAGCAGTAGTGCCGCAAGCACGACCAACACTAGCAACAGTAACGTGTGCTCGTGCAACCCCACTGGCGCTTGTACGTGTCGCCGCCCGCAACCAACCCACCAACCGGCGCTAGTCTTCATACACGCTGGACTATATCAAGAGGAATGTCTTGCTATTGATTCTGATGTGCAGCTTATCGGTGAGTTACAAGCTTCCTATTTGCATACTTGTGATTAAACTGGTGGTAGGACCTCTTGTGAGTCGGCATGGATATCACCACCCTGCCTATTTGAACCATGAAACAGTAATGCGTTCCGGTTTAAAGGGTGGGGCAGCTGTTGTAACTAACTGAAACTTTACAACTTATTTCTATTATCTATGGGCTCTAGTAACCACTTAACACCAGGTGGGCTGTGAGCTCATCCACCCATCTATGCAATAATAAAAACTACAAAGTTGACAAGGGTGTTTTTATTTACTTGCGTTAATTTTATATCATACCATCATAACACGATAGATTGCATGCAAAGCGTTGCAAATACATTGCAGGACAGACAATTTAGAGGAGGAGACTATTATAATTTTTTTAATTTGACCATAAATCAATACCTAAAATGTATCAGTTTAAGTAAACATGTGATGTTAAACAGTTGACAATAACCACAATAATAACACAATAGACAACATGAATTGAATCTGCATGTGTCAATTGCTTAATGCATTCCTTGTAGAATGGTGAAAATAATTCTTCAAATGCAAGCCTAATTGATTTTGGAAATTTGTTCTACTTTTAACAAGACAAACTACCGCTAGTATTCATGTTATAACTCGAATCCATTACAATTTAAATTCAGTGAGTCTAATTTAAACTTTTAGGTTGTGCGACGGGCAATGTAGCGGAATCTGTAGTACTTGAGCGTGAAGCGGAATCGACGCTGACGTTTGCGGAGGGAGCGACTCGGGCTTATGCCGGACACATGACTCTCAAGTTCTCACCTGATGCAACAAGTACCATGCAGCATCATAAGCACTTCTGTCTCGAGGTCTCAGATAACTGTTCACCCACAATCGATCACTGTATTATCAGGAGCGCTAGTGTTGGTTAGTACATTGTGATTAAGAAATCTATTTTGGGAACTAGTTTGTGACCATAAAAATATATAAAATGAATCGTCTTCTCCAGTGGGTGCAGCAGTGTGCGTTAGCGGTGCCGGCGCGAATCCCGTAATCAAGCACTGTGACATTAGTGACTGCGAGAACGTTGGCCTCTATGTCACAGACTACGCGCAAGGCGCTTATCAGGATAATGAAATCTCAAGAAACGCCCTTGCTGGCATATGGGTCAAAAATTTTGCCAACCCTATTATGCGTCGTAACCATATACATCACGGACGTGACGTCGGTATATTTACGTTCGAGAATGGATTGGTAAGGACCATTTTATAAGGCTTTTCAGCTTTTCATGTGTGCTCAAAATGTTAACTAAATAAGTTATTAATCATAAGTTAATAATGTGCCATTATAGTATATAAAAAACAACATTTACAGGGTTACTTTGAAGCCAACGATATTCACAACAATAGAATCGCCGGTTTCGAAGTGAAGGCCGGCGCGAACCCCACCGTAGTGCACTGCGAGATCCACCACGGTCAAACTGGTGGTATTTACGTGCACGAATCTGGTTTAGGCCAATTTATTGATAACAAGATACATTCGAATAACTTTGCCGGCGTATGGATAACGTCCAACAGCAACCCCACCATACGGCGTAATGAAATATATAACGGGCATCAAGGAGGCGTGTACATATTTGGCGAAGGACGAGGTCTCATTGAACATAATAATATATATGGAAATGCTCTTGCTGGTATACAGGTGAGCTCATTAGATGTTTTAATTTTGAATCTTCTTGACACTTAAATTAATTAATTTAACTTTTAAGTTATACACCGACAAGAATACTCAACATGTTATAATACAATAATGAATTATTCCAGATACGCACAAACAGTGATCCTATTGTGAGACATAATAAGATTCATCACGGGCAGCATGGAGGTATATACGTACATGAAAAAGGTCAAGGACTCATTGAAGAGAATGAAGTTTATGCCAACACATTAGCTGGTGTTTGGATAACTACTGGTTCCACACCTGTTCTGCGCCGCAACCGTATACATTCAGGAAAACAGGTCTGATTATTTGCGTTATATAGTGCTTTGGCTTCACTACAATATTATTACAAAAGTCCTTGCTCTGACATGTAAGATGTCAGGTGTATTTCATAGTTAGTGATGTATTTATGCTAAAATTAAAATGTAGCACCAGGTACTAATGTATCTATATAAATATGTACATAACATGTTCATGATAAAGTTCCACATTAAAAGAATACCATCATGTAGTAAAACTAAATTTTACATTTTCAAAAATTTTGCTGTAGTAAGTCATGAATGTTTTAGGCATCTTACCACTGCTGTCAACAATCTATAAAATGGAATACATAAAATAACTTAAAACATACCCATTAAAAAGTTTTAAAAATAAAATTACCTTTAGTGTAAAAAGTATTTAGAATTCTGGGGGTATTTACTATACCAAAAGTTGTGTTGTGCTGAAGAATAAATTTGTATATGATTTAAGAATGAGTGCAAGTTCATACCCATATGTTGTATTTATTTCAATAAAAATACTTATATACATTAATGAATATGTCGGTAGTTTGAATCCAATTAAGTTCAATTTGTTATTATGGTTGTTTGTAATAGTTATTATAGCATATTTTCAACAAAATATGGATCACAGAAATTAAGTGAGTCACAGACAGGACAGTATTCTCTACTCTAATATAAAATAAACCTGTTATTGTTTAGTGTAATTGTTTTTTTTTTTGTGAAAATAATATACGGAAATATAAGAACAGTTGATCTATTTTATATAACCACTTCATTACTAGGTTGGTGTATACTTCTATGACAATGGTCACGGCAAATTAGAAGACAATGACATATTCAACCACCTATACTCTGGAGTTCAGATTAGGACAGGCAGCAACCCTGTTATCAGAGGAAACAAAATTTGGGGTGGTCAGAATGGTGGTGTACTTGTATACAACGGGGGCCTCGGATTGTTGGAGCAGAACGAGATATTCGATAATGCGATGGCCGGTGTATGGATTAAGACTGATTCAAACCCAACGCTCAAGAGGAATAAGATCTTCGACGGACGTGACGGGGGCATTTGTATTTTTAATGGTGGGAAGGTGAGATTATTAATAGAGATATTTAGTTTATGTTTTGTAAATTTTAAAAACACGATATATAATTTTTGTAGAATATTCAAGATTAAAATCTGATTTTAGCATCATGAATTGAATCTTAATCAGACAAATTTAGATTCAGTTGTAATAAATTAGACAATTTGGTCCTTTAAATAAAATAAAAAAGCAAATGATGGAAGGGCGTTATTGTTTTCAATAACATATCCCTTGATTGAATTGATTTTAATCAATTAATCAAACACAAATTTGAAGTATAACAGTTTGCAGCAATAAATATAAAAGTCCCAACCATCAGCAGACTTAACCTTAAAATAACCTAATAGATATTGATCTGTTTCTGATCTTACAATCTTTACAACTGGTAACTTAGTACTTAACTTTAATCTAATCGTCTATGTATTTATAAACATACATAATATCTATCTATAAATAGGCAAACACGAAACAGTTGAACACCATCATTTTCTCCTTTGTTTGTTGGCCAAATTTTTTTTTAATTAGATTTTTATAGTGTAACCTTCAATGCAGAGATGTAATACATAACATAAATAAGTTGTGGGTGTCAGTAATTATATTGAAATTTCCTCCATAGTTGGTGATTAATTAATTGGCTTTGGTTACTATTTAACGTGAGCTCGTTCACTCATACAAAATTAAAATTTTATTTTTATTCTCATTACAATTAAATATTATACAATTAAATATTACATATTTAACAACAAATTTGCTATATATCCTAGTTGTGAAGTAGTAGTATCTTACAAAAATAAGCTATTTGTTTACAGGGAGTGTTAGAAGAGAATGACATATTTCACAACGCGCAAGCAGGCGTCCTGATCTCAACGCAGAGCCATCCAGTATTACGTCGGAACAGGATCTTTGACGGACTGGCCGCCGGTGTCGAGATTACTAATAATGCAACCGCCACCCTAGAACATAATCAGATATTTAATAACAGATTCGGAGGTAATTTCTTTTATATTCTTGTATACTTAATGCTTTGTCCTTTTTTGAAATTGTCCTTTGAGAAATTGTAAATGGGCTTTATTATACATTATTTTGTAAGTTTGCGCTCTTGCCATGTGAAATGTGCAAGAAATTTTCAAAATAGTTGAAGCAAATTAGATGTAGTTCTGTAGAAAAAATATGAAAGGAAATGCTTTCCATTTAATGGGGTGCATTACTCTGTAAACTGATTCTGAATGTTGTTATTTCGAACTTGTATGTTGGTAGAAAATGTTTTAGCGCAATTGAGGTTTTTTCTATTCTGTAATAATTACCATTACAGTTAAAATATTGTTCAATTGACATAAAATATATCTTTAAAGAATATCATTAAATGTTAAGAAGACTGATGTAAAATTGTAATTTGCAGGTCTGTGTCTGGCTTCTGGCGTTACTCCTTTAGTTAGGGGAAATAAGATATTCAGCAACCAAGACGCCGTTGAAAAGGCTGTCGGCGGTGGACAGTGTCTCTACAAAATCTCTTCTTATACTTCCTTTCCGATGCACGATTTCTATAGGTAAGAAAAATCATGGTCTCTGGATGAATTTTTCATTAAACTCTTTCTTGTAGGTCACTAAATTATATAATAGTTCATGAGCATTAAGTGCAATCGAACTGTGTCTATCAGTTATAATATAAACATCATTTTCCATAATTCAATGTAAGTTAGCAATTTTTAGTAGTTAAAATTGCCAGACAATCTTACAACTCAATTTGAATGCTGCTTCTTAGATTCCGCATCTTAGATTAGACCGAAATGTCTCGTGCATTAGTACAACAGCTGTTCGACATTTTAAAACTGAATGTTTAGATTACTTTGCGACAGAAATAGCGATATAATGGTACTCACCAGCGCCGGTTTGGATCTGGAATTTAATAGAGGGACTTTGGAAAATGATGAAGATATATATCTTAAAGACTTTTTTTTTTTATTGCTTAGATGTGTGTACGAGCTCACAGCCCACCTGGTGTTAAGTGGTTACTGGAGCCCATAGAGACCTACAACGTAAATGCGCCACACACCTTGAGATATAGTTCTAAGGTCTCAGTATAGTCACAACGGCTGCCCCACCCTTCAAACCGAACGCACGAAGATGATATGTGTGGTAATACAGATTTTTCGAATAGAACAACCGTTACGACACTGATGTTTTTTTGTTGTTGTCGTAGATGCCGTAGATATCAGTCCTTTAAGCTGTGTCAACTTATTTTGTATATTTTTTTAGGTGCCAGACGTGCAATACGACAGACCGCAATGCAATCTGCATGAACTGCATCAAAACGTGCCATTCCGGTCATGACGTCGAATTTATTCGTCATGACAGGTAGGTCTATCTATAGATCTATACATACAAATCTAGGTTTTTTTTTTATTGCCCTTGTAGGCGGACGAGCATACGGCCCACCTGATGGTGAGTGGTTACCATCGCCCATGGACTTCAGCAATGCCAGGGGCAGAACCAAGCCGCTGCCTACCGCTTAATACTCTCCACAAGCCTTGTTTGAAGAAGGTCATGTCATAGCGCTCGGGAAACACCGTGGGGGGGAGCTCATTTCATAGCCGGATGCTACGTGGCAAAAAAGACCTCTGTAAACGCACTGTGGATGACCGCAGTGGCTCCAGGTAGTATGGATGAATAGTTAAGTATTAGTTTCTAAGAGTAAATTCAAAGAAAAAAGAAAGGGATACAATAACAAAAAAAAAACGACCATTTCATGAATAAAGTAATTCATATATTTCAGTTTTATTTTTGACCCCATCCAACTTGAGATACGAGATCTCAGTATAGTTACAACAGCTGCTCCACCCGTCAAACCGAAACGCGTTACTGCTTCACGGCAGAAATAGGCAGGGTGGTGGTACCTACCTGTGCGGACTCACAAAAGGTCTTGGCACCAATAAATAAATCTATTGGGATAGAAAACTTAAGTAATTTTCGAGATACCTTAAATACATTGTACGATTTAGTATAAAGTTTTTATTTTTTATTGCTTAGATGGGTGGAAGAGCTCACAACCCACCTGGTGTTAAGTGGTTACTGGAGCCCATAGACATCTACAACGTAAATGCGCCACCCACCTTGAGATATCAGTTGTAAGGTCTCAGTATAGTTACAACGGCTGCCCCACCCTTCAAACCAAACGCACCCACAAACGTACATTGTACGATTTAGTATAAAGTTTATGTTGTCTGTCCAAGGTTCTTCTGCGACTGCGGCGCGGGCACGCTGTCCAACCAGTGCCAGCTGCAGGGCGAGCCCACGCAGGACACGGACACGCTGTACGACTCGGCCGCACCCATGGAGTCGCACACGCTGATGGTCAACTGATGTCGCCGCCGCAACCCGCACTACTATTTTTTATTACCTAAAACTTCCTAGATGTACGTTCCTACGGGAAGTCGCCGATCTGTCCGGCCGTTTGTCTATATTCGTAATCGCGTTTCGAACGTTGTCGCTGTCTCTATGTGTAGTAAATTTTGTAATCGTCGGTACTTAAAACTGTTTCATCGAGTAGTAGTATCGTTGCATTCCCAAATTGTAATCGTACCGTTAGATCAAGATATCACGTTTAGAATAATGCTATTCATTTTATAAAATTAACTGGTAGTGAGGTACGTAATATCGACTAGTTTGGATAATCGTCGATGTTTTATAATTATTTTGTTATCACCGGAAAAATATTATTCCCATATTATTACAATCTGAATGGCGACTCGCTGTCAGGACGGCTGAACATTCATCGATATAAACTGTAAATTTTATCTATTGACGACGATATACTGTATTATTTGTTGGGGCCAAGGGCGGATCCAGGGGGGGGGTCATGGGGGTCATGACCCCCCCCTGAGCTGGTCCCTAGGTGGACCACATATTGAACATAATGATTTTAGGACACAATATATTGTTGCTCCTTATATTGCTCCTTAATTAATTTAATATAATATAATAACTTTGTATGATGGCAAATGTTTGGGAACGAACGCATTGAAAATTTGAATTTTACCGCGCCACACTCGCGCGCGCTTGTCTACAACGTAACGTCTAGGTCTTTCTCTACGTTGCGCAGACTTAAATCGTGGCTAAGATCTTCAATGGTTGAAGATCGCCTAACCGGACTGGCACTTCTCCACGTTCATAAAAACGTACCCATTGACGTAAATGACGTAATAACCCGTTTCGGGAGAAGACGTAAAAGAAAAAAATATTTTGTTATTTAAATATATGTATTTTGTCTGTTTCTATTTTGTTTGTTGGAAACCCTTGTCCACCACCACCACCTGTACCACTTTTGCGGAGTTTTGCGTCATACCCCTCGACATACCTCTAGCTGTTATGACAAACCATTCACCACGGTTATGGAATATAAATAAGCTGCCTCATTCCGGGCGTGATAGTGCTTCTCTGGATGTCTTCAAGAGAAGATGACAATATCCACCAGCCGATCGTCATCGCATCCGTTTATCTCCCCCCTGACAAACCCCTCCTGAGCAGTGACCTCGAGACACTGCTCGGTATGGGGGACGCGGTCATCCTGGCAGGCGATTTAAATTGCCACCACACTAGGTGGAACTGCCATCGCACGAATGTGAACGGTAGGCGTCTCGACGCGTTCATAGACGACCTCACATTCGAGATATTCAACCCCCCGACCCCCACGTGCAATCCGTACAACGCCGCGCGTCGTCCAAGCACAATAGATCTGGCACTGCTGAGGAACGTAACTCTGCGCTTGCGCTCCATCGAGGCAATGTCAGAACTCGACTCAGACCACCGACCTGTCGTCATGCAGTTCGGTCGCCCACTTAACCGCGAACCAGATACGAGGACCATGGTGGATTGGAAGAAGCTGGGCACGTGCTTAGCTGACACCGCTCCACCAATCCTCCTCTGCGGCCCGGATTCAACCCCATCCCCCGAGGACACAGTCGAATCCATAAACATCTTCACTGATCACGTCTCGACGGCGGTCATAAGATCTTCAAAACAAGTCGATGTGGAGGACTGCTTCCACCGCATCAGACTTTCCCCCGAACTTAGGGACCTCGTAAGAGTCAGAAACGCGGCAATCCGGGCCTACGATCGATATCCCACGGATTCAAACCGGACTCGGATGCGTCGCTTACAGCGGGAGGTCAAATCCCGCCTAAGCGACGCCCGAAACGAAAACTGGGATAGTTATTTAAAAGAACTCGCGCCCACTCACCAAGCATACTGGCGACTAGCTAGGACCCTCAAGTCCGAAACTATAGCCACTATGCCGCCTCTCGTACGCCCCTCAGGCCAATCACTGGCTTACGATGACGATGACAAGGCAGAGTTGCTGGCCGATGCACTGCAAGAGCAGTGCACCACCAGCACTCAACACGCGGACCCCGAACACACCGAGTTCGTCGACAGGGAGGTCGAGCGCAGAGCTTCCCTGCCGCCCTCGGACGCGTTACCCACCATTACCACTTCCGAGGTTAAGGAGGCGATCGATAGCCTACAACCACGGAAAGCTCCCGGCTCCGACGGCATCCGCAACCGCGCGCTTAAATTGTTACCAGCCCAAGTGATAACGATGTTGGCCACCATTTTAAATGCTGCTATGACGAACTGCATCTTTCCCGCGGCGTGGAAAGAAGCTGACGTTATCGGCATACACAAGCCGGGCAAACCGAAGAATGAAACCGCGAGTTACCGCCCCATCAGTCTCCTCCCGGCGATAGGCAAACTATACGAACGGCTCCTTCGTAAACGCCTCTGGGACTTCGTATCCGCGAATAAAATTCTTATAGACGAGCAGTTTGGATTCCGCGCCAGACACTCGTGCGTCCACCAAGTGCACCGCCTCACGGAGCACATCTTACTAGGGCTGAATAGGCGGAAACCCATTCCGACAGGAGCCCTCTTCTTCGATATAGCGAAGGCGTTCGACAAAGTCTGGCACAACGGTTTGATATACAAACTGTATAACATGGGAGTGCCAGACAGACTCGTGCTCATCCCTCTCACCTCCCTCGTGAGACCCTCTCATCGTGGCCGCCGGTAACTACATTCCCGATCCTGCGGACAGAATGGAAAGCAGTCGTCGTCGCCCAAAACACGTCATCTCGGATCCTCCCGATCCACTAACGGTGCTTTTAGGTACTTCAAGCACCGGTCACCGTTCTCGTCGAACCCGTCGCTTGCGACGAAGGGCTCGACGAGTAAATTAACTCTCAGACACAGCCCACTGAGTTTCTCGCCGGATCTTCTCAGTGGGTCGCGTTTCCGATCCGGTGGTAGATTCTGCAAAGCACGGCTCTTGCTAGGGTTCGTGTTAGCAACGTCATCAGGTTTGAGCCCCGTGAGCTCACCTACAAAAGTTAGGGTTACGCTGACATAGCCTCTCAAGGCTCTCAGCTTAGGTAGGAAAAAAAAAAAAAAACAATATGTACGTGTATATGTACAAGTTATTATGTGTTAAGTTTTTCAAGTGTACAATAAAGAATAAATATTGTTAAGTACAGTACTTACGTACATTAATAAAATACCTACTTTTTACTTGTATCTATTGTTATCAAAATTAAATTATAAGTTCTTGACTTGACCATGACTATGTGACCCCCTCCTGGCACCAAAGCTGGATCCGCCCTTGGTTGGGGCATTCGTTTGGCTATCCTGGCGGCGATGTTTTATCCTTGAGACGTTTTAGTTAATAAAGTGTTAGAAGTGCGCTATGTTTAAATTATGTAAGTTTAGTGTAGTGCGGCCGCGCTCGTGGTGGCACACGCGGCATCTAATTTCTCGTTTAGGAGTCCGCCTTGCCTAACTGTTTCGGCCCTCCTGATGCGCTTTGTAAATATTTATGTCACACAATAATCGAAATGTAGTAATTAATGTATTTGTATCATTATATTTTTATTATTGATCACAATATGTATGTTCGTTAATGTAAGTAACGGTAAGAAGAATGGGAGCGAGACGCCGCTCGTCAGCTTCGTGTTGGTAAAAGACCACTATTACGTTGAGCCAGTAGATAGTGTGAAAGGAAATGGTCTCTGATATATATATATATATATATTCAAATTGAGTACGAATACACAATGCGTATTGAATTGGAGAAGATCTTAGGTACAATTGATATTTTTATTGTTAATTTAAATTTTGGTATTGATATGGATCGAAAAGCAATGCGTGAAACTGGAATGTGCCGTGCGTTAGCGGCCGGAGTGCTGATAGTGATAAGTTAGCCGATAAGCTATAAGAAATCTAAATTACTCAGTAATCACTATTGCAAGTTTCGAATTGTTAAATTATCCTCCATAGCACGGTCTGTTCTGATTCTGCTTTTATAATCCTCAATCTGTGATCATCGCTAAACGTGTTAGTGAACATAAACTTAGTTTAAAACCACGCGTATCAGAATTGTGACATTATTATTATTAGTTCGTTGAAAGGATAAAATGCTTTATATTATATATTTTGCTCCTACTAATACTGAGATAAAACGAGGATGAATTTACAAGGTAGTTGTTAATTACGTGATTTCTACTTTACATTTAAAAGGCTTAATGTTAAGAATAGCAAAAAATTATTAGTAAAGTTATCTTATACATTAAAGAGAACTTAAATTTTGTTTTCCATTTACCATTTTTTTTTCTTTTACCTTTTCTATCTTTTGTATTTAGCAATACTAATAGTGGTCAGGTGATTAACAACTTTCTGTTAAACTTTAATATATTTGGATGTAAAATTATTTATTAAATTGTCAGTATGTTTTAATTTATTGAACTCAGAACTGGATTTTTTCTACATGAGAATACTACTGTAAAAGCCGTGATATACATAATATAATATTATATATTGGCATTTTATTTACCCTGGCTCTACTTTTTCTTTGTCAATATAAATTTCTAGAGTAATAATTTTTGTGATTAAGGGACGCGGTATACATGACATCGGACACACTAAGATAAATTCAAAATATAGAGATATTCGTAGAACCTCAAAACTAGATATTTTCTAAAGCCAACTATTTTATTGTCGTTTTGATGTTAAGGCTCATAGCTTCGCCCTTGCTTCCCAAGGCTTCAGGCTGTCTATGTATGAGGCATACAAGAAGATCGCCGTACCGTACTGCCGATCACTGATCAGCTGGCGATCCTCAAGATACTTAAGGAGCTCGATGTTTATGATTCACTTCATCACCTTACAAAGAAGGAATTAATTACGATATGACTGTAACTCGAGAGGTGTGGACCCCGACCGAAGGTGGGTGACTTCGGGTCTTTTTTTGTAGGCGGACGAGCATATGGTCGACCTGATAAGGAGTGGTCGCCGTCGCCCATGGACTTCAGCAATGCCAGATGCAGAGCCAAGCCGCTGCCTACCGTAAACCGCTTAATGGTAAGTGGTTACCGTAGCTCATATACTACTACCAAATACTTCAAACCATAGATTAAATATTATTTTTTAATTAATATTTTTACTATTCTACCAATGCCTCATTTAAAAAAAAAAATTCGGTATTGATGTCATTACCAAATCCTCATGAGAATATTGAAGTGCTTGTAGGAAGAGATCTTGATGATTTGTTTGAAATGATCCCATTAATCATTAACTTCATTTATATCTCTCCCGAGCACAGTTCCACTATATCATAGATAATATCACTTCATATTTGCTATACTATATTTAATATAACTATTAATCTGATTTAACCCCAGTGCTCATGCGCAAGTTATTTCCAAAGATATTTTTTGCCACGTATCAACTGGCTTTGAAATTAAGTTTCTTCCGCAAGATATTTCCTGAGCGCTACCAAGTCCTTCTTCAGAGGTTTGAAAAAGTTGAAAGTAGCTTAGTTGAACCTCTGGCATTGCTGATGTCTGTAGGCTTAGTGCGAGTTTCAAAAATCGAATCGAATGACTCGCATCGAGTGTACGCTCTTCACGGTGAAACGTGCGGAGCTCTGAGTGCGAGTTACTCGATTTGCAGGACGTTTATTCATCTTGAGAAGCGATAATTTTTTCTCTTATATTGGTAGCACGCAAGGTTTTTTTTTAAGGCATTTAATTGAAATACCAAGCTTTTTACCGATATTTATAATTAGTCGGGTAATGGGTAATGTACCTGTGCTTAGTGCGAGTTTTTTTAATGACTCAGTCGATGTCAATGTTATGTTTAATTTGTGTGAGGTTGTATCAGTGCCACCTAGTGGTTAACTTATGAATCTCATTTTGTGGGAGAGAGAAGGTTTGTTTATGTTGCTGTCTCATGTATCGAATAGCTTTACCGAAGTGAGCCTCTCGATTATTGTATGTGCGAGTGCGAGTTGCAAATTAATGGATTTTGAGAGTATTTCTTCACTTTCAAGCAAGTTAAGTAGTCACTAAAAATTTTGCCGTGAAACCAATACTATATCAAGATTTTTTTCTGTCGTTTTTAATAATAATGTTGTTTTTTAAGGTTTTATCTATTCTAATGGTTTATACACATATATTTTTTCGGTTAGAAAATTTTATAGACGTCTAGCTAGTTGTAAATACATATTAATAATTTGCTTTTTCATTTAATTTTTATTAAATCATTGCTTTTTTTAAAGAGTTGTTTGATGAGAGAGAGAGTGAGATAGAGTATTCTTTATTGTACACAAAATGAATACTTAAATATTGCAAAACAATATTAACAAAAAAAGAGTACAATTCTTGGTCTTATCGCTAAGAGTGATCTCTTCCAGACAACCATTAGATGGGCAAGAATAATTTCGAAATGAATTGCACACTGCGTACCTATCTATTGAAATATATACACACACACACGCACACGCACATACACCACACACACACACATACATACATATACATATTTACCCATACATACGTACAGATATATATTTATGAATTAAATAGAAATTTGAACAATGTAATAATAATTTTGCTTCTTTACACATTTATAAATAAGGATGGATGCTCGTAATAATTTTAGTATATTTGGGCCACCTAATGAAAATCATCAACACTATTACCGTAAATACAATCATTTTATAAACGTTCAACGGGTAAATTATTAAACTTATATAGAACAGAATTTCTTTAATAAAAATAAGCTGAAATAATTACCTATTCCAAGATTAATTATGTTAAGTATGTCTAAATATGTAATTACAATTAAATAAATTCTATAGTAAACTTCTAATTCTAATACTTCTATTAAAGTTACTAAAAATTATGTTTATGCTGGGCAGATTTCGTGTATTTTAAAGGTTACGCCATTACGGCAAAGTTTGTTTACGAAATTGCACCCTTAGAATGGAAGTGGTATAACTAAAAAATTTAAGATTTGTTTTATATTTCAAAACTCTTATGTATTATTATTAAGAACCTACATTTGAGTCGACTATTATCAAAGGCGGCAATCTGACTTTTGGACAATGATTGGTAAATCAGAAAAACGAATTATTGACTTTGTATTCCATTGGCAGTCACAAAACTCTTCGGAAAGACATCTTAGTTAGATAACAGGTTAACTATTAACCTTTATTTAATGCAGGTTTTGAACCGTATTCTTTGAAGGAGACGATTATATTCAAATAAATCTGTATTGACATATCAATAAATTTTTTTTGTCCAAATGCACAGATTGCCACCTTTGATAATAGACGACTCATTTTAAGTAATACGTGAAACAAAAATGTTGTACCACTTTTTACGAAAATTGCGCGGACGGAGAAGTATGAAATTTTCCACGCTTATAGAGAATATAGAGAAGGAGTGCAGATTGCTAATTTTTTTTTTAATTGTGCATAAACAAAAAATAAATAAACTAAATCAATAAAAAAACCTTACACACATTACCATGTATTTGACACACACACACACACATGCATTTATACTTTTTTTGTTTATTGATTTATCAATCTGTGGTCAAATTGAGAATAGATTAATATTTTTTGTCTTTAATATTATTTTTCTATAATGTAGCCTTGGCGACATAGAGCAATGATTATTATAGAAATGATGATAATAGAAAGGTGACAATAGAACTATAATAATGTTCAAACTTAAAATTTAAATAAATTATGGTCTAATTTCGACCACTGGACTACCATTAGTAGATAATAATAAAATCATTTATTGCCTTTCTCACAGATTTAGATTATTACAGGCAGCCTACAAGGAAACAACAAAAAAGCAAAGCACTATTATATCATTTCTGGCAAGCAGCTCAACATTTGCCCTTGTATATTATTAATAGGAATTTTATTAAGAATATTGACAATTTATGAGGATTTTGACAAGTACGGATTAGTTATGGATATAGTTACATATTGTAAATTAAATTAGTTTTATAAGTGCAATAAAAAATAATTTAAATGATAAAATGATAAAGCCATACCTTTTTCCAATGTGACGATTAGAGGGATAAAATTAAACAGTCTCTTTTAGTCTAGAAAAGGACAAAGTACTCTTTCTGTCTTTTTCAAATAAAATGGCATGCCTTAAAGTGTTTAAACCGAAAAACTAAAAAAATACAATTATTGTATTACAATATTGAAGTTTACCAGAAACTAAGAATTTTGGGTTGAGCCACTTTAATTCTAAAGGTACAAAATAGTATTGAACACGTGACATTACCCGAATAATTTTGAAAGTAGTTGGTTCCCATTAAAATGCTGTTAAAATGCGTTGTATTTCATTTAGACGGTCTAATGCCAAAACATCACGTGCTACCAATATACGAGAAATAATATTATTGCTGCTCTCGGTGAATAAACGTCCTGCGAAGCGAGTAGCATATCTCAACTCACACTCACAATTCTTCATTTTTCACCGTATAGAACGTAAACTCGATTTGATTTTGATTTATTCATTTACAATTGAACAACTAGGAAAAAAAGATGAAAAGACATTTTGGAGGGACCGCGAGGAGCTAAATTGTGTGAATTGTTTTATTTTGTCTATTTAATGTTTCTTAGTTAATGCGTATTTAATATTTCTTCGTGTATAAGTGTAATTTTGAGACCGTCCTGGCCTAAAGGTTAAGGCGTCCGTCCGGTGTATTCGTATCTTGCAATGCACCGGTGTTCTAATCCCGCCGGCGGGTATCAATTTTTCTAATGAAATGCGTACTTATCAAATGTTTACGATTGACTTTCACTGTAAAGGAATAGCATCATGTAATAAAAATCAAACCCGCAAAATTAATTTTTGTAATTACTGGTGGTAGGACGTCTTGTGAGTCCGCACGGGTAGGTATCACCACCCTGCCTATTTTTGCCGTGAAGCAGTAATGCGTTTCGGTTTGAAGGGTGGGACAACCGTTGTAACTATACTGAGACCTTAGAACTAATATCTCAAGGTGGGAGGCGGCATTTGCGTTGTAGATGTCTATGGGCTCCGGTAACCACTTAAGATTAGGTGGGCCGGGAGCTCGTCCACCCATTTGTGCAATAACAAAGTAACGTGGGTTTATTAACTGTTTAGTATCTGTGAAAGTGCGAAAATTTTAAAAAATTAAACAAAACCGCTGGACGTAGCTTCTCGAAGTCTTCGAAAAGGTCCACTGAAAAAAATCTCAGTATATAATCAGCATTTTGCAGAGATTATATTTTATCCCATATTATCTGATCTCATTTCATTTCATTCCATGCCAATTGATTAATGCTTCAAATTAATCAAATCCATTTCACTCCATATTATCATTTTTCATAAAAAAAGATTAGGCTCTATGGCATGATATTTTTGCCTCTCTAGTTGGAAAAATAAAACTACTAAAGAAATACTCGATCGAAACGTTAAAATCCACTAATTTGTAACACGCACTCGCACAAATGTCATTCGTGGTACTAATTTCGGTAAAATTACTCGGTTACGAGATCACAACGTTAATATGAACTCGCACTCACAAAATAACACCGAGTACGTTTGCCGCTAGGGGCGCTGTTCCAATTGCATACAAATTTGAGCAAACTGGCTCGCTAGTGAGAACGTTACAAAACTCGCACTAAGCACACTGAACACTCGGTGGCCACTCACCATTAAGCATGTTTGTCTACCAAATCGCAATAGTGTTCATTCAAAACGCATCTAAACAAGGATTGGTTGATAATGTAATTTTATGGTTGTATTATGAACTTAAACGCGTGATGTGTCACAATGTAAGATATATAGAAATGAAATAGCATGTATTCATTTTTATTTTAATACAAATCAAGATGAGTAGGTAAAGGTTAATTATTTATATATAATATGGCCACTTGATTTAAAAATTATCAAACAATAGTAACTTTACAATATATAATACTATTAAAATGTTTAATTGTATGTTCGTTGGAGTTTTTGTCGCGGTGATCTTCTTTTAGGTGATACATGTACTGCTTTCATTGGGGTATTGGACTTCTTTCCATCTGCAGACTGGACAATAGTTCTTGTAGTTTTACTGGTAATGAGAGACTTTTTTAGAGTTGGTATTTGTGGAGTTCTGCATGTAAAGTTTGCCCCATTCGTTTGAGGAGAAATTACTTTCTTGATTGGCGATGACATCTTATTTGTTCTCCATTCATTATATAGTGAAGATTTGGTAGGCACAAACGGCACAGCGGGTATATTCTTAATACTTTTCACAGGCGTGATGGGTTCCTCACTGCCATGCATCTTAGGCCTAACAAGAGCGACAGCTTTTTGGGTTCTTATCGGTTGTTGACCACTAACCCTGGGACGCCTCGCAAAGCCGATATTGGCAACTTTTTCATTTCGTTCAGATGATTTATCAGAACTAGATTCGAATAATTTTGCTTTCGCAAGAACTGCTCCGGCGTTTTGCCGCCTGAGTTTGTTCACGGACGGCCTTCCCGTCGTCCCAGAGTTGTCAACTTCGCCGGTCTTGTTCATGAAGAAAGCGGCTGCGCTTCGCCATTTCTGCTGTATTGGACTCTGTTTAGAATATTTGTGTGTGTTTCGATCGACCACATTTTGATAACAGGGCCTCTGTTCTAAGCTATTCGACTTTCCGCTAGAATCATGCGAATTATTCAACGAAGTTTCCGAAAGCGTATTTTCAAAACTATTATTGCTTGTTAAATTTAATGATCTTCGAGCTTGAATTTTACTCACAGGTTTTTCTCGATTATAATCTGGAGCAAGACTGGTCCGTTTCCTGAGATGATATTTTTTACTACTGTCAGAAGTATTATTGAATGAGTTGTCAGATTCCTCCCAATCAGTGATTTTAATTTTTGGCGTCGTTTTTGCGGGTTTGGCACTTTTCGTTCTTTGACGACTCAGACCGATGTAAGGATAAAACCTATCGGTGACGTGACTAGCTTGAGACTGTGAAGGCACATTCCAAGATTTGTGCCTCACTATTTTTGTAAGGTTTTCTTTCGATCGTCTTCGTATTGAGCCTATTTTCCTAGCACTCGGGGACCGTATAATTTTGGCTTCTTCTGTGGGTCGAATTTTAAGCTCCTTGCTTAATCTACGAGCTAAATTATCTGAGCTGGGACAATGAAGCATTGCTACTTCTTCCAGAGTTTGTTCGTACACATTCTGTACTTGCTGTAAAGGTTGTATACGTGGCTGTATTGCATCAGTGAATTCCCTTGAGAGTCTGTTCTCGATGGCGGAAACTCTACTTTTGATTTCCTCATATTCTTGTTTGGAAATTCTGACGTAATCTTTCTCTTGTTTCATGTCCGGTGATAAATCTATCGTGTTGTGAGCACTGAACAAATGTTCGGTGGATGTCAACAAGTCCTCGCTACTAATACTGGTTTCCGAATTTTTATGTGAGCTGAAATCTGAGTTTATAATAGGTGTACTCCTAGCGTCCATTAAGCTTAGCCGCAGTCTTTTCCTCTCGATTCCCCTAAAACATCAAACCAAAAAAAAAATATTCAACATAAATGAAAGTACATACTTGTTGAACGTCAAAAGAACTACAGCCAACACAAAAACTAGCCTCCGTCCTGAGAAGAACTGGCAAAAAACTCAGCGGGTCTGCCAGAAATGTAAAAATTTTGCCTTCACGTGTGTTTAAAGGATATTTTTACTTAAGCGTCTAGTAACTAGACTCTAGTTGTTAGTATACCACCATTACTTACATCTTCATGGGTGTAAAAGCTAATTCCTTTTGAGGTAGCCCGTTGGTTATGTCTTTCCTGGAACATATGTGAATTTTAAATTAGATTTATTATGTTTTTTTTTATTGCTTAGTTAGGTGGACGAGCTCACAACCCATCTGGTGTTAAGTGGTTACGAGTCCATAGACATCTACAATGTAAATGCCGCCACCCACCTTGAGATATGAGTTCTAAGGTTTCAGTATAATTACAACGGCTGCCCCACTCTTCTAGTCGAAACGCATTACTGCTTCACGGCAGAAATAGGCAGGCTCGTGGTACCTACGTGCGGACTCACAAGAGGTCCAACCACCAGTAATACAGCATATTACAGCTACGTCGTCACTTTGAAACTATAATAAAAACAAGAACTTACCTCGTTTTTGCAGACAGTCCCTCATAATTATCGCACTTCCGTTTCGAAGCAGACTTGCTAAGAATTGGAGTTTTACCGCTTTCTCGTACCGTTGCGGGAGTGTGCACGCTACTGGACACCATTTTGCGTAGCCCAGAAATCATTCCTAGAAAAAAGTATATTTATAAATTCTAATGAGAATTTTTTCGATCATGTTTCAAGGGGTCAACTTAAACGGTCATGAACTGTATCGGATAAGATATAAATAAGTATAAAAAAAAGACGTTTGTTCATGCAACAGACTGATCAGAACAAGCCTGCGTTGTTGGACCTAGTCCACGAGTGTGCAGAATGCCTATTAATAGAGGCCGATAGCGACATGCAGAAAGATTGACATCAACCCCTAAAAATACTTTATATCTGCCATAACTATTCTGATAACGGTGAGCTAATTTCAATAATCTTTTTTTTATTGTATAGATTACTCCAAAAGCTCCTTGTGTACCTCGTGTTAAAGGGTTACCAGAGCTCGTAGACATCACCATTAGATAGGTACCTAGTAGAAAGCTCGATTGTTTTGTACAAAGACTGTTCCAACTTTCAAATGCTGTTTTTTTCTACCTATTCGCCGATAGCCTAAGGGACTATTCCAACTACGCTGTTACTAGAGGTGAGTTGACAGGGCTCAACTTGCGTAAATGTGCTAACACTGGCACTGGCGAGAGTAGTGCTCCGTAGAATCTACCAACGAATCGGAATCGCCACCCACTGAGAAGATCTGGCGAAAAACTTAATGGGTTGTGTCTATGAGGTGCTATGTTTAACCTTGTCACTGGCTACGAAACCTGGGTTCATTGGTACAATACCGAAACCAAAAGTTATCTTTATAATGATGTTTCTTTCATAAAAATTGGCAATAAGGGATAGAGAGGAGGGAGTGTAAGTTTGAAGATGATTGCCTCAGTCTTTGGTCTCTATTTTTCCGTGATTGTGCTAGGCATGTCTTAAGAGAGTATACTAGTATTTCTCCTTCTCTTCATTTCTTTTGGACTAAGTTCGAGAGCAATATCCTTACAGTAGGTTCGCCAGAAGGCGACACTTGGTCGGATGAGTTATTGGCGCATCTGTAATATGGTACTGATAAAATAAAAAAGCTTAGAGGAACCGATGGAAATATTTGGAATGGCTCCGGAACAGATCCACCAGTGAGCCCACTGCTTCTCACTGTTGTTTCATCATATACAATAACAATAAGATCTGCGAACAGAATGATTTGAAATACGAGTAATAAATTAACAACTGGCACTTGTTTATGCTTAATTTACATTCACTTACGGTTAAGAGACCCACTACGTCTTTTCTTTCTTCTAGCTCTATAAATTGCAGAGTCATCATCCAATTGCATCATTAGATCTTCCGTTAGTAATCCTATGTGTTGAGAGTTTTCAATGAACATCTGTTAGAAAACAACATGATAATAAAAATTGCCTCCATGACTTTTTATAAAATGTGATTATTATTATCTAAGGTTTAAGTAAAGTGTTTATTGTGTTGTTTTAATTATCATTGTGTTAAAAATATACCTTAACAAGTGCCACATGATGTTCCAATCTCTGTGTGGAAGCAGAAGCTGGTAATGGCATAATACTAGGTGCCATTACTATAGCCAGGTTTGATGAGTCCATTAAATTTTGTTTATGGTTTGATGCAATATAGTTTAATAACTGCAAGATAATAAAAAATGTAAACAGCACAAACAATAGTAATAAGAAAGATAAGTCCAACAGCATTCGTTCATTCTGCACTCGTAGCTCAGCAATAGCTGGTATGTCTCTGGCGAAACAGGTCACAAACGCAAGAATGTATATCGACGCTTGAAAGGCAAACGTGACTAAGCAACAATGCGTGATCTTTACAGTAGACTAATTTAAAGTTGAAATAGCTGAAAACAAAATTTATTTTAACGAATCTAGCTGTAGTAGAATCTAGCTAGTAGCTGTAGGATTGAAATGATTTTAATAGACCTAGAAATATATTTTTTTGCGCATCGAATATGGTTATTGCCTATCATTTATGTACAAAGCAGTTATTGTCGCTTAGTCATGTTTGCCTTTCAAGCGTCGATATGGAATTGGGTTTTTAATATTTTTGAAAGCCGCATTTAGTCTATAAGCAAACAGGTTCATTGTGACATAATTTAAAGATCTTGGCAGCTACTAAATAATATACTACTAACACACGTATAAATTAGAATTAACTATGCAGATTTTTTTTTTAATCAGAATCGCAGTTTTCTTATTTTGTTTTACTTTACCAACCAACAGACATTTTTTTCACTTTCCAAAACACCTATTGTCAATGCTGTCTATGTATATGTTTTTTTTTGTTAAGGTGTTTCTATATCTATCATCTCTAACACATTGCATGCATTTCTATGTCTTAAATATTTTTATATGAGGAAAATTGTTCACTAGTACTCATGATGGGCACCAATAGTACTAGCACTAACAAGGTGGTTAGTATTGTTTAGTGTGTAAATTTATATTTTTAATAGCTTGGTAGCTCTTGCCAACTTATTTGATTTACAATAGTAATATTTCCTCATGCACATTAATAAAAAAGTATTTAACTTTTTAACATACCTCCATAACATAGTGAAGGAGATGAACATGTAATACTGGCAGTAATAGTAATGTGTGCAGGATAGGTTTAAGAGCCTCATCACCAGCAGTAAGACGACATCGCAATAATAAGTCTTGGACTTCAGCACTGATGAGAGGCTCAGGTAGACATCTTAAGTAAAGTTTCAATACACTTGCCACATCAATTGGATGATGCCCATCAGAGACGCATCCTCCAGCATCTAATAAACGCTAGAATTGTTTTGGAAAAATAATTAATTTATAATGCTTCGTGCAGTATTATCATTTTCATATCATTATCATATTTGCAGTATTAACATAGAGATTTATTTAAAATCTTAACATATTGTTTATTGACTACCAGCAATAAATATGTATAAAGTTGGACATACAATCCTAATACTATACTTAATAACTGACATAAACCACTTTTTGTCTAGTTAATGGCAAATTTTTAAGGGCTCTAATTTTATGTCAAGGTGAGAACACATTAAAAAATATTAATAAGGATCAATTACCTTGATATCCTTTTGACGTGACTGTGATCCCGCTTTTCGGAATAAGCCTTCTATATGTGCATTAGCTCGAAGCACTGAGGACATTTCGGTCACAATCTGGGGAACACTTAGTGTACTGCCACAGCATATAACACTGCATGATGGAACTTTCAGCAATGGTGCTCCAAACACCGTCTTGTTATCCTGTAATTGTATATTGATAGATTAATTTTCATACATTTCTTTCGTACAATAACACCAATGATCCATAGTTAATATTCTTTTACTTTAATATTTTTAAAAATTATCTTCTTTAGACGATGCTTAAGACCTGCTTTTTTCAGTTCACCAAGAATTATTGATTGTAATTTCCCGTGGTTTATACCATCTGATATAAGCATTTTGTTTATATAATTTGCATTTGTTGAGTTTTGGTCTAATAATTCGAATTGACCATTCGATTCGCAAGTTCGTTATTTTAAATTCCTTTTTACGTAACCTTTTCACTAGAATACGACCTGTCAACTTTAAATTATTTTCGGCGCAAACTGGGATATGTACACGTCTTGAAGTATGGTAGGAATATTACTATAATAAATTTTGCTTTTATGCAATGTTAGTACCGTACTTTAAATGTTATCTTGCACTCGATTCCCCGTAGTTATTAATTTAAATTCCAATTTGTTTTTTTTTGTGAGGAACGGAATTTTTATTTCACTGGCAAAAGAAACATTGCATTTTCCAACAACAAAAATAATAGGGGTTAAATCATGAAATTGTCGATTTGTTTTAAAAAATTGAAATTCGCTTTTATTTCATTTCACTTATTTATTTAATCAAAATATCGACCATTATTATCTATACATTGCTACCAGAAGGTAATTTATGCCGTTGCGATAGAACTCTGATGATCTAGATTCTACAAGCTGTGTGAAAGCATTTTGTACTGCCTCCTGGGAAGAAAACTTTTTATCACGTAGAAAAATGTCTAAATCACGACAAAATGGTAGTCCGTTGAGCAAGGTCTAGCGAATACGGAGAGTGACGAGTGGTTTCTAATTGCAGTTCCTGTAAAGTTAAAACGGTTTCTCGTGCTGTATGAGATCTCGCGTTATCATGGCGCAATAATGGTGAAGATTGATTCATGAGTCGAGGCTGTTTCACTGCAAGTTTTGGTATCATTGTTCGGAGTTTGGCACAATAGACATCTGCCATTATTGGTTGACCAGATCGGAGAAAGCTACAGTGAATAACATCATGCTGAGACCACACGTCATTTCGGATCCTCCCGATCCACTAACGATGCTTCTTGGTACCCCAAGCACGGATCATTGTTCTCGTCGAAAGCGTCGCTTGCGACGAAGGGCTCCGCGAATAAATTTACCCACTGACACAGCCCAATGAGTTTCTCGCCGGATCTTCTCAGTGGGTCGTGTTTTCGATCCGGTGGTAGATTCTGCGAAGCACGGCTCTTGCTAGGGTTCGTGTTAGCAACGTCGTCAGGGTTGAGCTCCGTGAGCTCACCTACTAGTTAAAGTTAAGCTGATATGGTCTCTCAAGACCATCAGCTCAGGTAGGAGAAAAAAAAAAGATGAGACCACCAAACACCATTACCTTGTTATTGGTAAGCTTTGCTTTAGGACACTGCTGCAGCGTTTGACCTGGGGTCAGAGATTGCATCTTTCGTTTACGGTTATCGTGAAGAATCCACTTTTCATCACATGTCACAATTCGGTCCAATATTCCTTCTTTTCTGTACCAATTCTCCAAGGCAAAACAATTTTTAACACGCGTTTCTTTCTGCAGATCAGTTAAATCATGAGGCACCCATTTTCCATATTTTTTTTTTTTTATTGATTTGACGCAAATGAGTCAATATTGTTGGTAAAGTAATATTAAACAATGCCGCTAATTCCTAAGTAGTTTGGCTCGGATCGGCTTCCATCATCTTTTCAATTCATTATTATTCACATGTGTGGGCGGTCTTCCACGTGGTTCGTTCTTCCAATCAAATTTCCATCACGAAAGCGTTTAAACCAAAATCGCATTAGCAGTACCCTCTCCAAACGCAACATTGATATTGTTAGCTGTTTCTGCAGCGTTAGTTCCGCGTCGGAACTTGTATTCAAAAATCACTGGAATTTATCCATCTTTTTTGTCTAAGCTGAATTAAAAAAAAAACTGAAAGTCGATAATCAAATGTTGCACATTTTAAAAAAAAGAACCTCATAGGTACCATTTGAAAAAAGTTTCACTCAAAAATCTCTTTCACTCAAATATATTTTATGCTAAATTTGCATTTTTATAACGTGATATTATTTCTTTACCGTGGAAATTGCTGAAGTGACTTATCCTTTTGAAAAGTAGGTACTTAATAAAATTTAGAGATTTCAGATTCGTTCCCTTTGCCTTCCCAATTAATAAATTAAATAAAAAAGAACTGACAGCTCACCAATGTAGGAATTGCGATAAATATTTTGAATTGATTCGTAAAGATTCTGATTTACTAACATCACAGAAACCATTTTTTACAAGATGATCGAACTATCCGCTAAATTGACTACAGGAACTGTATATTTAGCTGGTGAAGCAATAGAATGTTGTATTTCTTTCTGTTATACAGCTCAACCTGAACACAGGAACTCGCAAAGCCACAGGTACGTACTGTATTACTAGTTTTCAGTTTAATAAAACAATACGAACACAACTGTTGAACTGATAGAGAAAGAAATATGCGAATTATTAAATCGAATTCTATAATCTAAAAGCTTTAATTAATTTCTTAAAAGTTTTAAAAAGAATCTATGCAGTTTTTGTATATTATATCACAAGTACTATGTACAAAATATTCTATTTTAAACAAATATTGGACTCAATTCCGAATATCTTTAATGGAGTTGTTTGGGCAGCCTCTAAATTAAACATGTCAAAAAAATAGTAATTGTGTTTTGAAACTTACAACCATACCTTAATCTCTTTTCGTAAATATCTTTGAAATAGCTTGTAGGTATAGAATAAATACGGCTCTTGAATATTCATGTCATATAGAATAAAGTAACATAATTAAGTACAACATTTTTTTATATAAAAGAAATTTGCCAAACTATAAATAATGATCATTGTACAAACATGAAAAAAAATAGTATTGATAGTATGCGCTAAGTACTTATATCACATTGATTATTTTCAGTGACACATTAGAAAATCTAGCTTGGGCTTCAGCACAGTTCCATTGCTTCTATTCAACGTCAGGGGCTCAAGGTGACAAAACCCCAATATTAGGGAAAACAACTTCTTTGGAAGTAGCAGCCTGTGATGTTGGAGACGCAGTGTTCCACAGTAAACCTAAAATATTGTTCTGTGACTTGACTATACCACTAGGTGAAACGAAAACATGTAAGTAGGAATATTGAGCTATTGAAAAAACATAAATTTTACACTCATTCTTCATTGTACACACAGTTAATACAATATAATAATTGTGAAAAGTTATAAAATGGCGAGCTTAACTCAACAATTGAGGTATCTACCAGCTAACCGTTCTTAAAGAGGGTGAGCTTTACATTTATTGGATTATTATTATTAGTATTTATTTACATTATACATTTTTATTATTGTAAATTGTGTTCAAGTTAGGTTAACTAATTTAACTTAGTGTTAAAAAAAAACAAAAATTGTTAATTTTTTAATAATGCTTGCTTTTGTATGTAAATTGAATATATTACAATTTATAGTCTGGTACAGAGAATCTCTCCCCATAGAAGCACCGCCATCATACAGAGGTACTTCAGTGAAATACTCATATAAAATAACAATAGCAACACAAAAAGTGGGGTCTCACATTAAAATGGTCAGAATTCCGTTTAGAGTGTTGCCAATAAGCCCAATAATAAATATGCAAGATCTTGCTGCTTTGTGTGGTAATGAAACTACTGAGGAACTTCACCCGACTAATCCATTTTCTGAGGAGAGGAAAGTGGAGACACCATTGACTATGGCATTGCAGGTTTTACAGGTTGGTAAATTAATACAAATATTTCCTGTTTACAGTGAGTAAAACACCTCGTCACTTTTATAAATGGATAACATAAAATAAAAAATCTGATTTATTGTAAATAGAAATACAATAAAACATTTTAAATTTACAAACAAATAAAATAATTTAGTTTTGGTTCCCTCTCAGGTTTCACTTTTATAGGAAATAATTATCTACCCATAAGACAATGGTAAAAAGGTTATTAGAGAATAGTGGCATTTGTTTTGCACAGGACATTGAGGAGCTGAAGCTCTTTCTCTGACTAGATGCTGTATGATCTTGACCCAAGATATGTTCGGTAGTTTGAAAACCTTTATCGAAGTATAAACTGTGTTTCTTTAATTACAGAATTTGACAGCAAGAAGAAGTCCAAATTCATACATGATAACTAACACCCGAGGAAAAGTAGGCAGGTTCTGCATGTTTAAATCAGCATATAAACTCGGAGAAGATATTGTTGGTACATTTGATTTCTCTGTTGGAACAGTTACTTGTATGCAGGTAATTAAATTTTTAATATAGTATGACATAAAGTAATAGATTTGTATTGCAAATAAAATTAACGTTAAACTGATATTTGTATATAAAATTATCTATCTGTCAGAAAATCTCTTGATGACGACAATGACTTTAATACCCTATTTATTTTGGCACTACCAATTAGTCGGGCATTAGTTATATTTTCATTCATTATTTTCAATTAGGCAGTTTCCTGTATCCTGATATTGATAATGTCTGTAATAAATAGAAAATATAACAAGTGGCCTATAGGCTAGTATGGCATATTTTCCTTCTTGTCAAAGAATGACCACGATCGCTCTTGTCAGAGCGGTCGTGGTCATCTTTGGGCAGATGTGATGAGTCTCACAAGCAATCGCCATTTCTCCCGGTTTGTGGTGAGCATGGTACACTCATGCAAACAACTATATATAGCAGATAAATTACATTGTATCAACTTACTCTTCAGTCACTAATTATATGTGTGCTGTAGCATGGTGCTGGTGGCAGTTTCAGTAATGTTTCGTTTCACTCCTGAAAGTTGCTGCGATTTACAAACTATGAATTAGTATTAAAAAATTAAGCAGTGTTATATATATAACGTAAGGCCATAGAAAATGAAAAGAATGCTGGCTAGCAATATTCACTCTAGGCCAGCCTAGGCCATTTTGTAGTAGCCATTAATTTCTGCTATTTTAATGTCAATGGTGTAAAAATGTAAAAAGTGATGCGGTTCAGTTCTGTTTTCAGTATTGAAATAGCAGAGATTGCATAGATTGGTCGCTCAAAGCCTAGACCTAGTAGGTCCAAGACAAGTCAGTCACTTTCTAAATCTAAATTTCTTTTTTCAGGTATCTGTATCATTACAACCCGAAGAAGTACTGAAAACCAAATCACCCCCTAAGAATGTGAACAAAGAGACAAGTAGTAGATCCATGACAGTAGCAAGATATCATGAAGTGACATTGGGCTTGACTCAGTCTCAACTAATACTACCAATACCCCTGCACATAACACCTGCTTTTGAAGTGGATGATGGTAACTAGTTCATACTATTTTCAATGAAATTTATTGTTAATTTGGTCTATTATTCAACATGTTCATTGACCTATACATATCCTCTAGCTGTTTAGAAGTTACCACTTACAATCATATTATGTTTGTTTCCAACCGTTACAGCCAAAGCTATAGTTCTCAAAGATGTTTGTCTTACAACTCTTATGACTTAGATCACTCCATTAAAACAACACTTTCAATTTAAATCTGGTTTACATCTATGTCCATAGATATGAACCATATTTATTATTAACTAGCGACCCGCCCGCGCGCCCTCGCTTCGCTTCGGAAACATTAAATTTTATTATTAATAACGATGTTACCCGCGGTTATTGTCGTACCGCGGGGCGAAGCTAGTCTAACGAAAGCAGCCAAGTTACTTATAATATCAGCTACCTATTAGTGAAAGTCCCGTCAAAATCGGTCCAGCCGTTCCAGAGATTAGCCGGAACAGACAGAAAAAAATTGTAAAAAATGTTATTTTGGTGTATGTACTGTATAAATATTCATATGCATGTAGTAAAAAGCGGTTATTTCAATATTTCAAACATACACTCCAGTTTTATTTATATGTATAGATAGATATGATATTCAGTAAGAAGTGTTAAAAAATAATTTTTTTTTCAGTTTCATTACAATGGCGTCTACATTTCGAATTTGTTACCACTAATGAAAAACTAGTACCAAATCCCGAAGACAAAGACTGGAATGCTCCATTGAATGTTCCCATAGAAACAATGGTGTGGAATTTGCCCGTTAAAATATATTCGACTTTACCAAAAGAAATTATGCATCATACTGTAGGTACAGATGCATATACATTAAATATTAAATGAGTCTGTAGTTACAAAAAGGGCAAAACTAAACTTTAAAACACTGTTATTGTATAGCAGTTATTGTAAATAAATAATAATAACATTCCCTATATTTATATATATATGTACTTAATATTTGTTTTTGCTTTCTATATATAGGCATAAAAGTAAAGAAAATAATTATGATTACCTATGTCAATAAAAACATTTTTTAGATTTAGTAGTAGTAGTCAGCACAACATTAAAATGTCGACGAATAAGAGCTATAATCGCGACCATGAAAATTAAAAGTATTCAAAACGTCAGAAATAATAAAGGTGATATTAAACTGTAAAAATCGTTTTCATTATAAAACTTGTTCTTGAAAACGTTACATATAAAATGAATAGAAATAATGAAGTATCGAAAGGTCGATTTATTAAATCCTGTTTATGAATTAAAATATCCGTAATTAATAATTAAAAAAAACGTGTGGCACTCGGGAACTGCCGCAGTAAACCTATTTCATAGCATTTTTTATCAACTTATGCAATTATAATTAGACAATGATAATTTAATATTAAAACAATAATAAAACAAGACTACGCTATATTTGACATTAATAAAAGCAAAACCTTAACTGTCCCCTTCACACTCATAAGCTAGACCGCGCGAGGGAGAGATGGGCAGACTTTGCGCAGATGATGCGCATGCAGTGTGACGTCACGCCACGCGCTTATTCACAAACACTACCTACACAAGCGCAACGTGTGAATGTGTTGAACGCGAGCTACATGGTAGGCGGAGTGAGGGGTGTAAAGTTTTTTCGTTACGGAATTTCATGATTACAGTAAGCCGCGCTCAAGGCCCGCGATAAAAGCTATGCAATAGCTTAAAAATTAAATAATAGTAAAGTATCCGCAATTCTTGGAAGGAGAGCCTACAGTCATCGTCTTTTTTTTATTTTTTTATTGCGTAGATGGGTGGACGATCTCACAGCCCACCTGATGTTAAGTGGTTACTGGAGCCCATAGACATCTACAACGTAGACGCGCCACCCACCTTGAGATACAAGTTCTAAAGTCTCAGTATAGTTACAACGGCTACCCCACCCTTCAAACCGAAACGCATTACTGCTTCACGGCAGAAATAAGCAGGGCGGTGGTACCTATCCGCGTGGACTCACAAGAGGTCCTGCCACCAGTAATTACGCAAATTATAATTTTGCGGGTTTGATTTTTATTACACGATGTTATTCCTTCACCGTGGAAGTCAATCGTGAACATTTGTTGAGTACATATTTCATTAGAAAAATTGGTACCCGCCTGCGGGATTCGAACACCGGTGCATCGCTTCAACACGAATGCACCGGATGTCTTATCCTTTAGGCCACGACGACTTCAAAGCGACTTTCGACTTTCGTCTTTCTAGCGAATTGTTCGTTTCCGACTTCTGATTGATTGACTTCTAATCCAACTAGCCGACACGAGAAGAAAACCTATTGTTCCTGAAATTAGTTAAGAACAAGCTTAATACCGAATCACAGACTGATATCAGAATTTTTATTATCAGAAATTGGATGGAGAATATAACTACAGGAAAGACTACATTAAAAGGTAACAGCACATTTAATAAATGATTACCTACTTATTATTATTTATACTTTAAATATTAGTATCGCTTGAAAAGCTTGAAAAGGTCGCGACAGAGCCGCCGCCCGCCCGCGGCGGAGCGAACAGCCGCCTAGCCGCGCGCCACGTGCGTCTTGTCGGTGATTCTGACCGCAGCTGCCAGCGGCGACACAAGGCACCGCGGTCATATATAATAACCAATTCCATCATGTTCACTCCAAACATACGAGTATCATTGCAATGAAGAAACTAAACTATAGTAGAATTATTTTGTCCGTGCAGTTTGAGCTACGAATAAATAATAAGTACTTATTATTTATTCGTAGAGTTTGGGTCATAAAAAATCGGAGCGGTGAAACGAGTATTTCGCTCTCTCTTCCACTCACGAGCCTTAGGGACGGGCATAGTGATGCGCATTATTGTTGTCGATAAGCGTTATCGATAGTGTATTTAGTTTTGTCATATTGTGGGTTAGTGATAAAAATGAAAGAAAAAATCACTAATGGAATACTTACACCACATATCGCCGTAGCAAGTTAACACTGTAACTTTTCGGGATCTATTCTTATTTCAGTGAAAAATTTTAACACATTGTTGATAACAACACGTGCAAATATTATTTTGAATAAATTCTGTCGTTTTGATACAAAACAAAGGAGTAGACGTTGTGTTACTAAAGAAATTCAGAGAACGAATGCATAAAAACACATTTCTCTTCGACATAATGTACTATAATTTGCAGGTAAGTAAAAATTACTCTTAACATAACAATGTCTCACCACCCTTCGTATACCATCCCGCCGCCGTGTACGTGTTTTTATCGATAATGGCGTTACGCCCGCGCAACATGCTCACCACCCTAGCCGGGCTATGTTTTATGACCCAAACTGCACGGACAAGATAATTCTACTATAGTCAAGAGGAGACTAGGCGCGTGCACTCTGGAGGCCGCTGCCATTCCGGTGTGACTCGGCCCTTAGGAGACGATGGAATTCTACGTACATTTTTTTCTCTACCTAATCGTTGGAGCCTAAAGGGCTATTCCACCCACGCACGGTTTGGTTGGTGAGCTGACTGGATTCAACTTGGGAGGACTTGCTTAAACTAGGCCTAGCAAGAGCAGTGTTTTGCTGTATCTTCCACCGAATCGGAATCGCGACAAACTGAGAAAATCCGACGAGAAACTCTGTGAATGTATGAAATGGAAAGGTGCGTTTTTGTTTTTTCTGTAAATTTATTATTTTAGGAATATGCAATAATTTCTTATGTCAATTTTGTAATTTGGATTTCTTGTACAATTACAAAGAATAACTTAACATTTAAAAAAGAAAATGCATTACTAAGAATATTTTGGTAGAAATTTTATTTCATTCATCGACTGATTCTTTGTCCCAATCTTTCATTTTGGCTCCCATCATAAAGTCATCTCTGAAAAGTAAAACAGTAGAATTGCAACAATTTAAATCAAAATAAGTTTTAGTTTGGTCTAGTGCTTTTCACATATTATTAAAAACTGTTTCTTTGTGAACGTTTGTGTGTTCATCAGAAATAGAAAGATTTAAGTCTTACTACAAAACCTTGAAATTTTATTTTAAACCTCTCAGGGCCTCTATGAAGCAGACAGGACAGACTCCAGTTGCTACCCTAGCGCCCAGAAGCGGTCATTTCCCTTCGTAACCATTATTACCAAGGCAACTCCTTGAGAGTGAGTGACTTGAGGTGACTAGGTATTTTTTAAAGGAGGAATGGTCAACGTCAACACCACTTTCACTTCAGGAAAGGCTTCATATATTAAAAACCATATATTAAGACCGTTACTTTACACATAAAGATTACCAAGGAGTCAAGTGTGTTCTAAGTTAAATAAAGCAGAATTTTTTCTGGGATGCTTTGAAGACGAATTAGAGGGTTTCAGTTGAAAGGAATGGTGTTTATTCTAGTGTCTTATGGGATGATGATAAACTGGGTACAAATAACAGTAATCATCATACACGGAGTAGAATTCTGTTTTTCTTACCTTAAAGCATTCCATTTGGGTCTGTCAGTTTCATCTTTAACTTCATCTTTTAAGCTTTTTACATGTTCATCAACAACTATTGATTTACTCTGTCCCATAAGGGTATCCAAGAAAGTTCTCTTATCAAATTTTTTCAAAATCTTTTCTTTCTTTCCTTCAGACAAATCATTCCGATCCATTTCTTTCTCTATAGATTTTTGTTGATTTCTTACTGCATTGAATAATTGTACTACACCTTTAGTGGCTATTTTATTCAATAATCTTTCTCTGTCCTTTTCTAAGATGTTTGGCTTAATTCTTATTGATGGTTTTTCATGTTTCTGCAAATTATTTTTAGTCTGTTAAATTTATATAAGAAGGCATCTCTAAAGTTCATCTAAAAACATAATAATGACTAACCTTAAAATTAGTCTATAAATGCAATATTATGCTATGAGGCATGTTTACTAGTGTAAGAGATAAAATGGTCTTCATTGAAACATTAGGACTTAAGATATTAAGGTGCCAGTAAAAATATTTATTTTTGTTTAATTATGTATAGATTTCTCATGACGTCAATCAGCTTCAGTAACAACTTAATATCAGGTAAAGTGGCATATGTCACCATCTTTGCTAGTAAAAATAAAATCTTGCATTAAAAGCCAACACAGGTAGGTATAGTTTGGTATTCTGTCTATTTTTAGAATAAAGCAGTGATATATGCAGTTTTGATGTGTGTGACAGTTACACAATAGAGACTTGAAATTTATGTCTCATTCACATTAACCAGTCTATGGGCTCCAGTATCACTTAAAACCAGATTGGTATGTGAGCTAGTCTACCTTAAAACTAGTGCAATAACAAAAAGAACACTATTAATTTAATATTCAGAATACAAACCGCTTTCTTAGCTGGTGGTTCTACATTAATCTCTTCCTTCTTGACTTTTGATTCAGTTTCATTCACTTCACCTATAACTTCAAAACTTGGTTTCTCTTCTTTTTCTTTTTTTACTATTTCTGAATGCTTTTTGGCTCTAGATAAGACTAATGTTTTTTTATTCTTGGGTTTGCTGGAACCTAAAATTTTTGAGATAGAATCCGCCCAGCCTTCGTTTGCTAAAAGGCGATTCTCTTCCTCTGAATCTGATTTAGAGCTTTTGAAATCTGCTTCCGGGTTTTCATCGACTTCATTATTAGTAACAGACTCATTCTCACTATCACTAGATTCTTCAACACTTGATTCTGTATCTGAAACTACATTTAAATTTTATGTATATCCTTTTATTAACTAAATTCATTCACATTTACTTCTGTATAGGGTATGTACCTGAAACTTTTAAAACTGACTTCATTTTTTCTACCACTACCATTTTAACATCAGTAATTTTTATTTAACTCAGAACAGTTCACAACAGTTTCTTATTTATGAATAATATGTTTTAAATTTTAGCTTAAAAAATCGTGTAGGTTATGTACCTACACCTACCGTACCTCCTGTTTATTTTCTAATTGATTAATTTTTTTGATAATGCAAAGGGAACATGGCCCATTATTACAAATTGTTTGCATCATAAGCCAAAACCTTTTCTGTTTTATGAAAAATGAAATGAAGTTTAATACATCATTATATAAATATTATACATAGATTGATTGTGGAAAAAACCTATAACAACATAAAAAAATTGACATGTAGTGTTCCCGCAAATTTTTTCTTAGTCCGTTTGCGCTCTTGTGCTGTAATTGGAAAACGGCCTTGGCTTGCAGTGGTCGTGGTCACCGGTTCGGATGGTGGTGCGCTTTATAAGCGATAATGTGACCCTGAACGATGGAGGATTGACAGTGCTTAATGCAGAGTTCCTGTAGAATTGACTGATTGGTTCTGAACTTCGGCCACGATATTTTCAATATTCTTCTATAACATTTCGATAGCATATATGAGTCGTCTATTATCAAAGGCGGCAATCTGTACATTTGGACAAAAAAAATTTATTGATATGTCAATACAGATTTATTTGAATATAATCGTCTCCTTCAAAGAATACGGTTCAAAACCTGCATTAAATAAAGGTTAATAGTTAACCTGTTATTTATCTAAGATGTCGTTCCGAAGAGTTTTGTGACTGCCAAAGGAATACAAAGTCAATAATTCGTTTTTCTGATTTACCAATCATTGTCCAAAAGTCAGATTGCCGCCTTTGATAAGAGTCGACTCATATCCTCTTTTTCTCACTTTCTCTTAACTTTTCTCTATCCCGCTGAACAGTTCGTACCGAAACTCTCTAGTTTTGAACGCGCATTGTCAAATCACGAAAACGATATTTTTATGTAAAATGTTTTATTCTTTGGTTTGATTAAGAGCTTATATTCTCTCTCTCTCGTCAGTTTTGCATTTCGCATTCATTTTACTATATTTTTGTAACATTTTAATTTGTTACGTGTCGATTCAATTACGACAGGGGAATCTCTAAGGAATCCGCTATAATTTTATAATTTATGGTCTAAGTTTTTATCTATTGCTCAATCCCTCTATCTGATGCCTGTTTTAAAATGCACATCTATCTTAATCCTCTTCACCTCTTCACTGGTGGTAGGACCTCTTGTGAGTCCGCGCGGGTAGGTACTACCACCCCGCCTATTTCTGCTGTGAAGCAGTAATGCGTTTCGGTTTGAAGGGTGGGGCCGTTGTAACTATACTTGAGACCTTAGAACTTGTATCTCAAGGTGGATGGCGCATTTACGTTGTAGATGTCTACGGGCTCCAATAACCACTTACCACCAGGTGGGCTGTGAGCTCGTCCAGCCATCTAAGCAATAAAAAAAAGGGTGCGTGTACTTATGTAGGCGCGTATGAAGTTATACTTTATTTTTATTAAATTTATTTCTTTTTTATTTATTTAAATTTAAATCAATTTAAAAAAAAAACGATTAAACAACATCCTCAAACACGCATAATGGACATCCCTTTTCTTGACAACGTATAAATTCGGTAAATCTCGGTACGGTTCGGAAAGTTCACCTGCGGCTATATTCAGACTCGCCAAGCTACGTCGGTCGTATTGTAATGAGCGATTTAGTGGGCAACTTCATTCTGTTAAATTTGTGTCATGGTCCGCGCATCGTAAAATTTCACTCTCATCAATTTTTCATAACGCGCCTAAAGAAGTATAGCTTCAATAAATTTTTTTTTACACATTCTCCACATATTATCAGTTGCTTTGCTCTCTACATTTTTTTCCTACCTCCTTAAATAGAACGCAGCCTCGAGCTCACAGCTGATACTTTGGCTGATACAACCAAATCCCACAACGCTGTTTGACAGTTTGCAGCTATGGTTTTATAGATGTCAACTTGTATTGTCAACAATTTTCATATCTAGCTATTGTAGCCCTTTATGTTATTTACAGAAGATGGTGATGTTTCTTTAAACATGGCGAATATTGCTAACCCTGCACCATATACATATAAACGAGAAAGTGCAGTCATACCTACCATAAAATCAGAATTATTTAGTAATCGTTTAAAAGCCGCAAAGAATTTATATCGAAAAGATCTTTTGTGCCATTTCGGGTGTGTAAATGCTATAGAGTTTTCAAGCAATGGCGAAATTCTCGTATCAGGTAATTATTGCTCACCATATCCTTGTATTAGAATTTGAATATATTTTATGATATCTAAATTCGTAAGTTTCTTGCCAAATTTGTTCAATAGATTTTTTAGTCGACGTAATAAAACACTGACGAAGTCTCTTATAGTTTAGTGTTTATGATGCCCTAAGGAATAAAAGTAAAGGTCTAGGTTTGAGATGATTTCGTCCTCCTTTTACCATCTTATCAACGGTCATAGGAGCATAGTCCATCCATACTGTCTGGAATCACAATGGTTATCAACACTCTAGAACAAACCCTTTCTCTGTGTACCTTTCTGACATGTCCTTTGTCATATGAGGTTTGAAAGGAATTGAGAGCAGTAGACAATAGTATTGTTGATGCTCATTAATGACAATGTCTATACACCGACAGATGAGTTGTATGCTATATTAGAAAATATTTTTCACTTGTTTTTAGGTGGAGATGACAGGCGTGTTATGGTTTGGAAATTTGGGCATGCAATATTAGATCATGGTAAACCACACTCATTAAAAGCAGTTCACCAATCAAATATTTTTTGTATTGGAATTACTAATGACAACAAAAAGATTTATTCAGGAGGGAATGATGATATTGTAAGTTAAATAAAAGACAATGAAATATCAGTCTCACATAATTACTTAGGTTTGTAAGTGGTTTTTGTAAGTAATTGTTTATATTTTGATTATGAGACATGGTTTTCTATAATTTTATTAGTTTTATAATCATATATAAAACAAATATCATGTAAATAATATTTTTTATGATAACTATAACAGATTTAACAAAATGAGCATTATAGAGCATAAAATTATTATGTATTGTGAGCGATAGTTTAATCAGATCTCATTACTTTTATTTATTTAACATTTAGGTAATTGTTCATGATGTGGAAAGCAAAAGTCCACTTGAAGTACTCCAACACCAGAGAGCTGTATGCTGTCTTAGCATTGATCCGTTTAGTGAACGTGTAGTTTCAACCGCCGGTAATGATGGAAGACTGCTGCTGTTTGACACCAGGAGATCTGTTCATGGTAAGATTTGTTTTTGTTGTTGATTTTGTGATCATATAAGAATGCAAATGCGATACTGTTAAATTTTGTACATATGTTATCAGAACTTCATGGAAGTATTACTACCTTAAGGATATAAAAGCTAATGTAATTTTAACAAACCACTGATTTACTAAATGGGTCGGGATTCCGATCCGATTTACTGCTCTTGCTAGTCAGTGTTAGCAAATTTCTGAGGCTGAGCCTGTAAGCTCAACACCCGTCTGCGTGTAGTTGAACAGCCCCGTAGGATAACAGCGATTAGGTAGAGAAAAATATTCAAGCACAATAGGTTTAATTAATAACAGTCACAGACAAGGAGGTCACTTGTAAAAGATTATAACTATTATAATCAACTAGTATATGTATATACTTGTTAATTATAATAGGATTACAGCTCTCACAATCAATCTAGATATTGACAAAGAATTCTGGGGAACTGCCAGCATTAGCATTGGTCCTTGAATACTTTGAAAACAAAACAATGAATATTATGCTAAATATATTGCATTATAATAAGCAATACAAACTGAATAAAATATTCCCACAGTGAAGAAGAAAATAATAGTGTTGTGTATTAGTACAACAAATAAGGTTTGCTCATAGTATATTTTTGCATCCAATGATGACATACAATGAAGTAGTTAGTAGATGTTTACTTGTGCTCTGTAACACTCATGAGAATATTGAAAAATAAAATAAAACTAATGCATGTAATGCATTACATGTAAAACTATATAGTTACACAGTGAAATATATTATAGAACATTGCCATCCCACATTTTCTATAGCATAACATGTGACATTAAATTTCCAGCATATTTACATTTGTAAATGTCCAACAGAGTCCTTGGTTATATCACGGAGTCGAAAAGCTTTCCACGGGGTAATGTACCACCCGCAACAAGCTGGAATGCTTGTGTCTGCAAATGCAAGGGACGGAATTAGTCTGTGGGACTTGCGTTCACCTAAACAGTAAGTTTTTTTATTCCTACTATTTGTTGATCTTTCCTTTGTTATGCAAGTATACTCTGCTGCTGTTTGTTCTGATTGTTTAAGTTTTTTTTTGTAGGCCCGTTGTACGTTATAGTGGAAAGAAGGGTCCCTATCAGAACAGCATGAGCGTTTGTTTTAATTCAACTGGCACTCACGTATTAGCCTTAAGGCGACGACTTCCACCAGTGCTATATGCTGTCCAATCGCCAGAACCAGTTGCTGAATTCTATCATCAAGATTATTATAATTCGTGTACAATGAAGAGTTGTTCCTTTGCGGGTCAGAATGATGAATATGTGCTGTCCGGTTCGGATGACTTTAACATCTATGCATGGAAAATCCCAGACGGTGGAGGGGGATCTGGTAAGTTACTATAATAAAATATTCTTCATGATATTTGACTGTGCAATTGGGTTATTGCTTCATCAAAGCTATAGAGAAACCGGTGCATAAATACATAGAATCGTCGTCATCGAACCGTTTCAATCGGAATTTCAAATATATTGATTTAAAATTGTAATGTTTTTGTGTTATTCTATTTCAGAATTGGCTGTCGAGCCGCCGCATTTAATTCTTTACGGACACAGATCCATAGTTAACCAAGTGAGGTACAATCGACATTACTGTACGATTGCGTCGTCGGGCGTTGAAAAAATTATAAAAGTATGTTGAAAAAAGCGTGAGCCGTATATTTTCTTTAAAATACGAATCTTTGAATATCATGTTATCCTTTATTGTACACACAGTTAATACAGTAATTGCGAAAAGTTATATAATGGCGAGCTTGACTCAACAATTGAGCTATCTACCAGCTAACCGTTCTTAAAGAGGGAGAGCTTTACATAAGTGGGTAGAAGAGTACAATCTAAACAATTTACAAGCTATATCACATAAGTGTTGCTCCAATATCGGAGGTCCGACAGTGTTTCCATTACGTTTCCTCGCGTTCATTAACTCATGAATTTTGATTTGTAATAGGCTGCGCGTCCACAGAATATGGAACTATCGAAATTATTAAATTAATTTTTTTTTGGAACAAACAAGTCGATTTAATTCCAAATCGATGATAAATCGTTTGTTTGATGAAACTTTGTATTCGGAAATTGCCAGGGATAAACCATGAAACGAATCTGTAAGAAATTCAGGCTTGTTCTTTCCCATATAAATATAAGATCATCCCATATAAGATCATCATCATCATACACAATGAATATACGGAAATAAATACTAATGAGTATCGTTTTGTACTCATTTATAATTCGTTCAAATGGATTGCATGTATTGACAGTGCCAAAAATTCCTTTTTGCCTTTACGAAAGCCATGTAATGCAAAAAAACTTACAAAAAGAAGTTGCACGATTGGTGAATCAAAGAGTTGGTTATTTCAGGTTTGGTCGACCATTGAGTACCCGAAAATGCGCGGAACTCTTTTAGAAGAAGCTCAGGGATCGGACAATCCTCGGGAGATATACAGCCACGAGGACTACGTCTCGCTCGTTCATCACAGCGGACAGGTAAGGCGGAGTTATCTATATATTAATACGTGAAGCAAAAACTATGTACCCCTTTTTACGAAAGTTCCGCGGATGGAGGAGTATGAAGTTTCCCACATTTGTAGAAAATTTAAACGAGGTCTATGTCTGTCTCGAGTCTAACTCAACCGAACAAAAGCATTTGCGAGTACCGTCGAATATTCTAGATGATCCAGCGCAGGGACTTACTCAGCGCAGAGCTCCTTGAAAACATTGTATAAAATTAAACGATTCTTAAATATGGATGTAAAACTCTATTTGTGCAATAGCCTGCCATCTAGGTAGCTAGCGGTGAAGCGTAATCGACCGGGAGTTAGCACCACGCTTTGGATACTCACGTTAATTATTAACTAACAAACTCCAAAGGCCACCTACTAGATGGACCGACGACCTAGTAAAAAGCGCTGGGTCTCGTTGGATGCAGGTGGCAATGGACCGGTCGCACTGGAAATCTATTGGAGAGGCCTATGTTCAGCAGTGGACGGCGATAGGCTGAAATGAGAAACTCCAAAGGTGGCGCCATCCCAATAATTCACTACGCATATACCATTACTACTCCCGCGCGCAACCAAACATTTGTGTCGTTTTCAGTACATATCGCACAACTACGCGGAGCAGTCGACCAACGAGGACCCGCGGATGATGGCGTTTTTCGATTCTCTGGTCCAACGCGAACTAGAGTGCCTCGCCTACGACACGGACTCCTTGGACGGCTCCTCGTCGGCTGCTTCCATGCTCGATCAGGACTCGGAGTCGTCAGACACCGACCAGATTGTTGCCGACTTCTTACCGCTGCCGCCGAAAAGAGGTTTGTTGTATAATGTGGTTTAGTTCTTTATTGCTTTATTGATATCTTAATATGAACATCAGCTAGTAGTGTACGAATCACTAACCTACTGTTGAAACCGGAATGAATGAATTTTTCGTGATGATATTATTCCAGCTTACAATTTCTTTTAATTCATTTGTAATTTAAGTAATGTTACGCGCTAGGGTTCGGGATCAATAAAATTCTACCGATTCACAAGTTAACACTGTATTCAACACTTTTAAACATTTTAAAACTCTCAATTCGCTTCATCGGCTTCGCTTCAGGTGATCCTTTCGCTGTTTCGCTTCGAGTAGTTCCATTTACTAACTGACTGCGTGCCATCTCTGCAACGCTTTTATAGTCGAGACGAAATCCCTAGAATCGTCGAGAATATTCCACAGATTTCTAGTGTTGTGTTTCCGCTATCTGACGATAGGTGGCGTTGTACTTCTCGCGCGTTCTAGATGTTACTAGATCCTTCGGTTTTCGTTCGACTATTTGGCGATAGATGGAAATAGTCTTACCGGCGTAACAGTAATACTAATTTTAAATAAAAATAATGATCATCTGCTCGAATCACAATACTCGCACGCACATGTACACAATAGAAGGAGAGAGAAAGAGAGAGAGTGCAATTTATATAACGCTTTATAGTTACGTGATGATTTTAATGAGTGAACTCCATTATTTAGCGTCATTAGAAAGGCGGCTTGAACCACTTCGTTTGAAATCACCAACTTTAGTAATTGTTCTCGGCGACGGGTTACCTTGCAATCGACATACTTATTATAAATAAATTGACAATTTTTTAACAATTGTTACTCTTGTCAGAAAATCAAAATGGAGCTCGCAGTCAACGATGCCCCAATCGCATGGCTCGCCTGGTGACGTCTCGTTACAATAAGAACGTACGGCCGCAGAAAAGAGACGCCCTCAGGTGAGCAAAGTATGGAGAATGTGTTAGTAGCGTCAAAGTTTCGGCATGCACCTTAATAATTATTCAGACCACCGAATTCAGTTCGGACACAAACAAACCTCAATATAGTTTTTGCGTTAATGTTATTATATTTTAGAGGTAGGCAGCGGCTTGGCTCTGCCTCTGGCATTGCTAAAGTCCATGGGCGACGGTAAACACTCATTATCAGATGGGCCGTATGCTACAAGGGAAATATACTAAATAATGTATTTTTTGTTAGTCACTGTCATAATTGAAAGCTGATTGAAGAAAGAAATTGAAAGATCATGATAAAATTCTAGAACCAGTTTTAGAATAGGTATTTAATTTATCGTTCCATACGTCACAAATAAAAATTTTAATTTAAAACCAATTTTTTTGGTCTTATTTTTTGTGAACTAACTTATAAAATATGGCCTAGAGATTATTATTACATTACGGAGATAACCGAGGAATATGGGTTTGATTAATTTACAGACGCAGCAAGCAGCCTCGCAGCGCGGGCAAGTCGAGTGGCAAGGGCAAGGGCGTGCGCACCCGCGCGATGCGGCGCCCGGCGCCCCGCCCCGCGCCCCCCGCCGACCGGACCGACTCCGACGAGCCCGCACGAGCGCTCTACAGGAACTCCGCCCGGGTGAGTAGCGAGACAGCCTCGTCGTTAACACAAGCTTCCGGAACCTGACACCGAAACTGCTGCCGGAGGTTTCCTGGTGTTAAGTGGTTACTAGGGCCCATAGACAACTACAACGTAAATGCACCACCCACCTTGAGATATAAGTTCTAAGGTCTCAAGTATAGTTACAACGGCTGCCCCACCCATAAAACCGAAACGCATTACTGCTTCACGTCAGAAATAGGCAGGGTGGTGGTACCTACCCGCGCGGACTCACAAGAGGTCCTACCACCAGTAAGGTTGCAAGAGGAAGTGCGAAATTAACCCCGGTAATTAACAAATTAAATAGCGGACGGTTAGCCTGGTATGGACATGTGATGCGTAGAGAGAAGATGCATGTGACTAGGAGATGTATGGAAATAGTAGTGCAAGGTAGAGGGGGTGAGGTCGACCGAAGAAGACATGGATGGGGTGTGAATGTCGATATGAGAGAGAGGAGTGAGTGTTGAGATGACAGCTGATAGAAGAGAATGGAAGAGAAAAACTCGCTGTGCCTCACCTAGTGGGATAAGGTGAAGAAAAAGAAGAAGAAGGAGGGGGTCGCAGTGCAAGAGTCGAAATGCATTCAATTGAGCAATTAGATCATAGTTTTAATACCTAACACGAAAAGACACGTAATATACCTCATAGAGACTAACGTATCACACTGATTATAAAATATCAGTAACATATCAACATTGAAACTTTATTGTAATATCATTTTAATTTACTACAACAAAATGATTAACTTGTAGTCGTGATTTATTTTCAATGTGACTATTGTTTGATTTTAGATGATCAGACCGGTTAGAAGACGACAGAACTCCAGTAGGTCCGTTAAAAGAAAAGCCAAAACAAATTGTTACAGAAGAGTCTCGAATTTAAGGAACAACGGTAAGAGAACGGCGCTTTTCGGCCTTGGCTTGTCTCATAAATACTACTTTTTTTATTGCGTTGATGAGTGAAGGAACTTATGGGAGGCTCATTTGGTGTTCAGGAGTTACCGATATATATCTACGTAAACGGTATATATCTGTCTATTGTATGTATATATTTTCTATAATAATGTATTGTCTATGGTACACCGCAACATACCTGCTATATTTTAATATTTTCCAGAATTTCTGTAAATTAAACGGTTGTCTGGAAGAGATCGCTTTTAGCGATAATACCGCCTATTGTACAAATGTATCTGCTTTTTGACTGTTTTTTGAATGTTAAATTGTGTTTTGGTGTGCGATAAAGTGTATTCTCTCTCTCTCTCTCTCTCCCCCGCCCTCTCACTCCCTCCCCCTCCCTCTCCCTCTCACTCCCTCCCTCTTTCTCTCTCTCTCTCACTCTCTCTCTCTCTCTCTCTACCTACATGAGCCATAGGCACGAATAACGTGAATGCCGCCACCCACTTTGACACATTAATTCTATGTTTGGGTTCTACGGTACAACGGCTTCCCCACCCTTGGAATCAGAACAGATTTCTGTTGCATGGTAGAAGTAGACAGAATTCTGATTAGTAATTACGCTAATGATTTTAAGACGATGTTATTAGTACATCCTAAAAGTCATTCGTGAACATTTGTCAAATACACACATGTTTCCTTAGAAAAATTGGTACCTCCCTGCAGGATTCGCGTCGCTACGATACGAATGCACCGGACGTCTTATCCTTTAGGCCGCGACGAAGACGGACTCCATGATCATATTGTTGTTTATTACAGGTGGCACCACACCTCAAGATAGTAGCGATAACAACAACTGTACGAACTACGACAATTACGAAGACAACATGGCGTTACCCAGTACAAGCTCAGGTAAGTTTGGTCACTTATATATCTATATCGCCTGTGAGTTTTTTTTTATTGCCCTTGGACGGTTTTATTGGCGGACAAGTTGATGGTGAGTGGTTACCGTTAAACTGCTGCCTACCGTTAAGCACTCTCCATAAACCTCGTTTGAAGAAGGACATATCATAGCGCTTGGGAAACATCATGGAGGGGAGCTCATTCCATAGCCGGATGGTACGTGGCAAAAAAGATCTCTGAAAACGCACTGTGGATGACCGCGGTGGGTCCAGTAGTATGGATGAACTCCACTTCGGTGGCGGGCGGTGCGATGGTAAAAACGAGATGATGGAATCATTTCAAACAATTCCTCAGGTCACTCACAATTTTTCTAATGAAATACGTACTCAACAAATGTTCACGATTGACTTCCACGGTGAAGGAATAACATCGTGCAATAAAAGTCAAACCCGCAAAATTATAATTTGCGTAATTACTGGTGGTAGGACCTCTTGTGAGTCCGCACGGGTAGGTACCACCACCCTGCCTATTTCTGCCGTGAAGCAGTAATGCGTTTCGGTTTGAAGGGTGGGGCAGCCGTTGTGACTATACTGAGACCTTAGAACTATATCTCAAGGTGTGTGGCGCATTTACGTTGTAGATGTCTATGGGCTCCAGTAACCACTTAACACCAGGTGGGCTGTGAGCTCGTCCACACATCTAAGCAATAAAAAAAAAAAAAAAAAAATCTCACTCATTTTAGTATGTATTGTGTTACTAGTGGTAGGACCTCTTGAGTCCGCGCGGGTAGGTACCACCACCCCGCCTATTTCTGCCATGAAGCAGTAATGCGTTTCGGTTTGAAGGGCGGGGCAGCCGTTGTAACTATACTGAGACCTTAGAACTTATGTCTCAAGGTGGGTGGCGCATTTACGTTGTAGATGTTTATGGGCTGCAGTAAATACTTAACACCAAGTGGGCTGTGAGCTCGTCCACCTATCTAAGCAATAAAAAAAATTGTGTGCAGGTTACAGAGGTCAAAACGCACCGGCGCTGTTCCGGATAGCCGAGGTGGATTCCGACGACGACCATTCGGCCAGCAGCAGACCCTTGTCGCCGGGCAATCAGAACGCGAATTACGGCGTCCCCCCCAATCTTATCAGCATCGTCCCGACTCCGGTCAACGGCTCGCGTGACTCGTTGGGCGAGTCGCTGCGGCTCGAGCCCCACGAGCACGAGGGCCACGCCCCCCCGCTCCCCTCCGAGAGCCGCCCCCGGCTGAACCTGCGCCGCGTCAGGAGAAACGGCCGCGCCGCTCTGCACCGGTCCGACTCCAGCGAGTCGCCGCCCTTGAAGGACGAGACCGAACGCGCCACTACCTCGCTCGAAGGTCGACTCTCGCCTAAAATCGGGTACAACCAGACAGTAGCGCGGCTCATGAATGAAACGAACGAGAGCGAGCTGGAGAGTAGTTGTAGCACGGAGAGCGGCGCGTGGCCCGTCCCGGTGGCGGGGGGTGCGGGGGGCGGGGGCGCCGGTCCGAGCGCCAAACCGCCCGAGGACGTTTCCGACGACTCTGACTTCCACGCGGTCAAGTTTCGTCAGCGCGTCAAAAAATCACGTCGTAGTTATAAGAGTCACATGGAATCAGATTCGAACTGAGTTAGTTGACTGTAGATAAATTATTAAAATCGTCTCTTAATTAGTCGTTTCACTGTAAGTGGGACACTATTATACTATTATGGTATTAATTTAAAAAGGATTTTTTTCCGATGCACGGATTAAGTTTCCTACAAAAGACAGATGATCTTCAACATCTTTTATTGATTTTCCTAATGTGCTGTGAAACTTGTATTTTTTTTTGTAAGTAAAAATTAATATATTTCGGATTTTACCTAATTTAACATACACAGTAGTTATAAATATATGTAAACTTTATGGCCCATATATTATGTGGCTACTAACAATATAAAAAGTTAACTGTAGTCATGAGAGATAACGGGCATGTACCACTTTTTTATAGTTAGAATTATTCTCTATAAATTGTGCACAAATTGATATGTATAATGAAGATGTTACTGCAATTTTCACTGGATTCTGATTGGATTCGACTCTATTGTCGTATTCTTGACTATAAATTTATTCCTGCTTATAATATTAGGTAGAATTGACAATGATCAAGAATTTCCCTTGACACTTATGTCCAAATCACAGGCATCTCTGCCCAATAGAGATAGAGAGCAGCGTATCGATTTTAGTTTATTTCATAAGTTATACAATAAATGTTTAATTCATACATTTTGTATCTTGTTTGCTCTAGCGTAACGATGTGCGTGTAAATAGTGTTGAAATTGTTTATAAATGTGAATGTGATCCTATACTTGTTAATAGGTATTAAATCGAAATGAAACATCAATGTTTTCCAAAAAGGTCTCGGATTAATAATGCCATTAAAGAAATATTTAAAATGTTTTGTTTTATTATGTAATTACAGAGACTAAGATCTATTGCGGTATGTATGTAAATGCTCACTGGAAAATTTTTCCCGATGCTTTATGTGGAAAGTTGATCACAGTGAGTCCTCCTTTCCCAAAGAACTAATGAACTGTAGAAAATATTACCTACGTCAATGGGATGAAATTTGTGCGGATATATTACCATCACACAATTATTCCTAATAAATTATACACATTTAAGTTATTAATACATTAAAGTAAACATTATTAATGTAGACATGTGCTGCCAGAAAGCTGATGATTTTTTAGAAATGATCGCTTAATTTCCTTTTTACCATAGCCACCAGAGTAGAATTAATCCATAGTATTTGGCATCACTGCGTTTATTCATTCTGTTTATCCTGTCTTTTAATGCCCTAAGCACTATGACATGTCTATTTACAAACGTGGTTTAAGGAGAGCCATAGTAATAGACAGCGGCTTGAATGTGCTCCAGGCTTTCCCGATGTCTATGAGCGAGGGTGACCACTGACCATCAGGTGGCATTCACGTCTGCCTAGTCAGTATTTTTTTAAGAATTCACAAAAGGCAAGTTGTAAATCACATTTACCGATCAAACTGGAAAACATAATTGTTAGGCGGCCTAAATGCATAGGAAAGAGGAAACAATCTGAGAAGGCACAAGAAGCAATCATTAATACTGCAGTACTCAATTAATCTTTTTTAAAGTTATTGACTTTTTTGTTGATTATAATTGTATTAATTGCTAATTAATTCGTTTTGTGTTCATCAATTTATTTAATGAGTATAATTCGAGAACTCCTGCCCATACCGTGTACTATACAGTCCATTTGCGCCATTTTCATTCCATGGGCATACTAATCACGTATGTAATGGCTTTTTCACATTTTTAGTTAATTATATTGTATAATAATTATTTTCGTTTCATTTTTGTTATTTTATTATCGTTAAAATCGATTTTATTTAGATTAGTTCGATAGATTTTTAATCGCTTTACCATCTCTAGAAACTTCAGTTGCTAAACTGTCACCTCAGTTCACCGCTCTGAAAGCGGTCCACTTTCTAACCTGAATATTTTAATTTTATTCTTTTTCTTCACTGAAGAGCTCGAAGATGGACGGGATTTCGACTTATAACAGTTTTATAGCCTTACATAAACCGCAACTTCTTTTGTCCGGTGTTCCCGAGTACTTCTGGCAAACATTGTGTAAGAAAATTAGTGATCAGATCTTCGACTCTGGTTTGGCATTTCAACTTGTTCAAATTGACTATGAAGATATTCAAAAAGCTCCTTACGATCCTTTGTGGAGCGTCATAGCTATCAAATACATTAGTCGATCGGATCCAAGCCACATATATTTAATAGATCATGCATGGACGTTTAAAGCAAATAGTATTAAAAATAACCTTCGAAACGTTCCTGGGCTTGCCGACAGAATGTGTAGCCTAATGCAAATAACAGCAGATTCGATTGAAGGCAAGATACATGAAATTTCTCAGCAAGTTTGGAAGTATGCCAACACTTATGCCATAGGAGGTAATGATTTTTCCATTGAAGACAGAGTTCCAGTCTGGTATGTTTTAGATGAATTAGGTTCTGGAATCACTCATTCAGATAATCCTAATTTTCGAACTGTACCCTTTATAAATGTCCCCGATCAAATGACTTATACTTTATTATTTCCTGTAGAAAATGTAGAGGAAGGTGATGTCATCACTAGAAATTTTGTAGAGGGTCAGTTTTCTGATCCACTTCAAAGAGAAGCTATGCTTATTCCCTGGAAACAGTATGAACATTTTGATGAAGATTTTACTCAAAAAGAACCAGATGTGAATTATTTTCTTGAAGGGCATATTAGTGAAACTTTACCAGATTTAGAATTACTGCAGAATAGGGAAACACTGACAAAATTGAAAGTATATGCAGAATATAGGTATATTAATGAGTTTCTAACTGCACCGGAATTCCAAATTGTCCATAATGAAAATAATGCTGATATTTTGTGGTATATAAATCACTTCAAAATTTTCAAAGAATTAAGTATGACTCCTCATAAATTTGTCAATCAATTTCCTTATGAATATGTTATAACTATAAAAGATTTATTACCTATTGTATCTAGAAGATGTGCACAAAAGTATTCCACCTTACATATGGATACCTATCCCTTATGGTTGCCAACTACTTTCAACATGAAGACTGAATTATCAAAATTTGTTTCATACTATATGCAGAGAAAGAAGATTGGCTTGGACAACCATTGGATTTGCAAGCCATATAATCTGGCAAGAGGATTAGATACTTATATAACTGATAATTTAAACTTTATGTGTAGACTTCCTTTAAGTGGGCCTAAAATTGTTCAAAAATACATTGAGAATCCAGTACTTTTTGAAAGACCTGATGTTGGACGGGTTAAGTTTGATATACGTTATGTAATAATTATGAAATCGGTTGATCCAACTGAAATATATGTGTATAATAACTTTTTCCTTAGATTTGCCAATAAACCATTTTCATTGGACAATTTTGAAGATTATGAGAAGCATTTTACAGTCATGAACTATGAACAAGAAGCACATCTGTTTAAAATGTTGTGTAAGGATTTTAAGGATGCCTGGGCAATCCAATATGCCAATTACGATTGGGTTGAAATTGAGCAATCAATCTTTAAAATATTAGCTGACCTTTTTACAGCTGCTACATCTAAGGAACCTCCATGTGGTATTGCCAAAAGTCCACAATCTCGAGCCCTTTATGCTGCAGACTTGATGTTATCCTGGCATCAATCAAATGGTGAGACAGTAGTACAACCTAAAATATTAGAGATAAACTGGATGCCAGACTGTGCTCGAGCATGTGAATATTATCCTGAATTCTACAATGATATATTCTCTTTAATGTTTTTGGATAAAAATGTAGAAACTCTTACCAAAGTTTTATAAATTTGTTAAATTTTAAAATCAAAACCTAATCATGACCATACAGGGTGAGGCAACCATTTCTGAAAATGGACTTGTGATTATTTGGAATAAAAAAATAGTGAATGTTGAATTATAAACTTTTGTATTGTAAGTAAGAAAAAAAAAGCATCCACAATATTTTATGGTGAAGATGTCTCTCAGCTGCCTTCTGTTTCAATTGTGGTGTGATGTTTAATATTTACTGTATCAACGAGTATTTACACTAGAAAATTACTGTTGTTTTTTGGTTATGTTTGATATGGTAACATGATTTTTTTTAAGAATGGTTAGCATTCACCCTGTCTTTTCAAACTGAGTGAACCAAAGTATTATGAAACTGTTTTCATATTGAAAGAAGTTTGTGAAATTCTGCACTGTGATAAAAGCTTAAGTTTATATTTTGATACTTATGACAAATATGTATATGTCTGTTATTGTGCAAATGAAAAACGAAATGCCTGATTGTTATCTCTTAACTATGCCTTATGGAAAATGCCTTTAATGTAATGGGATAAGCTTTGAAATTTGTATAGTTATTTATTTAAAACATTGTTCAAATGAAACTCAATATTTGTAGTTTTTAGTGATTTATGGAATTAAGAGCATAAATTTGATATACACATTATATTATTATCACTGATATATTTTGCTTTAATACATTATTACAATAAAATAAATTAGTTTTTCTGAAGTATCCTTCTGTCTTCGTCTTGAATGAAACCAAATGGGTTCTGATCATCAACATCCCGGTGGCTGAGTAACAGCAGAACAACAAGAACAACAATGATGATGAAAAGCAGTATCCAATAACGCTTGTAGATACCTCCGGCTCTTCGCACTCGAGAAGATGGGAGAGAGTTTCTGTTAAATAAATCGGTTCATTTTTTATTTAATCGTTACAAATAAATTTCCAGTCGACACCACTCCAGGGAGCCCAAATTAACCACCACAAGCAAAATAAAAATTTTGAAAAGATAAAAAAAACTTACTATGCCATCCAAATTTTGTTATGCAATCTATTTATATTCACTTGAAAAAGTTTTCTAAAAGCAAATTTGATATGTTACATGTTGAAACAAAAGTAGCTGAATATTCAGAGACAATTAGATATAGATGATAGAGGTACATCCAGAGTTACAAAGCATAAGTTTGTAGTTATTGATTGAATCACCGATGAGATTTTCAGTGAATTTAAATTTTAGGCCTCCAAATCCCAGCCATCTCGAGGTACTAATATTATTACCTCAATATCTTTATCTTTGTACCTTCCTACAACTATTGTAACATCTATTTCAGCAGAAATAATAGGCTGCCTATTCTAAGGAGTTAGATAACCTCTATTCTAAGGCAAGAGAGACTTGTGATCTTATTAGGTAGGCGACGGCTATTAATTGTTTCTTAATTTAAGGGTACTTTTATTGATGATTCATTGATGAATCACGAGTTTAATCACTAAAAAGTACTGCTTAAAGTTAGTGTATAAACAAACATTGAACTAAGAATCTCAATTGTGAACTACATGAAAAGTAGGTACCTACACAAAATAACCAAAAATGAAAATGTAGTCTTGTAATTTATGTGTATGTCAGAAAAGATGAAATAAAATAAAATGATTTTGTAATAATTTTGAGAATGACGTACATCCACCATCTGCTAATCCATGCGAACGTTGATTTTTGTTTATATTTATTTTCGTCATGGTCGTAGTTCGGCGTCTGTTTCGAAATATCGACTGCTTTGAAACTTTTCCTTGGAGCTTGACTACCTGAAACGAAATTTGAATATAAAATTAAAAATAATTCAAATTAATTTAAAACCAACAGAACTCACAGAATTAGCCAAAATTAGTTTTGTATTAATATTAGTATAAAGCTTTTTTTTTTATTGCTTAGTTGGGTGGACGAACTGGCAGCCCATCTGGTGTTAAGTGGTTACTGGAGCCCATAGACATCTACAACGTAAACGCGCCACCCATCTTGACATACAAGTTCTAAGGTCTCAAGTATAGTTACCACGGCTGCCTTGGCTTACAAACGCATTACTGCTTCATAGCAGAAATACGCGTGGTGGTGGTACCTACCCATGCGGACTCACAAGTGGTCCTACCATCAGTAATTACGCAAATTATAATTTTGCGGGTTTGATTTTATTACACGATGTTATTCCTTCACCGTGGAAGTCAATCGAGAACATTTGTTGAGTACATATTTCATTAGAAAAATTGGTATCCGCCTGGGATTCGAACACCGATACATCGCTTCAACACGAATGCACCGGACGTCTTATCCTTTAGGCCACGACGACTTCCAAAGCTGATAATATAGCCACATATTACTAGGTGAATCCCTCCATTCACACTGAAAAATGAGGTGGTAATATTTTAACACAACGGCGTCATTTCTGTGAGCGTATAGACGCTCTAATAAGTTGGGTATACTGTTGCACATTATGTGCACACTCCATCCTGCAATAAAATGTGCTCATGTCGCTGCACCTTTCGGCAGATAACAGGAGCTGATTGTTTGTGTGCAATCAGACAATGTGGAGCCAGAACCTGTTTATGGTAATAGTGTTTTGTATTTGTTATATTTATTGACATAAATCTTTTTTTTAATCGATAGAGTAATCTATGCCTCTAACAATCAACAACTCACTGGTTTTTTGGTGGGAACGGGCGTAATGTCTAATACACAAAATGGGTACGTGATAAAAAAATTCTGAAAAATATTGTGAATGTGAACCCTAATAACAGGACACCATATCATGAAGCTTGTATAAAAAATGCATAATAAAAATGATGAAGAAAGAGGTGAGAATCAAAATTAGCTTATTGAATATTAATTATTATGTAATTTAGTATCTAAAATCTCAATAATAAACTAAAATACTCAAACGAAATCATTTGTCATTCGTTACATTATTAAAATTTTTATTATACCTTGTAATCCGTCAGTCCTTTTTATTGAAGTATTTTCGTACATATTGGCAGGTTCGTCAGGCATTTGTACTATGGAATGTGGTGTGGCAGTAGCAGACCTGCTATTTGATTCATCATCACTTGCTCCAACTGGTGTACCACGATGATCCAGGCCATAATAAGCGGTATCTAATGGAGACTGACTGCGCCGGCTTGCTGCACCCTTTAGATCTTGATCCTCTGATAGCTGAAAAACAATTTTGTTTGTCCGAATATTATAGAATTTATCTATGAGTTATCGTTAATTCGAATTTATTTTTCAAATTCAAGGATTTGTTCATTGATTAGTTTTTTGTTTGTTATCTTTTTTAACAGTATAAACTCATTAAAAATACGAGTAATTTAGGAATGCGAGTTCTGTTGCGGTAGCAATACCGCATAAATGGCTCACAACATTACTGACGTGTACGGAGTGAACACTACAAACGAGCGCAAGACTCGCTATTGTTTGAACGCTTCCAACATCGAAATATTGATGTTATAAATTAACCCGATTGCATAGCTTTTACCGCGGGTTTTGAGCGCGGCGACCGAATCAAGAAATTTCGTAACGAAAATAAAACCTAACACCCCGCACTCCGCCTACCATGTAGCTCGCGTTCAACACATTCACACGTTGTGCTTGTGTAGTGTTTGTGAATAAGCGCGCGGCGTGACGTCGCACTGCATGCGCATCATGAAAAGTCTGCCCATCTCTCTCTCGCGTGGTATAGCTTATGAGTGTGAAGGGGACAGTTAATGTTTTGCTTTTGTTAATGTTTATAAATATATATTTTATTATTGTTGTTATATTAAATTATTATTGTCTATTTAAGAAGAAGTTGATAAAAAATGCTATGCAATAGCTTTACCGTGGCAGTCCCCGAGTACCACACGTATTTTTTTTAAATATATTTTTACAAGACAACATGACAATAACAAAACGAGAGAAAATATAATACAAAAAAAAATTTAATCTATATATTTCAGTGTTAAGGTCCCATTTCAACTATTTATTATGGTTTCACAAAATAGTCTAGTTTTTTTTTCCTACTTAAGCTGATAGCCTTGAGAGGCTATGTCAGCGGAACCTTAACTAGTAGGTGAGCTCACAGGGCTCAAACCTGACGACTTTGCTAACACGAACTTTAGCAAGAGCCGTGCTTCGCAGAATCTACCACCGGATCGGAAACGCGACCCACTGGGAAGATCCGGCGAGAAACTCAGTGGGCTGTGTCTGAGGGTTAATTTACTCGTCGAGCCCTTCGTCGCAAGTGACAGGTTCGGCGAGAATGGTAGCCGGTGCTTAAGGTACCGTTAGTGGATCGGGAAGATCCGAAATGACGTACGTGTTTTTGGCGACGTCGACTGCTTTCCAGCCTGTCCGCAGGATCGGGAATGTAGTTACCAGCGGCCAAGATGAGAGGCCGCCGGTAACTACAGTTAGTAGAGGTTTGAGGTATTCAAAAGCCTTAAATATTAGTAATTACGATCTATTATGTTCTTTGACTTCCTAAAGGGGGACTTCTTTTGAGTGCATGAAGTGAAAATTTTTACGTTCATGAATCATAGGGCCATGATTAGAGTTCAATAACTCGATTAAGAATTTGTTTTGCTTCTGTAAAAGGGGTAGTGTCTTCTTTGATCAATAGATCAATATGAGCCAGACATATACTATTATTTTGGATAAATTCACAGAGGTCACAAATAGATAAACAGTACAAAAGTAAACCCAATGGAACTACAAAATTGGTATATGTAATTTTCAAGGCAATGTGTATTTGTATTTGTTAGAGACAAGAATATTATTTCCACAGGGGACTATTTTTTTATATTTATAGTATATTATATAGCCGTCATCATATATTTAAGTCGTCGTGGCTTAAAGGATAAGACGTCCGGTGCATTCGTATCGAGCGATGCACCGGTGTTCGAATCCCACAGGCGAGTACAAATTTTCCTAATGAAATACGTACTTAAATAATGTTCACGATTGACTTCCACGGTGAAGGAATAACATCGTGCAATAAAAATCAAACCCGCAAAATTATAATTTGCGTAGTAGTAGGACCTCTTGTGAGTCCGCACGGGTAGGTACCACCGCCCCGCCTATTTCTGCCGTGAAGCAGTAATGCGTTTCGGTTTGAAGGGTGGGGCAGCCGTTGTGACTATACTGAGACCTTAGAACTATATCTCAAGGTGTGTGGCGCATTTACGTTGTAGATGTCTATGGGCTCCAGTACCCATTAACGCCAGGTGGGCTGTGAGCTCGTCCACACATCTAAGCAATAAATAATAAAAAAGCCAGACAGTTTTTTATCAGCAGCCTTTACATACAGCTGGTGGAAATTGCTGAAGTTATCAGTAGATTATAAATAAAAAAAACTACAAACCAATGGTAAGCCCAAGCCTGCTCTAGCCCAATTGACTCCAGCCAGCTTTTCCTTCAGTACATCTGCTACAGGTGATACTAAGTTAGGAGGAGGGAATACTAATGTTGCACATGATGGACACTGATAGCCAGCTGGTGCTGTGGTCCTCGGTAATGCTCGGTATTTAGACTCTGCGCAGGACCAATGAAAAACATCTGAAAAGTATAATTAAATTTTAAATATCTTTGAAATTTATATTTTTTAAGCGGAATGTTTCATATTCATCCTGAGTTATTGCATGCACATAGTTCAAACAAGATCATATATATCGCCTCGACGACCCGTCGGTCGGGCGTCCTCGGGGTGGCGCCGCGTGTCTGGTTGTAGTGTTGACCGCGGGAACCCCCCTACTCTGACCGGGTTTTGACCCCGGACGGAGATCGGACGCCGGGTGTAAGAGTGCAGGGGAGTCGTTTAGTGGGTGGGCCCTAAATTCCTTGGGCCCGCGGTCTGCTCTCAACACCTGCAGATCGTTGAGTCTCACATACCCCGCGCGCCCCCTAGGCGCGGGGACCTCGTAGGAGGTACGGCCCTCGGCCCGGAAAAAAAAAAAAAAAAGATCATATATGCAGTAAATTCATTCTTTGCACAGTAGATTTTCTATACTTCATGTCCTGTTACTGAGAATGTATATGAGTTGTCACTAAGTTTTATGTAACGAAAATTCAAAAATGAATGGTGTTAGGAGTTGGTGACAGGAATTAGACATTATTTTTGTACTAGCTTTTGCCCGCGAGGAATAGTTACTTTGACATAATGCTACATTTTACCCACCTCTTCATTTACATAGAAAGTAAAAATATTTTTGAATAATAGAATGGAATTAATAACATCTTCATAAAAACACCTTCACAAATAATGTTTTATTTTAGAACAAATTTGGTTAGCATAAAAAAAGGTTATAGTGAGCCAACCTTAAAATATAGGCATATTTAAGCTGTTGCAGACTTTTTTAGGACTTTCAAAGGGGAATAATTTTCTCATACATTATTAAAGCGAAACTTTAACAATTTCCGCAACGCACGCAGTGGAAGCTCTCAAAAGGGAAAAATACTCCAATTTTGAAACATTCTTTATTGGTGCTCTGCTTGTATTGGTCTTAGCGTGATGTTATATATAGCCTTCCTCAATAAATGAGCTAATTCACACAAAAAAAAAATTTTAAAACGGACCAGTAGTTCCTGAGATTTGTGCGTTCAAACAAATGAACAAGCTCTTCAGCTCTAAAATATAAGTATAGATTTAGTAAAGATGTGATTGTAGATTATCAATTAATTTAGCAGCCTATTTCTAACAACAACTGAACATTCTATTTAAAGTTTGTTTAACAACGATATCAATTAATTTTAGAAAGTTACATTATCCACAAAACTCTTCATTTAAAAAAATAGACAGTTTTATTCAGTAGCAATGTGGTATCAACTGCTTCTCTAAAGATTTTAGGTCAGCTCCTTTGCAATACATCTAATAGAACTGATTTGAGACCCCCTCAGAAGATCAAGTGGAAATCTCAGCAACTTGATGTTATTAGCTAAGTGTCATGTTTTGACAAGTACCTATGAACTATGCTTTGGTAGTTGCTAATATTTGAGCAAGGACCGTGAATCTAAGTGGATTAGGTGCATTGGACATGTCATGGGTTTCGATGGCAGTTGATATTGATTAGATATTGTGTTAAGGTTATTGTTGTGTTACATTGCTGTTCTGAGGTAGCATTCTGATGCAATCTTTATATACTTACAGGTGAGCCCTGATATAAACATAAATTATAATGGTTTCTATTTATGTATTAATAAATTCATAGTATCATAAGCGAATTTAAATGGTAACTGGATTTATTGTTTACTTTCCTTAGTCATTAAACATTATAAAGTAAAAGGGTATTTATCATCAATGGTGTAATTGATATAGATACTTACGGTAGCAAGTAAGTCGTATGCATTCTCCTTCATTTAATGGTTTTGTACAAATCTCACATATGGGATTGTAGTCACTGTCTTGCAGCCATTGAAGATATGACTGAATTATACACTGCAAACGCACATTTAAAATACAATGTAGATAGAAATATGACAGTTATATTACAGTTATTTTAATTTTTAAAGTTACCTTTGGATGATTTGTAACCATACAATTTTCGCAAACATTCACTCGATGTTCGAAACAAAATTGATTTGTCACTCGTCTCTTGGGACACTTACACAAGCCCATTTTGGTTTTACTTTTTGGTGTCTGGCATTTACTTTAAAACGAAACTATTTAAATAGTAAGCACAAAATTGTAACAGAATCATCTATCAACAAAACTTAAATTCAATAGGTACAGCAGTACAGTCACCAGTTGCCGTCAGCCACGTAAAGTTGTCAATTTGCTACATATGTCAAGTGTACTTTCAAATGTCATTTGTGTAAATTGATCATAGCATAGACCTATGATCATAGACCTATATGCCACTGAAGTATTAAAGGTCTATGACTGAAGTAAAGTCTATGCTATATGCTTATACTTAAGTGAAATTGATTGAGTAGATTTTTTGAATTCACAAATTATACTCATAGACCTAGGTTTCATACTTCAGTGATTATACTACCGTCCATCAGGGTAACTTAAGCTTTCCGTTTAACATTAGCCCACTTACTCACTTTTCACCATGGAGTTATAAGTAAAATACTAACTCTATGCTTTTTACATATTAATTTTTTTATTTCCAAACGGGATACATTTTACCATAGACTTTGAAATTTTTGATTAAGTAGGTATTAATGCCGAAGTTGCATAACGTCCGTAGGAGATTATCCACCGCTACCCTACACGTGAACCCTGGGCGGTGCTAATAGTGCAACAACCTGGCAACCGAACTGTCCTTCTGAGGATCTCCCGGTTCGAACTACACTGCGTCAATTATAAAACCCTAATCACAAACTGTAAATTTCAATTATAACCACGCAGTGTAAACGAATGCCATACGATAAATAAATAAAATGGTCAAAGTTATTATAAAGGTCTATGCCAAAAGACAATTGAATGGAAATCGAAATTAGTAAATCCATGGAGTTATTAAGTACATACAAATACTGGTAGTTTTCCAATTACAGCACAAGAGCGCATTATGCGGCATAATGCTCAACTACGCTTCAGCATAATTCGGCATTGTTCGTCACTGAGTCGCATTATGCTCTGTAATTGGAAAACTACCACTAACTCTATGAGTAAATCATAGACCTATACTGTAGTAAATCGATCAAAGCATAGATCAAATATTAAGTGTATAATCTATGGCATAGATTATACAATTATCAAAGGAAAAGAATGAATGAATAAATATATTAAGTGTCTAATCTATGGAATGAATGTTAACAGTGTTAACATATTAAGTGTATAATCTATGGTGTTAACACTTGAATAGTAATGAGACTTTTTGGCGGGAACGCGAGCAGTGAAGTTGTGTGATTTGTTTTATTTTGTCTATTTAGTGTTTCTTCAGGTTGAAATGTGTAATAACGGTGGTTTATTAAATGTTTAATATCTGTGAAAGTGCACAAATGTGGGAAAATGAAACAAAGCTGCTGGACGTAACTTCTCGGGTTCCTCCAAAAAGTCCACTGAAAAAATCTCAGTAAATGGCCACCATTTTACTGCGATTATATTTCATCCCATATCATCTCATTTCATTAAATTTCATCCCAGTTGATTAATGTCTCAAATTAATCATCTTCATTTCATTTCACTCCATATTATCATTTTTCATAAAATTAAGAATATAAAGTAAAATAAGACATGACTTAAAGGTCTTAGTTACCAGGTCATAAAATCTCTTAAAAAAAAATAGTAATGAATTGGATTTTTTGGCGGGAACGCGAGGAGTGAAGTTGTGTGATTTGTTTTATCTTGTCTATTTAGTGTTTCTTCGGGTTTAAATGTGTAATAATGGTGGTTTATTAACTGTTTAATATCTGTGAAAGTGCACAAATGTGGGAAAATGAAACAAAGCCGCTGGACGTAACTTCTCGGGATCCTCCAAAAAGTCCACTGAAAAAATCTTAGTAAATGACCACCATTTTACTGAGATTATATTTCATCTCATATATTTCATCCCAGTTGATTAATGTCTCAAATTAATTATCTTCATTTCATTTCACTTCATAATATCATTTTTCATAAAAATATGAATATACATTAAAATAAGACATGACTTAAAGGTCTCAGTTACCAGGTCATAAAATCCCTTGAAAAAATAGTAATGAATACAGCGATATTAAATTATTTACTTTAAAGCAGAGCTCTGATTCTGTTTCAATTTTATTATGTGTTCAAAAATTTTAACACTTAGTAATGTTTTGAGTAGACCTATGCAACTATTTTTTAAGCCAAATGTTACTTCTAACCTAAAACCAAATATCAATGTAACCTCAGTGGCTTGCGTGAGTTTCTTTAATAAATGTAAGTATTCATAATTTATTTTCAACTAATTTATTAGCGATAATTATCACTAATAATGACCATCATCATCATCAATAGGTCGGAGCAGCTGTGCTGCCCGTTGCTGAACGTAGATTTCCCTCACATATTAATAGTTAATGATTGCAAAAAATAGCAATATTATTATTTTGTGAGCTAAACTAAAATTTAATCGCTAATATAACAGTATAAATAAAAAAAGATAATAAAAAAAAATAGATTTGTTTGTCAAAAATTAGTTTACTTCTTATAAATTAATTAATTTTATTCCATTGTTTTTTTAGTAAGCTAGTCGCTTGTGGTGCTATAAAAATTTATAGGTCCACATCTGTTTTATGGATTACTCGATCTCTTGATTTTTCTTCCAAGATGTTACTTTTTGTATTTACCTGTTTTTCTTTCAATAAGCTCTTCAAAATGCTCTTTTTTTAATTATTAATAACCTGTATTCTAACCTGTAGAATAACCTGTAGCTGATTCACTAACCACTTAAAACCATCCTATTTTGTAAAAATGTAAATATAACACTGCAAAGATAGTAAATTGAAAGTAATTATCCCCATTGTTCCTTACACAGTACCAGCTGAAAAACTTTGGAAGTCTGTAACATCTGTAAGTAATGCGGGTGCCAAGAAGGGTCGTGGCAAGGGAGCAGGTAGGATCCGAATCCGAGACTTGAATAGAGGCCAGGTAATTGGCACAGGAAAAGTTAATATGTTGTGGCCTGGTCTATCAGCCCCTGTGATTAGAGGCAGAGAATTATTGAAACAGCAAAAGCTTCCTGATGATCCTGAAAGGTATGTGAGTTTATGTATTTAAAATCCCTATTGGTGTTAAAATAATGTTTGAGCATAACAAAATTTTTGGATGCTGATTAATTTAATAATGCTGCTCCCGTCTACTGTTTTGTAATTTCAAGTCCGACAACCAATTATTCACCAAAGAAAAATTAAAATTAATTTGGCATTAGTTACTGTTTTAACATATAACATTTACAGTGTGCACTCAGATGGTAATGAATACAATCGATAATTGATTTTCAGAATGGAAAAGCTAATAAAAATACGAGATTCAATGACAAAGTTCCGTCGTCTGAAACTGAGCTCTATCGAAAGGGGCTGGTCTGGCTCCCGTATGCCAGGACGTAGTATTGGGCCTCCAGATCCCATAGGGGAAGGTGATGGATATTTTTTGTTATGAATGATTCATTTTTAATATGAAACAAATCAAGTAGAACAATATAGCACATTAAAAGTAAATAATAACATAGCCTAATAGCCTATCTCTCTTATGTCAGATGAATTCATTGGCTTCGACACTAAAGTCCTTCAGCTAAGATCTTTGTTGATCATGAAAGGAAATTTAGGACGAACACGAAACTATCAAGCCATGGTAAGGAATATTTATGATTAATATCTATTTTAACAGAGTATTTGAAATTTAGTATTGTATTTTATTCTTTTATAAGAACTGTGTTGTTACATCTTTACTGGGTGTATTATGAACTTTCATGTTGTTACCACACATTTTTTCACTATGCAATGATTGTTACTTTTTTTATATTTTTTTTCTATTGCTTAGATGGGTGGACGAGCTCACAGTCCACCTGGTGTTAAGTGGTTACTGGAGCCCATAGACATCTACAGCGTAAATGCGCCACCCATCTTGAGATATAAGTTCCAAGATCTCAGTATAGTTACAATGGCTGCCCCACCCTTCAAACCGAAATGCATTACTGCTTCATGGCAGAAATAAGCAGGGCTGTGGTACCTACTCGCGCGGACTCAAGAGGTCCTACCACCAGTAGGAATGACTTACATTTCTTAAAAATTGTAATGACTTCAAGCTGTTCATTTATAATATAGGGTACTGTTAATTTGGTGATAAAGGCTATTTTATATGTGTACTCGTAGATTGTAGACTAATTTCTTATTTTGTGAAGAGTTTTTTTGTACAGTATGGATGTGAATTTTTCTTTTTATTTGTAGGTGGTGACAGGAAATGGTCAAGGTCTTGCTGGCTTTGGGCTTGGTAAAGCCAAGGAAGCTCCTGCAGCCTTGAGAAAGGCTAAGAACAGGGCGGGACAGAAATTAATGCATTTTGAAATTTACAATGGACACACAAGTAATTTTAAATACTTCTTATTTTCGCATATTATGTATTGTGGAAAACATATAGATGACCTCTTTTTTTATTGTTCTTATCCCATATTATGTCGGATTTTTGGTTCTATGACTTGCACCTTGTTAAAAATAAACATTTACAGTAAAATTTAAACATTCATATACCAAAACGTATGAATTTGATAAAACTGTGTAAAAGAATAAGAGCATTGAGAATATAATGATTTAAATCAGAGTTTGTGATATTCTAAAAATTTCTAAAGTCATTGATACAATTATGCAGTTTTAATTATAACGAAAACACTGTTTATATAATTGAAAAATGCATTCTAGAATTTTGTAAGGTGTTCTAATAATTCTATAATGACACGACCTGGACATGGCGGAGTATACGCTCGCAGTCTGCCCCACTTGGGAGGTGCCGTGTCCTGGTCGCAATGATGGAAGGGACTAGTCCCTGACTGGGGTCATGGCGCCGATGCTTGGCGGCGACGCGTCCTGGAAGGCTATGTTCGACTTTTGCGAGTGCACCATCTCGCGGAAGGAGGCGGCGGGGCTAGTGAGGCAAAGCTCTCCTCACTACGCAGAAATCCGTCGCCGCCGAGCAGGGAGTCGGGACCGGGGTTCCGTTCGTGACCTGGCCCCCGAAGAGATTCGGGCTCCACCCACTTTGTGCGGGGAGGGACCCAGGCATGGGGGGGGGGGTTATAGAGGGCTCTCAACCGCTCCGGGGGAAGGTATAGTTCGGCGCCATCAAGGTGGGCTCCCGACCCGTCGAGCGAGGGAACCGGTGGTCGTACTGCCTGCGGCCACCGGTCCGGCGTCTGGGGGAAGGCGGGATGGATGTAATATGCTCTGCATCGACCCTGTCTCGCCGTCTCAATGGTCTCGACTGGGCTCCGACCCGGTCCGCGCTAGGGGGTCGGCTGCGAGCGGCAGGTTTTGGTGCGGTTCAACTCCCACATACCGGGGGGTTTCTCCTGTAAAAAAATATAATAAATTATTATTTTATTTCATGATAGTATAATTTCTATTCTAGTTTTCCACGACTTTTTCACGGCTTTCGGCAAGACTAAAATCTTTGTTCAAAAGAAAAACGAAGGCTACGGCTTGAAATGTCACCGAGCTATAAGGGAGATTTGTCAAGCCATCGGCATCAAGGACATAAGGGCTAAATTAGAGGGCTCTAACAATTTGCAACACATTGTGAAGGCATTCTTTATTGGACTATTGCAACAGGTTGGTTTTCTAATATTTAAATGTTTGTGTAGGTAACTCTGGTTTCTATTACTGTATTTTTAATGATCATCCGTTTCTGCCGTTAATATGATTGTTTTATTAAGTTGAGTTAGTTACTAATGAAGTTTTTTATGTGTTGCAATACAACTTTCACATCGATTTAGAGTGTCCAGGCGTCGTCTGAGACCTAAGCGTCTGCTATTGCTATTTCTGCTATACATAATCTAATAAATTTTAATAAAATGTTTCGCTAAGTCGTCGCCTGGTGCATTCGTATGTAGCGATGCACCGGTGTTCGAATCCCGCAGGCGGGTACCAATTTTTCTAATTAATTACGTACTTAACAAATGTTCACGATTGACTTCCACAATGAAGGAATAACATCTTGTAATAAAAATCAATCCACAAAATTTTACTTAAAAGTCAATAAAAAAAAAAAGAAATAAGGAGCTGTTGTATTCTAAAAACTGAGGCCTTAGAACTCATGTCTCAAGGTGTGTGGCCGCATTTACTTTGTTGATGATTATGGGCTCCGGCTGACTACATAACACCAGGTGTGTCGTGAGCTTTAGCAATGAAAAAAAAGTTGACTATTAAAAATTCATTTGAAATTTGCAGAGGACACATAAACAATTAGCCGAAGAGAAGAAACTCCACCTTGTAGAGTACAGAGCTGAGAACGAATATTATCCAAAAGTAGTGGCCAGCCCAACAGAGGTTCGGACCAAAGATCAAATACCTCGCGACGAGACTCTTGATTTTGTCCAATACGTTATGAACGACAAGGTGATACTGCGGAAGAAAAAATTCCCACCCTTTTATGAGAAAATGCCACATTACAAAATTTATCTAAAGAAATACGAGAAGTATAGGAATCACGAGAAGATTAGGCAAATGTTAAAAGTTGAATATGGTGACGTGAAGAGCTTCCTAAATGAACGGTTTCCCGAAGAGAAGGTGGAACAGAGTGAATCATAATACGTGTAGATTACAATTTTAGAAATTAAAATGTATTAAAAAAATTTGTTTTTTACTTTAACAGATTTCTGTTTGCTTAGTGCTAGTTTTTTAACGTTCTCGATAGCGTAAAAGTTAGCTCATATTTGTATGGAATGGGATCGTTTGCGTACGTTTGCCGCTAGGGGCGCTGTTCCAACTGCATACTAAATTGGGTTAACTTTTACGCTATCGAGAACGTTAAGAAACTCGCACTAAGCACACTGTTCATTTAACTAATAATATTATATATACACTGCGTATTCGTCTGTATTATAGGTATGCACGTGGGGCCTTCTGGCAAGGCTTGAGATAGTCTTCCGAAAGTGCCTAAGGGCCGAGTTACACCAGAATGGCAGCGGACGGCAGCGTCGCGGCGTGCACTTTTACTGTGAAATAATTTTAAACTTTATCTATATGCTTAAAAGATCAGTATTGCTTGAAAAGCTAGAAAAGGTCGCGACACAGCCGCCGCCTTCCCGCGATGAAGCGAGCAGCCGCGCGCCACGTGCGTCTTGTCTTGGTGGTTCTGCCCGAGGCTGCCAGCGGCGACACGAGGCCGCTAGCGGCGCCGCGGTCATATATAATAACCAATTCCATCCATCATGCTCACTCCAAACATAGGGGAGACCGGGGCAAGATGAAGTTTGGGGCAGGACGGGAAATAAGCTTTTGTCCATGAATGGTAATCGTGTTCGGACCGGTAACGGCGCCATTTGCACGAAATTCAGACTGCGCAAGTGCGTCCGAGCAAAGCGAACGTATTGGATCTCGTTTTTGCGTTGTATAGGAAAAAAACTGATTTTGCAAGTGTTTTTATCCGGTTTTTGGTTAAAAAACTGATGTGCAGACATGTAAGTACTTGAATTAATATAATGTTTTAATCCTCAGCGTGTTGTAGTACTATAACACTTTAAATTCAGATTAGATTTTTGCGCCGGTAAGATTTAAGATTAGAATTGCTTCAACTTATTTGAATACATGTGGGTCGGGGCACAATGATCGGGGCATAACGGAATACTATCCCGTTTTGCCCCTTCCTTGTGGTTTAAATAATTTCTTCTGTGTACCCACTTACCTATCGATAGTATTGCAACCTCGTTAAGTAAGCGTCCATAGGCTACGGTCACCGCTTTCCATCAGGCGAACTGTAAGCTTCTTTGCTGACTTTGTGGTATAAAAAAAAGTATAAGTACATATTGTTGTAACTTTACATAAGCAAGATATATCGTTGCTTTTCTCACAAAGTTTTCTTTTCAGATACAATGGTTCGGAACTATAAATGAAAAATAGATCGTGGCAAATGGGACCCTGAAGTTCTGGGTCTTATGGGTTCTTAATAACAGGATGGGGCTTCCTCGAGCCTCTGCTACATATGATGTTCCGCCGCCGTGTAAGAAAAGCTCGTGATACTGTGGATGACGACACTGATTCCGGTAACTACTAAGTATGCAGGAAGCACGGTTAACCGGAAAATAACTTCGTGTAATAGCTTATCAGTTGGCTCAGCGAAATCATATAGATAGCCAGCTTAATGAAGAAACCGACATGGCAGGAGAAGATTGGCGTAAAAAACGAATACACAAAGTTGGAAATAAGAAGATAAAAAGAACTGAAAACAAGCATCAAGCTAAAAGACTCGCCAAAGAAATCGAATCGGAATATAGTTCATCTTAATTGGAGGACGGTGACTGGGCCTGCATCTATTGCGGTTACTTATACTAAAAGTCAACCGAGGGTTGGGCTATCTGCAGTATTTGCCATGGTTGGGCACACGATTCCTGTGCCGAAGTAGATGAAGAAGACGACGAGGCACACATTTGTGAACGCTGTCTGCCCGATTAAAATACGTACTCCTTTTGCCCCGTAGCATTTCCCATCTTACCCCGTCCATGGGGCAAGACGGGAAATTCGCTACATTATCGTTAATCGTTATTTGTCAAAAAACTTCTGTGATTTTGCTTGATAAAATTATTAATTTTAAGAAACAAATGTATAAGTGTTACTTATTTTCTTAAAGAATTTAATTAAAGAGTATAATTGTCTTTGTACAGCGAGTTTTGTCTTAGCTATCTCATCTTGCCCCGGTCTCCCCTACGTTTTTTTTTTTTTTTTTTATTGCTTAGATGGGTGGACGAGCTCTTTTTTTTTATAGCTTAGATGGGTGGACGAGTTCACAGCCCACCTGGTGCTAAGTGGTTACTGGAGCCCATAGACATCCACAACGTAAATGCTCATCTCAAGGAGGTTGAGATATAAGTTCTAAGGTCTCAAGTATAGTTACAACGGCTGCCCCACCCTTCAAACCGAAACGCATTACTGCTTTACGGCAGAAATAGGCAGGGCGGTGGTACCTACCCGCTCGGACTCACAAGAGGTCCTACCATCAGTAATTACACAAATTATAATTTTGCGGGTTTCATTTTTATTACATGATCATTGCCGAATGAATAGACTAAACTAGTCTAAAGGAGACTAGGCGCGTGCAGTCTGGAGGCGCGAGGCCGCCAGCGGCGACGCCGGGTGCCGCTGGCATCGCTGCCGGACGCTGCCGGCCGCTGCCATTCCGGTGTGACTCGGCCCTAATAACATACCCATATACAGGTGCTCAGGGTGGGTCAATGTAGCGAACTTTGGGATAGGCCTGTGTTCAGCAGTGGACGTCTTTGTGATGATTTAATCGTCCGTAGTTTAATGAGTAAGACATCCAGTATAATCCTACGAAGTATTGTAAGTCGGGGTAAGTATTAACACGGTTATTTCTGCCGTGAATGAGATGCGTTTCGGTTTGAAGGATAGAACAGTAGTTTGATGTTCGAAAGAAGAGTATAGAAAAGCATGATGAAGGTAGAAAGAAAGGAGGATAGAAAAGGTTGATGTTTTAATAGTGACATACCGAAATGGTTGGTGACGTTTATGTTGATTTGTCCGAGGACTCCTTGGCGGGAACGCGCGCAGCCATGTTTCGTGACCTGTTTTTTATTTATTTTATATATCTTTAGGCTTAATGGTGACTGTTTGCAGAAGGAAGGCAGTAGCGGTTTTCGAACTGCATTAATTTTGAATTACTTCAAAATAAAATTTGAAGTTCTTTTATTGCATTATCAGAGAGCTTAGTCAAGATTCAATTATCTCAGACTTTAAAAGAAGAAGCAGACCTCATAAGATTAGGACGTGGTGGTGATGGACGGTTAGGAGCGTGAATCCAGAGACATCAGAGTTGCGGTCAAAAGATTGCTGAGAGATCTTGTTCGGCTGCTATTTGGCATTTCTGCCATGCCAATGCCTCTATGAACTTTTACATTATCAATTGTTTATAGACAGAACTTGTTTGTTGTACATCTGACGAATGTTTGTGAAAAAGTAATAAGAAATTACACGGTATTTAAACGACAAAATGTTTTTTTTATTAACTCAACGTTGGAAACGTTTGTTAACTTAAAATTGATATAGGTATATGACATTACAACTCGACCAAGCTAAGTTTGCACCTCGCTGGAATGCGGCGGTCCGCCCGCTTCCCCGCTCACCTTCCCGCGATCGCCCTGTTGCGTCAGTACGGTATATTAAGTGTATAATCTATGGTTAGCATCTTTGTCGCCGACACGTGTCATACGAGTTTGCGTTGAATTTTAAATTTTTAACTGTTCTTTTTAGGGTTTTTGTTGAACTTTAGTTATATTATTGGACTATTTTTGTTAAGTTTTTGTTGAACTGTTGTTACTGAACGCTTAACGTTATTTTTTTTTACTTCGAGAGGATTGTTGGGCAACAAAATAAAAGGAAAGGTGATAGATACACAGTGAAGGGAAAAACATAATCCTGAAAAAGAAACATAAAGGAAAATTATTACTGAGCAATTGGGATACAAATTTAAAAAGTGCAAGAACGCCCGGGTGTTCTGAATACAAAAACCCGATATCGCTATATGCTAATGGACCTATGTAAAATATATTGTTAAAAACAATAAATGCAAAGTAAAATCTAACAAACATTTGTTTACATTTTTAAAGTCATAGCGAATCCTTTTTTCAGACCATACCCGAGCGGCAGTGTGACGTAATCGATGCGAGGTGCAAACTTAGCTTGGTCGAGTTGTACACCTGTAATAACATTTTTAATGCGACGTACACACGTTCTTGTAAACAGGTCACTATTAAATTATGATTTTTTATTGATTCTTTTTATGGTAGTCTGAAATTAAATAATGCAATATTAAATGAACAAACTACTTGTATATTTTTCCAAAACGCAATAGTCACAATAATGAAAAATTTACAATTACTGAATATGGTTTAAAAAAAAATTATTGTTTCGCAGATGTAATTTTTTAAGTAGGTAAGAGGTTTTGTCTCCTCTTGGTTTGATAAAACAAATGATCCTTTTGTTCATGAATTCTATCAACTCTTTAATGGTAGATTGGGGTTTCTTATTCCTCCAATAAATGTATCCAATCCAGTGTGAAGTTAATCGATCAACGGGTCAACATGGTACCTGGAGACCGGTGGTTACATCAGAAGACCTGGATAAGGTGAAAGAAGAAATACATCTAAATAAGATGATCGATTTGTAGTGTCATGTTATTCCTTCATAGTGGCAGTCATTCGCGACGTATGTTAAGTATATGTGGATTTCATTAGAAAAATTGATACCTTCTTCCGGGAATACTGGCAGTTTATTTTTAATTTAGGTATTTTTTCTATCTATCCGCTGGTAGGGGGCCTAATCCAGCTAAACTATGGCTGGTAGATGTGCTTAAGGGCTCAATCTGAGGGAGTTTGCTCTCCTTCTTTGCATGCATGATTAGTGCTTCGCAGAATTTACCACTGAATCGGAATCGCGTCCCATTAAGAAGATTCGGCAAGAAACTTAGTGGGTTTGGTCTGTGGGCTTACTTTGCATGTCGAACTCTTCATCCTTATCGAGGACGGTAGCCGGTGCTTGAAGAGCTTAAAAGCACCGAGAGCCGATCAGGGAGATCCGTCAAGACGTGTAGAGTGACATCGGCTTGGTCTTACCTTGTCGCCTGGGTCAGATACGTAATTAACGGCGGCCACGATAAGAGGGTAATCGTGTCGCGCCGCTTTTTCAACTAGTGTTCTGACGCTGTCTTTAGATACTTACGCCACTTCGATAAAGCGGCACGACACGAGAACCCTCTCATCGTGGCCGCCGGTAACTACATTCCCGATCCTGCGGACAGAATGGAAAGCAGTCGACGTCGCCCAAAACACGTCATCTCGGATCCTCCCGATTCACTAACGGTGCTTCTAGGTACTTCAAGCACCGGTCACCGTTCTCGTCGAACCCGTCGCTTGCGACGAAGGGCTCGACGAATAAATTAACTCTCAGACACAGCCCACTGAGTTTCTCACCGGATCTTCTCAGTGGGTCGCGTTTCCGATCCGATGGTAGATTCTGCGAAGCACGGCTCTTGCTAGGGTTCGTGTTAGCAACGTCATCAGGTTTGAGCCCCGTGAGCTCACCTACAAAAGTTAGGGTTACGCTGATATAGCCTCTCAAGGCTCTCAGCTTAGGTAGGAAAAAAAAAAAAAAAAAAGATACTTACGAATCGGTTCTTCTCGCACAGTCGTATTGCTTGATAAGAATGCACCGGCCATCTTAAACTTCGTACTACGACGACTTCACAATTATTTATTCCCGATCCTGCGGAAAGAATGGAAAGCAGTCGACGTCGCCCAAAACACGTCATCTCGGATCCTCCCGATTCACTAACGGTGCTTCTAGGTACTTCAAGCACCGGTCACCGTTCTCGTCGAACCCGTCACTTGCGACGAAGGGCTCGACGAATAAATTAACTCTCAGACACAGCCCACTGAGTTTCTCGACGGATATTCTCAGTGGGTGGCGTTTCCGATCCGGTGGTAGATTCTGCGAAGCACGACTCTTGCTAGGGTTCGTGTTAGCATCGCCGTCAGGTTTGAGCCCCGTGAGCTCACCTACTAGTTACGGTTACGCTGGAATAGCCTCTCTAGGCTACCAGCTTAGGTAGGCAAAAAAAAAAACAATTTTTCTTTCCTTCAAAAAATAGTTTTTAAAAGGCATATATAATTTTAAGATTTTTTTTAATTACTGAAATAAAATAGTTTATGTGTTACGACGTTCTTGTAAGTACTTACATAAAACAGGAATGCATGACATCTGTTTATTTAGCACGATTTGGTTCTAGATATAAATACAGAGCACTTATTAGTTGGCGTATGTGCGGGCTAGTACCTTTACGATAAAGGCTTAAACGCTGCTTTCCAGATGCTCCACATAAATCTCCAATCTTAGACTCAGACCGGTTAATTTCAAGATAATTAAAAAGAAGAAAGTTTTTTGTCTGCGAAAACAAAACAAAAAAGCTCATGAATGTACATTCGGTCTTATTCACACATAAAACAGTGTAATAACAAGGAGTTTTTCATATTAGTTTAAATTTAACAGTCGTGTGATAAAAATTACAATGACGAGATTGGCACTATTTTCATTCGCAATTATTACGCTGCTTTATTCGTTTAGTGACGCTTTCCATAGTAAGTTACTTTTGTTTAATGCTCTCATATACATAGCTGTGTAGTACCTACCTACTGTAGATAACAACAAAATAACGCATTCATTTACAAATTATCATTAAGGTAATATAGACAAAGTTACTTATTTTACAAGCTGTAAGTCAACGACTGATTGAACAAGAGCCGTTCTGTTGTCAGGATGATTTTATTAAACATAAAACATTAAAACATTTTGCAGGCGGGTACCAATTTTTCTAATGAAATACGTACTCAACAAATGTTCACGATTGACTTCCACGGTGAAGGAATAACATCGTGTAATAAAAGTGAAACCCGCAAAATTATAATTTGCGTAATTACTGGTGGTAGGACCTGTTGTGAGTCCGCGCGGGTAGGTACCACCGCCCTGCCTATTTCTGCCGTGAAGCAGTAATGCGTTTCGGTTTGAAGGGTGGGACAGCCGTTGTAACTATACTGAGACCTTACAACTTATATCTCAAGGTGGTACATTTACGTTGTAGATGTCTATGGGCTCCAGTAACCACTTAACATCAGGTGGGCTGTGAGCTCGTCCACCCATCTAAGCAATAAAAAAAAAAACATAGACCTTATTTTTCGCGAGACTTTTGTTGTTTTCATTCAAAAAACAATTATTATTTACTTTCAGGCGATTGTTTGCTTCCAATAAAGCCTGGGTTTTGCATGGGACACTTTCAAAGGTAACAATAATTTAATCGCATTTAAGGCGTTCTCGTACTAAGTGGTACGGGGTCTCTTACAGGTTTCAATTTATGCCTGACACGTGATCGAGAACAGTAACAACGTCGTTTCATGCGACGTAATTACGTATACTTTTCATTTAGGAGGGTGGGAGTTGGTACAGACGACTGTCACATAGAAAACGAATAACAGTCCATTTATATTGTTAACGATCTCAGAATGTCAATCTGTTATTTTAACTCCAGCATAATGCAGGAGGACATAAGCGGTGGTCTCATCTGTTTCCGTGCAGATTCGATACAGAGGATTGTGTTACACCTATGACATATACGTAGGCGTTTAAAAAGTTTAAAATGATTTTTTTTCCTACCTAAGCTGATAGCCTTGAGAGGCTATTTCAGCGTAACCTTAACTAGTAGGTAGGTGAGCTCACGGGGCTCAAAGCTAAGCAGAACGGGGCTCAAACCTGACGATTAAAATGTATTTTAAAGACACCGCTATCATACGTAGTTGTGCCCTTTTTAGGATCACAAGGACTCGGGGGTGGCCCACTGAGTTTCTCGCCGGATTTTCTCAGTGTTAGCAACACTCCCGGTTTGAGCCCCGTGAGCTTGCCTACACGTCAAGGCGAAGTTGAAATAGCCTCTCTCAAGTCTATCAGCAAAGGTAGGAAAAAAAGGAGGAAAAGGAGGTTTATTGACCCTTGGTAGGTCTTCTCTCGAATCTTTGCCCTACCTAGTCTGAGTGTTGCTGCGACTTTGCATACTTTCTGAACGATTTACGCAGCACGCTATAGGAAGATTAAGAATAGCTCACGAATGCTATTATGGATGTGTAGATTTTAAGATGAATTCAAATAGTTATAAGCACGATGTGTTAATATATTTTGTCTCACAGATACGCCTTTGATTCATCTCTGGGGAAATGCGTTGCATTCATTTATGGAGGGTGCGGACAGAACGCCAATAACTTTGAAAGCCAGACTGAATGCGAAAATAAATGTTCCGAAGCTGGTTAAACCTGTTCGATGATGCGCACAGTCGATAATCAGAATAAATGACTTAAATTGCAATATGTTAATTTTCATTTTAAAATGCACGAAAGTGTGAAGAAATAGCTCAACGATTGCTTCAAAATTCGATTGTAGGAGTCACTGTGTTTGTAATCTTATCGATGTATGGTCATGGTTTACTGTCAGGTACAAAAAAAGTACAAGAATTTGCCTGCACAGATAGGTAGGTATCATCAACTTAATCATTCGAAACAGTCCATATCTTTTAAATGTTGGAAATACCCTGGGTGGATATTGGCATTCATGCAGTGAAATTTGAAGTAAGTTCTAGTAACCATCGGTTTTATTGTTTGTCTGGCTGTAAACCAGTCTGGTGGAGTAGCGACTAGAAAATTTATTACTGTACTGTGATCGTTAATTTGATCTAAGAGGATCGTTTGCGACTTTGTGACTTTATTATAAGCTGTAAGCGTGACGGAACGCTGATGATTTTGGATCACACGTCAATTTTAAACCGTTTTGATTACTATCATCATTGTGGCCGATGCATATACAATCAAACGATACAAACAAACAATCAACCTCCTTCAAACGAGACTTGTGGAGAGTATTAAGCGGTAGGCAGCGGCTTGGCTCTGCCCCTGGCATTGCTGAAGTCCATGGACAACGGTAACCACTCACCATCAGGTGGGCCGCGTGCTCGTCTGCCTACAAGGGCAATAAAAAAAAATCAGCCTGTGCGCTTAGTGCGAATTTGATAACGTTCTCCATGGCGTAAAAGTTAAATCTTTGTATGGATTTGGAACGCTTGCATAAGTTTGTCGCTAGGGGCGTTGTTCTAACTGTATACAAATTTGAGTTACTTTTATGCTATCGAGGACGTTAAAAAACTCACACTAAGCACAGTGGTCTTAAATAGTCACCGTCGGTACAGCCATGCCGTTAGCTGGTTATCTCTTTTAGAGCCTCGTTTCAAAGACAATTCGTGCATAACCAAGCATCGCGGGTGTGGAGTTTATTCCAGACTGATATAGCGGGTAGGTACGTTGAAAAAATAATCTAGAAAAGTTTTGTAAAATGGCACATCGATTTTAGATAGTGGGGTCATCCCCACTTTGATGATATTATGGAGAGCCGCGCGGTACTATCAAGTATATGACTCGGCCTTCGTGTTACATATTTTTATTCTTGAATCTACTATGAACTTTGGTCACTGCGTGGGAATTGGGATGGGTGAGAATTGGGAATCAGCCTTAAATCTTGATTTGCTTGAACGATTTTGGTTCTTACATGTACTATACAAGTTATTTAGGTGTCTGGAGCAGAAAAAAATCGATATTTTTTTTATTGCCTTTCTAGGCAGACGAGCATACGGTGAGTGGTTACCGTCGCCCATGGACTTCAGCAATGCCAAAGGCAGAGCCAAGCCGCTGCCTACCGATCAAGCCGCTGCCTACTGAAGAATTAGAGCTGTTTTCTTAAATAAAACACACAAAATCGTGGTTATCTTGTTTACTTCTCAAACTAATTGTTCTATCGATTTAAAATATCTTAAACTAAAAAAAAGGTATCACACGAACTATAATAAACATTTTTAAATGTAAATGATAAAATGAACATAAAAAATTTGAAAAATTCTAGACGTTCAAGAATTTATCGTAAAATTCAAAGTTAATTTCGGAATTAACATTCCGTGTCATGGCACCCGATTTATTGTATCCCCTTAAACAATTAGTATACGAATAGGATATTCATCTAATAGTAACATCTACCGTCAATCAGGGTAACTTAAGCTTTCCGTTTAACATTGGCCCACAATTTTTTGTCAATTTTGTGATATTTGCACTCTATGCTCATGCAAAACCACTCAAATTTCAAATTGTAAACGTTTAAAACCCACGGAAAATTCATATTTTTTATTAATATCCAGTAAAACTAAAACAATAAATACAAAATTGTTCGCATGTCGGGACAAAGTTACCCAGATGGACGGTAGTTATTTCAACGGCACGTGCCTGTCAGCTAAATTTAATTGATACAGTGCTCTATACTTTTCTTACTTCGCGTAGTAACGAAATAAGTGTACGTGTTGAAAATTTGTTTTTTTTAAATTTCGCTCTTGACCACTGCTAGATAGGAGCTATTTTGTATAAACGTTGCAAACGCACCCGTTACATTTTACTACTATCTAATATTAAGTAAAAAAAAATAAAGCACGACAGTTTTAAGGATATTTCAAATTAACTATCATTAATTTTCGATGAAGACTAGTGACGTAAAAATGGCAAATTAATTCGGTATTTCAGTTTTAACATTATTTTTATGATCTCATCAATGTGTAGCGGGTTAAACAGCTAAAAATGCTCTAAAATGCTAGATAAATACGAATTGGGGCACCAGTCTTTTTAAACTCGAAATTAATTGTAAAACTCTAAAAAGACTATCGAGAATACAGATAACGTAAAATTATATTGTGTTGCCAGGAATTAAAACTTATTTCTGTCAAAACAATAAGTCAACAATATCAACCAGTGGACCTTTCGATTGAACACACAAATTGTATTACTGTTGTAGTAATTAATACATGCGGGAGTCATATGATTTGACTTTCAGATTGATATGTTTTCAGCGTTAGAAAGAATACGAACATTTTGTTACCCTAAAATTCGTTTTAATCACGCATTTATTACAATTTTCGATATTACGAATAATAATGATAATTATTATGATACAATAATAATAATCATAAAATTTTCGTGGACTGGACGACTGATCGAATAATAAACGCGAGATTAAACCGTCAAAGGTTTAATTTAGAAGTGTTTTAAATTTAAACAGTCTTAAAAATAAATTAGATTGCATATCTTTAAGCCACATCGATGTTGCCACTGTGACAATCAAGCGATGTATTGTAAAAAAATTACTGTCTTTATTTTTTATTTTTACCTATTAATTTCTGCAGATTTCATTGTGCTGGTAACAGTAGGCACTCTTAACTTTACAATTACTTAACGCATACACGTCTGCGACAGGGATCGCTTACGACAAGCGGAGCCGCAGTAGGTCTGTCTACTTTCGCTGGCAATGAAAAAAAAAATCAAGCTAACAAAAAAATGTAATCACTGTTGATAACGCAACAAAGATTAGATTTTTCTTAACTTTTTCAAAACGTTAATAACATGAAATTTATATTATCACTTTTAAATTGTTAACAAACGCATGCATACTTATTATTACGCAATGTCGTACAAAAATAGATCACAATTTTATAAAAAAAAAGATACCAATAAAAAAACACTTTTAGTTTCAATAAACGCGATTGAATTAAATTTAATGAAATTAATATTATTTATTGAATGCATGCAACTGCACTTAAGTTATCTAATGAAATACACAATACAAAATTTAACATATTTCAGCCGCAATGTCTTCTAATGGCTAATAGTTTTTAACGTATTGTAATATATAGCTTCTAAAAACACAAGAGGAAGTATTGCTTGACTTGCCCATAAAATCTTAATAAAGTACGTATCTGTCACCATTTCAAACACTCAATGCAACTTTTTAAAATTACAATTTGCGATTTATTTTTAGTATCTACATAATGGGGACGCGGAACGTTGAGGCCTTTGAGGTCGAAGCCTCAACAACTTATCTTCAATTTCCCCGAATATATAATTTCAGTAACACGTCCAAATGAGACGAACTCTGTATATCTCAAGTCTCAAAGTGGGTGGATTCAAATTTTGTTTTCCATTGACTCCGCTAACTGCTTAGCATAAAATTAGCTCGTCCGTTTTATCTAAACAAATAATGAACGAAAAATATTAATATATATTTGGTTTATTATTAGCATGTATTAGTTAAGTTTTATCTGATGGATTTTGTTATCAATTCTACTTTTTTAATCAATACGCTAATATCTTATGTCTTTTTGTGTTGCTATAAATTGCAGACGAGCTCACAGTTCATGAAGTCTTAAGTGATAACATGTCATAGAAATCGAAAGACGAAAGCTGTCACAAATCAACAGCCATCAGTACTCATTTTAATAATTTTCACTTAAAATAGGATAGATCCTTTTCTAGAACATTCCATTAGGAATTTTAACCATATCGATTCTGAAGACAAGTAAATTTCACATTACCTTACTTGGTGTGACCAAAAGATTTAATTAAACATAATTGTAATCAGATATACTCATATACTGCCACTCTACGGCGAGGCATAAGCATTGTTCCAAATGAATAACAAAGTTATTTAGATGTACGTGTAATTTTTTTTTATTTTAATAGGCCAATATGTCTGAAAGTCTTAAGATTAATATCAAGGTAGTTGTGGAGATGTCTTGGCGAGAAGATTGCTCAGCGTCAGCCTTCTTCATCGGTTCAATCGTCCACGGCGTCTGCAATGAAGATGTATATTTTGTAAAATAGCCCCACACAATACGGTGAATCATAGAGAGGTGAATCGTAGAGAGTTGAATCGTAGAGGGGGAAGAGGTCGACCAAAGAAGACATAGATGGAGTGTGTGAATGACGATATGAGAAAAAGAGGAGTGAGTGTTGAGATGACGGCTGATAGAAGAGAATGGAAGAGAAAAATTAGCTGTGCCGACCCCACCTAGGGGGATAAGGTGGAAAAAAAGAAGAAGATACAATAATATTGTTACGCGCTTGAGTTCGGGATAAATAAAAGTTCCACCAAAGTACAACTTAAAACTGTGCGGCTTGCTTCTGCCCCTGGCATTGCTGAAGTCCATGGGCGACGGTAGCCACTCACCATCAGGTGCACACAGGCGCCAAGATAATAAGGGCGCCGCCACCGAAATTATGTTACACTTAGGTACACAACAACAAATTCTTTGTAGTGCCGTATCGATAAGTGAGTAGGTATAATAAGCGCTAAATGTCTTGTAAATAAGAATGCATTTATAATATAAAATTAAGCAATAATTGTCAAAACAATAAGTAAAAATTAACAAACCATAAAAAAATACATCGAAGCATGAAGATTCGTAAAAATAGTAAGTATATGTATGTGTCTGGTGTGTGTGTGAGTGTGTCTGGTGTGTGTGTGTGTGTATTTGTATGTATATATATTGTTTTGTATCTTGTAATATGTATATATTATTATATGTAATGTTTACTGTATTCATTGGACTAACCGCGTGCTTGAGCAGTACCCATCTGCGGAGGTGGTGGTTCTTGGAGACTTTAACGCTCACCACCAAGAGTGGTTGGGGTCCAGAACCACTGACCTCCCGGGTCGGACTGCCTACGATTTCGCCTTGGCCTACGGCTTCTCCCAGCTGGTGACACAGCCCACCCGTGTCCCAGATATCGAGGGGCACGAGCCTTCTTTGTTGGACCTTCTGCTGACCACAGATCCGGCCGGATACAGTGTGGTGGTCGACGCTCCGCGTGGATCGTCTGATCACTGCCTTATTCGTGCTGCCGTACCACTCTCTCGTCCTGATCGTCGAACGACGACCGGGTATCGAAGAGTTTGGCGGTATATGTCAGCAGATTGGGATGGATTGCGTGAATTTTACGCATCCTACCCATGGGGGCGGTTCTGCTTTTCCTCTGCTGATCCTGACGTCTGTGCGGACCGTCTTAAAGACGTGGTGCTCCAGGGGATGGAATTTTTTATTCCCTCCTCTGAAGTGCCCGTTGGGGGTCGCAGCAGACCCTGGTATAACAATGCCAGCAGGGATGCTGCACACCTCAAGCGGTCCGCATACGTGGCATGGGATAATGCCAGGAGACGTCGGGATCCTAACATCTCAGGGGAAAGGCGGAAATATAACGCCGCTTCCAGGTCCTACAAGAAGATAATTGCCAAGGCGAAGTCGGAGCACGTTGCTAGAGTTGGCGAGCGATTGAAGAGCTATCCCTCCGGGAGCCGTGCTTTTTGGTCGCTCGCCAAAGCTGCAGAAGGAAACTTTTGCAGGTCTAGTCTCCCACCACTGCGCAAGTCCGATGACAGTCTGGCCCACAGCGCGAAAGAGAAGGCTGACCTTCTGGTCAAACTCTTCGCCTCGAACTCGACTGTGGACGACGGGGGTGCCACACCACCGAACATCCCCCGGTGTGATAGCTCCCTGCCGGATATCTGCTTCACACAGTGTGCAGTCAGGCGGGAGCTCCGACTCCTGGACGTCCATAAGTCGAGTGGGCCAGACGGCATCCCCGCAGTGGTTTTGAAAACGTGCGCCCCTGAGCTGACACCTGCGCTAACGCGTTTGTATCGCCTCTCTTATTGCACTAACAGGGTTCCGTCTTCATGGAAGACCGCCCATGTCCACCCTATCCCCAAGAAGGGTGACCGGTCGGACCCATCGAGCTACAGGCCTATCGCGATAACTTCCTTGCTTTCCAAGGTGATGGAGCGAATTATAAATACACAACTCCTGAAGTATCTTGAAGATCGCCAGCTGATCAGTGACCGACAGTACGGTTTCCGTCACGGTCGCTCAGCTGGCGATCTTCTTGTATACCTTACTCACAGGTGGGCTGAAGCCTTGGAGAGCAAGGGCGAGGCTCTTGCCGTGAGCCTTGATATCGCGAAGGCCTTCGACAGGGTCTGGCATAGGGCACTTCTGTCGAAGTTACCATCTTACGGAATCCCCGAGGGTCTCTGCAAGTGGATCGCTAGCTTTTTGGATGGGCGGAACATCACGGTCGTTGTGGACGGTGATTGTTCTGATACCATGACCATTAACGCTGGCGTTCCACAAGGTTCGGTGCTCTCCCCCACGCTTTTCATCCTGTATATCAATGACATGCTGTCTATTGATGGCATGCATTGCTATGCAGATGATAGCACGGGGGATGCGCGATATATCGGCCATCAGAGTCTCTCTCGGAGCGTGGTGCAAGAGAGACGATCAAAACTTGTGTCTGAAGTGGAGAACTCTCTGGGGCAAGTCTCCGAATGGGGTGAATTGAACTTGGTTCAATTCAACCCTATAAAGACACAAGTTTGCGCGTTCACTGCGAAGAAGGACCCCTTTGTCATGGCGCCGCAATTCCAAGGAGTATCCCTGCAACCTTCCGAGAGTATCGGGGTACTTGGGGTCGACATTTCGAGCGATGTCCAGTTTCGGAGTCATTTGGAAGGCAAAGCCAAGTTGGCGTCCAAAATGCTGGGAGTCCTCAACAGAGCGAAGCGGTACTTCACGCCTGGACAAAGACTTTTGCTTTATAAAGCACAAGTCCGGCCTCGCATGGAGTACTGCTCCCATCTCTGGGCCGGGGCTCCCAAATACCAGCTTCTTCCATTTGACTCCATACAGAGGAGGGCCGTTCGGATTGTCGATAATCCCATTCTCTCGGATCGTTTGGAGCCTCTGGGTTTGCGGAGGGACTTCGGTTCCCTCTGTATTTTATACCGTATGTTCCATGGGGAGTGCTCTGAGGAATTGTTCGAGATGATACCAGCATCTCGTTTTTACCATCGCACCGCCCGCCACCGGAGTAGAGTTCATCCATACTACCTGGAGCCACTGCGGTCATCCACAGTGCGTTTCTAGAGATCTTTTTTGCCACGTACCATCCGGCTATGGAATGAGCTCCCCTCCACGGTGTTTCCCGAGCGCTATGACATGTCCTTCTTCAAACGAGGCTTGTGGAGAGTATTAAGCGGTAGGCAGCGGCTTGGCTCTGCCCCTGGCATTGCTGAAGTCCATGGGCGACGGTAACCACTCACCATCAGGTGGGCCGTATGCCCGTCTGCCTACAAAGGCAATAAAAAGAAAAAAAAAAAAAAAAAATTCACGCGGTTTGTTTTCTTAATAATTTTTTCCTTCTGCGGGTCTACTGGAAGAGATTTCAACATGAAATAAGTAGTGACCTTGTACTCTGTATCTTTATTGTCGTATTCTTCTAACAGCTGTGTGTACTGTTTGTAATATTGAAATAACCGTTTTTTTCTTCATGTATATGACTATATATGCGGTACATACACCAAAATGACATTTTTTACAACTTTTGTCTGTCTGTCTGTCTGTTTGTTCCGGCTAATATCTGGAACGGCTGGACCGATTTTGACGAGACTTTCACTGATAGGTAGCTGATATAAGGAGTAACTTTTTTTAGACTAGCTTCGCCCCGCGGCGTCACACAATAGCCGCGGGTAACATCGCGGGACGCAGCTATCAATAATAAAATTTAATGTTTCCGAAGCGAAGCGAGGGCGGGTCGCTAGTATTAAATAAAATAAATAGGATGCGCATCTTGGGTTTCGCATACAGGCGTTGCTGAGGGTCGGCGCGGGCTTGGATGGGCTGTATGCTCGTCTGCCTACAAGGCGTATAAAAATGGTTTGTAAATCACATAATGAGTTGGGTGCTACATACCCGGAGTAGGGTGTCGGCGCCACTTGTCGGCGCAGTGTCCCCGCTCGTGCGGCGCCAGCGTGGCGCGCACCCCGCCCAGCAGGTCGGCGGCGCCCGCGGCCGCCAGCAGCAGCGGCGACACCGCGGCGCCGGGCAGCATGCGCAGCACGCCCACGCCGCTCGACTCGCGTGCCGCCAGACTCACCGTCGCCGCTGTCTCCGCGAAGCCCTGTCAACACACACACGGAATATACTGAAACTTTGCGAAACAGATGCTCGACGCAATGAACTGAAAGCACGCCCGCCTAACCCTCTCATCCTGGTAGCCGGTAACTACATACACGTCATTTTGGATCAAGCACCGGTCATCGTAAGAGATAGCACAGTCTTGAGAAACCCTATCAGCGTAACCGGGCTAGTAGGTGAGCTCAAGGGGCTCGAACCTAACGATGTTTCTAACACGAACCCTAGCAAGAGCCGTGCTTCGCAGAATCTACCACCCGATCGGAAACAAGACCCACTGAGAAGATCCGGCGAGAAACTCATTGGGCTGTGTCTGTGGGTTAATTTACTCGCCGAGCCCTTCGTCGTAAGCGACGGGTTCGACGAGAATTATGAGTTCGTCAGTATGATCTACAGAAAGAAAACCCTTGATTAAATGAATTTTATACCTCTCGGACTGTTTGATAGGCGCTGGCCACTCCGTCTCTGATGTCGGTAGGGTGACGCGAGGGGTCCAGCCGCCGCCGGCGACGCCTCTCCCGGCGGTTGTACGCGTCTTGTAGCTGCAGGGTCGGCCCGGGGGTCAGCATGTCGAATGCTGTCTCTGCTGTGGCCTGCACCGGAGTAATTATGTTACATTGGGTGTACCAGAAAAAAAAAAAAAACGTTAGTGAATTGTGATCTGGTTTAGTACTTGGTTAGAAGCGTCAAGGACCTATTAAATTCCTGCATATAGGCAGATAAGTGTTAAGTGGTTACTGGAGCCCATTGACGTCTGTTTTATGACATGACGTGAGTTCTAAGGTCTCAGTATGGTTACAACGGCTGCCCCACCCTTCAAGCCGAAACGCATTACTGCTTCAGGGCAGAAATAGGCGGGGCGGTGGTACCTACCCGTGCGGACTCACATGAGGTCCTACCACCAGTAAGAAAAGTCCCGGTTAGTTCCTACCCTCAAATATGACGCAGTGTTGTTGTAACCTGTATGAGGTGCAGGATGCGCGTGGTGATGTCGAGCGCGGCGACGGCGGTGCGCGCCGTGAAGGAGGCCGCGCCGCGCCGCAGCCCGTGCACCAGCCGCCCGTCGCGCCGCCACTGCTCCACCGGCAGCCACACCAGGTCGCGGATGCCGGTTACTGTAAACGTGTTAACGACTTGACGGTGGCGGTTTTGATGATAATAGGGAGAGAGTGAGAGAGAACAAGAGGGAGGGATCCCTCCTTTAGGAGTACTTTATTGAACACCAAAACATAATAATGATATACTTTTACTGGTTTTTAGAAAATGCTGCAGAAGAATATAATCAATCATAATTATAACTACATTTTTGGTTTAATTTCGCGTAATACTCTAGTCTAACCTTCGCAAACAAAATTACTCCAATCATTCATTTTAGTACAGCAACTGGCATAGAATAGTTTAAAATAGTTTTCCCATATAAGCTGTTACCCGAGGCTTCGTTCGCGCAGTTAAAGAAATGTAGGAAGTGTTCGTGTAGTATTCGATAGAGATTTTGTTCGGGATACAATGTATCTTATTTCACTTTTCTGATCTAAAACTGTCAGTTTAAAAAATATAATGTCGATTCGTTATCGCGTTTTAACGTCTGTGTTTAACAAACAAACACACAAGCAATCAAGCAACGCGCTTTCACATCTATACCTAGTCAGGTCATAAATTCTGTCACATGTTTAATGTAAAATAATTGAAACAAGTTTATTCATTATGTAACCATTCATATACCAAAATGAAATTAACAAAACATAGATTCTTATGACACTAAAGTTTATTCAAAATGACCTCCGTGATTTTGAATACAGGCCTTCAATCTGCGCGGCCAGTCGTCTATCGCAGCACGAACGAGGGCCATGTCAATATCGGCGGCTGCCTTAATCAAGGATGTCTTAAGTGACTCCAAATTGGGATGAGGCTTTGAGCATGCCTTTTCCTCAAAGTGTTGCCATATCTTGTAATCTAACGGATTCAAATCTGGACTGGAGGAGGGCCAGTCTTCGTGCCGGATGAAGTCGATTTCACGCGCCGCCAGCCAGTCTTGTGTGCTCTTCGCTCTATGAGCTGGCGCCGAATCTTGTTGGAATACCCAGTGCCTGTTATTGAACATGGTATGAGAAACAGGTTCCACAAGGTTCGTCAGGACTGTATTTTGATACACAACTGCATTCGTTTTTACACCTTTCTCACAAAAATGTACCTCTGTTAAGCCCCAATAAGAAACTCCCAACCATACCATGAGCGAGGATGGAAAATGACCTCGTTGGACACGCGGAATACGGTTGCTCGCTTCTTCACTACTGTGTGCGTACACCTTATCATTTTGTTTGTTGTAGCTCTCTTCTACAGTAAAAAATTTTTCATCCGAAAAAAGAATTTCCCGATATTTTTTTCCCGCGTACCGCTTCAACAAAGCGCGGCATCTCTTCAGTCTCAAGTCCATTAGACGAGCATTCAAACGATGTCCTGTTTTTCTTCGATATGCCCGAAGCCCTAAGTCTTCATTTAACACCCTTTTCACCGTGGTTCTGCTTAACCCCATCTGAAGGGCCAACAGTTTCTGCTTACGTTTGGGATTTCTTTGAATTCGCGCCTTCACAGCTTTTATCACTGCTGGAGTCCTAACAGACCGAGGGCGACCACTTCTTGACCTGTCATCTACACTAGAGTCTTCATTGTATCGTTTGATGGTACGATAAACGAATCTTTTGGTTATATTCAAATTTTTCAGTATGTTAAAAATTTGAATTGGCGCGTAACCGCAACGATGCAACGCAATAACTGCAACACGGTCTTCTTTAAGCGTCCACTCCATATTTAAAAATGAGTAAAATTGTAAAAGTATACATTTTTATTTTCATAAACAATTCGAAATTCGAATTCAATAAACTTTTTTGCGGCCAGCATTCTAAAAGAAAAGTTTTTACTGTGTGACAATACTTATGACTTGACTAGTTATATATAAAAGAAAGTCGTATTAGTTACACTATTTATAACTCAAGAACGGCTGAACTGATTTGGCTGAAAATTGCTGAAGAGGTAGCTTAGAACCAGGAGAAGGACATAGGATACTTTTTATCACATTCCCATGGGACGTGACATAAAACGTGGTATGGCAAAACGCAACTGATATGGAATAACAAAACGCAACTGACAGCTAAACGTAATATATTCTATGGGTAATTATAGTAGAATTTTGAAGTTAACCGGTTGATATCAACTGACAGCTAAACGATCTATGGTTAATTATAGTAGAATTTTGAAGGTAACCGGTTGATGTGTTTGAAACAAACCGTGTGGCGGAACAAAGTTCGCCGGGTCCGCTAGTTTATAATATTAATAAAGTATATATTATATAATTCTTTCATATAATATTATTATCATTTTTTTAAGTTACTTGAAAGGACTAGCACTATTTACTTTAGTAAATTCACGGTCTATAATCTCGTAACGTCAAGCGATAGAGCGTATTTTAAGTCCACGCGGGCAGATAGGTCAATACCGTTTTTACCATAAGGGCACACGGGGCCCGTACCCAGGGCCCCCATTCTCAGGGGGCCCCGAAAGACCGACAATTTCTCTCACACGCTTATTCTCAAAACATTTTTGTCGGGCACATTACACTTTTTTCACAAATCAGTAATCAGAAGGTATTTACAAATCATGTACTATGCCTATAATAGAAGATTTTGCTCAACAGACATCCCGAAAGAAACCTTATCGAAATCTTAACCAAAAAACCAGCAGCATTCTAATATTATTAATGACATATTATATCATACTGTATTTGATTACCTACAATAAATGGTCACACTCAGTAAAAAAATGTTATTATAATTCGCTTTTTTACTTTCCAAAAGGGCCTCAAATTCTTGTGTGCCTAAGGGCCCCATCCTAATTTAAGACGTCCCTGAGATAGGTGTATATACTTACAGCAAGTCTTGTCAAGTTGACTTTTGATTTATGTCGCATCGCGTTCCGTGCAAAAATGTGACTTAAGCATAAGCCCGAATAGTGCTTTTTGGTGTGACAGTCCCAACAATATTATATAACAGACTTCCTCTTCACGAACGATTGTTGCTTTAGTTGAAGTCGAAGAACGTGCTTTCAACATTCGTTATACACTTGTTAGATTTTTGGAATATGCAATGACATTTAAACAAATGATTCATAATTAGTAATAACTAGACATTGGGAATGAAATATTTGTTACTTATTCAAGAATATCGGTCTGAATTTGCCGTGAAACAAGCAGTAAGGCAGCAAGTTAACCCACTGAATTTCTGCCGGATCTTCTAAGTGGTAGATTCAGCGAGGCACTGCTTCTGCTACGGCTATTATTAGCCCCTCTCAGGTCGAACCCGTGAGCTCGCTTAGCCGTCCGCGCATAGTTGGACTATACTTGGGCCATTACAAACGTGCGAACTGAGTCATAAAACATTACGTCAAAGGAATGTGACAATGCCGCGCAACTCGATATCGATAAAGGGATGCCGCTCGGGTTCGGGTGGTCAATTGACGTGGTCGTCGATGACTGGTACATGTAAAATGTAGCTTGTAGGTGTTTGTAAAAATTGAGGTAGTTAGTTAATTAGACAATCTTACGCGAACCATGGAAGCATTATTCGATAACTTAACCATGTTAAAATTAAAGGGCGACATTAACGCCCAAACTCGTTCGGTTATTCATAATGTGTTGATAGTGCTTAACGAATGAAAAAGTAACGCGGAAAAAAAATAACGTTTTTTAGTGTAATTGTATTGATTTAAATTTTATACAAACAACACGACAAGTGTGAGCGAGAGATCCGATATGCCTATACGTGTGAGCGAGAGGTCTGATAAAAATGATTTATGACTCATTTCGCACGTTTGTAATTGTTTAAGTATAGCACTTTAGGCTACCAACGAATAAGTAGACAAGAAAGCATTAGATTAACTTACTGAGTTGTAAAAGCGAGTGCATCGGTCCTATTCCACTGAGTAGTCCCGGTAGTTGATGTCTCTTTATGTCGGAGAGCCATTCATGCAACGCCCACTGAACTAGTTTCTCCGTGCCCAACAATCCAAGTCTGCAAAAAAACAAAATCGGTCATCATTTTTTAGCATCTTTTTTTCCTACCTAAACTGATGATCTAAACCATTTCAACTTGACGTCGTTGCTAACACTAATCCTAGCAAGAGCAGTGGTTCGCAGAATCTACCACCAGATCGGAAACTCAATCCACTGAGAAGATCCGGCGAGAAACTCAGTGGGCTGTGTCTGTGGGTCAATTTACTCGCCGAGCCCTTCATCGCCATCGACGGGTTCGATGGATATGTTGTTATTCGAAAGTCGCTGAAACGAAATAGCGACAGTAAAAAGAGACAGACATATAAATTCATAAGATTTAATGTGGGCGAAAATGAGACAGGAAGCATTATACAGTGTTTCTTATATTCGTGGTTCTCTTTTTAGCTCTGCTTCGTACCTAATCTTCGTACTTAATACATTCTGAATAAATCTATGTGATATATACGAATGAAAGGTAAAATAATTATCAAACTCTGTATCGTTATGATCATTACTAAAACCTACAATAATAATTATCCTCTTCCCGAAATTTTACATTCGTCTCATTATCTTTGTAGGTTTCACTTCTTCCATGTTTTTTTTTAATTGTTTAGATGGGTGGACGAGCTTACAGCCCACCTGGTGTTAAGTGGTTACTGGCGCCCATAGACATCTAGGACGTAAATGCGCCACCCACCTTGAGATATCAGTTCTAAGGTCTCAAGTATAGTTACAACGGCTGCCCCACCCTTCAAGCCGAAACGCATTACTGCTTCACGGCAGAAATAGGCAGGGTGGTGGTACCTACCCGCGCGGGCTCACAAGAGGTCCTACCACCAGTAAGAATGAAAGAATGTGTGAATAGCACACATGTTTTTTAAATTATTATTCTGGCCCTGGTGTTAAGTGGTTATCAGAGCCCTACGTCAATGCCGCCACCCAACTTGAGATATGACTGCTTTACGGCAGAAATGGCAAGATGGTGGTACCTACGGTAGGGTACGGTACGCTACGGTAGGTAGGTAGCAGGGTACGTACTTGTAGTCAAGCCTCTTCAGTGTGAGCTCGGAGCAGTTGAGCTGCCCCAGTCCCATGAGTAGGCCAGCGACCGGACCAGACGACAGGTCTACACGTTTGCCCACGTAGTCCAACCGTATGGGTACTTCCGGGGAAAACACCACGCGTCTGTTTCACGAGAAGATTGAATATGGCATGTTTAATTGAATATGCAATTTGAAAAGGGCGCATGTCGCAAATTTTTGTCAAACTAGAGGTCCCGCAGTAGTCGAAATTCGACTATAATTAATTGGAATTGTAAGTTTGTACACTATTATGATTGTATTTTATACTTCTATAATCACAAATTTCGCCAAGACTACACTATAAAAATATTAACAAATACAAACAATATTTAATCTATTCTCAATTTGACAACAGACGTCAAGAACAAAAGTTTGACAATAAATAGTATGCATGCGTGTGTGCGTCAAATACATGGTATGTAGTGTGTGTAATGTTTTCTTTATTGATTTAATGTATCTTTTATGCATTATTTTTAAAAAATATTAGCATTGTGCACTTCTTCTCTATATTCTCTATAAGTGTGGAAAATTTCATACTCCTCCATCCGCGCAATTTTCGTAAAAAGGGATACAAAGTTTTTGCTTCACGTATTAATATATAGATATTGCAGAGGTAGATGAACGAGTCCACGGTCTATTTGGAGTTAAGTGGTTATCGGCACCCGTCGACAGTGTTCTGTGATTGCCGCCCACCTCATGACATTAGGTCTACAAGACTGATTATACTATGACGGTAAATAGTGGGTTAGTGATACCTACCCGTGCGGGCTACAAGACACCCTAACACCAGTAATTACTCAAATTTTTATTACAAAATGTTATTCTTCGTGGAAATCATTCGTGAGCACGTAGCAAGTACGTATTTCAATCGAAATTTTTTGTACCTGCTTGCGGGATTCGAACACCGGCACAGTTGCAGCACTTGATACAAATGCACCGGGCGTCTTATCGTTTAGGCCACGACGATCAATGTGGGATGTTTTGTCTAGAGCCTCTGAGGTTATCGAGAACTATCAATGTAATAGGTTGAGGAAAAAGTTCCTTCGCATTTTTTTAAGAAAATTCACACAATTTTTTAATATAGTTTATTTACATTTAACTAAAGTATGTAGGTATCTACCATTTTGTTCGATAACTTTTTGCCATCTTGTAGGTAGGGACATGATCCCATTGCTACACAAATTTCGGAGCTTCTGATCAAAATACCGAGCGCAAATATTGAGCTTTTTTGTGTAGGTACCCAGTTTTTTTCAAATGCGCCGAAACTATTTTGGGGTCATTTACAGATTACCAGATACAAATAGTATAGCTAAAGAGATTTTTTTACCAGTTTATACATATTATAAGGCCTGCAGTCTTGTATGGATCAGCTTGTTGGACCACTAAAGTGGCGGATGAAAGGCGATTGCATGCAGCAGAGATGCGAATGTTGCGATGGATGTGTGGAGTAACGAGAATGGATAGAATACGGAATGAATATGTTAGAGGAAGTCTGAAAGTGGCACCTGTGATAGAGAAGCTGAGAAGTGCGCGTTTGGGATTGTATGGACATAATGTGATGAGACGAGATGAAAATGAGGTTGGTAAGAGAATGTTAACTATGAATGTGGAAGGATATAGAGGAAGAGATAGACCTAAGAAGAAATGGATGGATTGCGTGAAAGACGATATGGGTAAAAGGGGAGTGAGCGAAGAAATGGTATATGATAGAAGAGTATGGAAGGACAAAACATGTTGCGCCGACCCCAGGTGACTGGGAGAAGGGCAGGATAATGATGATGATTATGATGACATATTATAATGCGGAAATACTTTTTCCCCAACCTTATTATACCGATATCTGATTACCTGAAGTAAATCGGCGAGTCGTCAACGGGCTCGGCGTCGACTGGTAGCTTCGCGGCCGGTTTCCCTTGATCGATGCCCAGTTTGTTGAAGTCTTCCTCGAGCTGGATCAGGTTCTCGGAGACCAGACGCTCCGCTTCGTACGTCTCCATTAGAGGCTCTTCATCGCGAAGCACTTCAAGGTAAATGTGGGTGTTTTAATTTTACTGGTGGTAGGACTTCTTGTGAGTCCGCGCGGGTAGGTACCACCACCCACCCTGCCTATTTCTGCCGTGAAGCAGTAGTGCGTTTCGGTTTGAAGGTTTAGTTACAATGGCTGCCCGTTGTAACTATACTTAAAACCTTAGAACTTATATCTCAAGGTGGGTGGCGCATTTACGTTGTAGATGTCCATGGGCTCCACTTAACACCAGATGGGCTGTGAGCTCGTTCACCCATCTAAGCTATAAAAAATTAAAAAAAGAGTAAAGGAAGCACGCTCGTTGTGACCGTTTTGTTTCTATGCTAGATGCTTAGTGAGAGCGCAATTTTTTTTTTCAGTATGGCAACACGTCTTCTTGCGAGGCCTATGTTGCCAACGTTAACTTAATGAAATGTCAGATTATTATTATATTATAACATTCGTTATAGGTAATAATAGTGGAATAACATTATGTTGATTTATCTATCTATAAGCAAAAGCAAAACAATTTTTGCCAATGTCAAAAATGTAAATGTAGAAAAATTTCATTAATAGTATGTACCTAAATATAAAGTAAGATTGTTAGTAAAGACTGCTTTATCTTTATCTTATCTATAAGCACACACCACCCAGGATTCCGCACAGCTAACACTGTACTAGATCTAGTTTCATACTTATTTCGACTATAAAGAACATTCAAGATTAACTATAGTAAGGGGATATTGAATGTAAAATGTTTAGGTTATTTACTATAAGTGGTTGTACCAGTTTCGTTGAGCGATAGGGCATCAGCGTCCCCCAGCGAGGTGGGGGTGGGGGGCGGGTCCTTGAGGTGGCTCGCGATGGTCATGACGGGGGGCCGGTGGGTGGGCGTGGTCTGTCTCGACCCGCTCGAGTCCGTCGACAGACCTCCGACGCTTTTTGAGTCGTCTTCACCTGAGAATAAAGAAACCCACATATATTGGTATAGTCAGTATCTACAAACAATATTTTCTTTGGAAGTTTCTTTGGAGTGCCCTGAGGCATTGTTCGAGATGATACCATCATCTCGTTTTTACCATCGCATCGCCCGCCACTGGAGTAGAGTTCAACCATACTACCTGGAGCCACTGCGGTCATCCACAGTGCGTTTGCAGAGATCTTTTTTGCCACGTACCATCCGGCTTTGGAATGAGCTCCCCTCCACGGTGTTTCCCGCTATGACATGTCCTTCTTCAAACAAGATTTGTGTAGAGTATTAAGCGGTAGGCAGCGGCTTGGCTTTGCTCCTGGCATTGCTGAATGCAAGGGCAATAAAAAAAAAAACTTTTGTAACCGAATTGAAAAGCGTTCTGATGTTGAATTGTTACCGTGACCTATAGATATCATAACGTGAATCTCAACACGAGGATAGTGGAATTTACTCATAAGGACACAATATGCACGGAATAGATAAATAAGGTTGGAAAGGCCTTTGCTCTAATTTTGTATTAGAACCAGTGTCGCCGCTTCATCCCCACTATTTTAATTTCTACACATACACATACTGTGATTACAAGTATTTCGCACACAACAAAAACACCCACACATAAATCTCAGGACAGATATTCGTTCGCAACTAGCACAAAACACCCGTAGGCATACACACTCACACACGCAAAAAGGCAATAAAAATGTTCATACACGCTAGTGCTTGATAAAATCGATATTCTTTATCGATAAATTATCTGATGAATGAATGGCGAAATGGAACATGAAATAAATATTGAAAAAGAAAACTATTTTACTTTTATTAATTACAAATAGTCACTGTCCCTGGAATAAAACGTATTTGTTAAGCAGTTGGCGCTTGCTATTAATTGCGAATGAATTTTTCAAAACTAAGTGTATTCTGATTTTTTTATGGTAAAATCATTTTCAGTAAAATGTTTAGAGCAAATAGTACTCGTCTTTGTCTCCAGTTTCCTCTACCTGTCACGTCAATCCATTGTTCCCTGGCGTTAGGTTCTTTAGGAAACCTAAATTTTTTAATTTACTGCATAAGTCAAATAGCATTTTACTTAGATTTTAATACGTCTTAGACAATATAGTAAATACTCGTAAATGAGAGGTCTACATGTCCCTTTATATTATACCTTCACATGAATTCAATGATAATAATTCAATAATAATAATACATATTTATTTTACTCAAAATACGTCTCACTAAGAATATACTAGGTATCATTAATTAAATATAAAATAATGCAAAAATTATCCATGTCAAATGTAAATATAGTCGAGAATTCTGTCGATGATTTTATTTCACCACATGGTCACCTCACTATCGACAAACTGCACCACGGCCAATCAGGGCAAAGGCCGAAATTTCAAAGATTGAAGTGTAGAGAACGCAATGCATGTAGTACATTGGAAGCTGACTTGGTCATTGCGTTCATTGGGCGAGTACACATCGCGCAATGTATGCTATTTATAACTTGCTGCAATAATATTGTTAATGTTTGGAATTTCATAATGCTCAGTATATTTTTATGTTTCAGACAAATAATATTGTAATTAAATGGTAATTGCGACTTACCGATCGAAAGATATACCTCCTCGCTCTATACTTGAGGTCTGATTTTTTTGTTTTACAAGTTATAATTGCACAACACGGCACTATAAAGCGGAGATCTGTTCGCCCAAGTAGTCCGAAGCGCACTAAACGCGGTGAATGAAAGAATCGGTCGAGTTATGTTTGTACAATCATAACTGTGGCACGCTTGCCCCGCCTACATTACCATTCCAACCTTATTTATCTATTCCGTGACAATATGCTTCTGTATTCTCTCACCACTAAACTAGCCTAAGGTATATGAAAAAAAAAATTAATCATAAGAGTTACTTACCGCTGCATTCATCAGACCCTAATTTAGAAAAGTATCCCACCAAGAAGCCCAACGTGTCTTGGTCGAGGTTGAACCAGAGCGGCAACAGAGATATCTTGAGACAGCACTCTTGGGCCGTCAGTGCTGGGTCTGGACGCAGGTGTACCGCTTTCACAACTAACTGAAATGTATTTATTTTGAACTAGCTGATCCGGCAGACTCCGTAGTGTCTCAATCGATAAAGAAAACACCTAAACTATTGTATAAAATAAACTTAAAACAAACAAACAAAAGGAATCCGTTCGACGGGGGACACATCAAAGGGAAAACAAAATTGTTATTTTTATTTACTTCCGAACATTTTCATATTTATTTAACATATGGCAGATGGCGCTCGCTTTTAAACCTTCTCTGGACTTCCACAAATAATTCAAGACCAAAATTAGCCAAATCGGTCCAGTCGTTCTTGAGTTTTAGCGAGATTAACGAACACCAATTCATTTTTATACATATAGATTTTATTCATAAATGTTATTGAAAATTAAAATTCAAATGCTATTGCTTTAGATACATTGTGTATGTAGTTATTTTAAACACGAACTTCTTCAAATGTTCTTGTCTGCACCGGATTTCAGGGAAATTGAAAAACGTACCTTATTCGTTTCGCATTATGGATCGTGTTCGCTTACCATATGGGCGTTTTTTCTCTCCGGCTCGTCTTTCAACTTGTACTGGCTGAGAAGCTTGTTGATGTCGCTGCACTCAAGCTGATCCAATACTTCGATCTTGCTGATCGCGAGGGTTTGCCGGGACGCGTGCATGCCACCAGAAGGATACACCTCGTATTGAAATTTCACCTGTCCCGATAAAACATTCGGATTTATTAAAAATACCATGTAAAAAAAGTACATTATTGGTTGTAGGACCTCTTGTGAGTCCGCGCGGGTAGGTACCACCACCCTGCCTATTTCTGCCGTGAAACAGTAATGCGTTTCGGTTTGAAGGGTGGGGCAGCCGTTATAACTATACTTGAGACCTTAGAACTTATATATCTCAAGGTGGGTGGCGCATTTACGTCGTAGATGTCTATGGGCTCCAGTAACCACTTAACACCAGGTGGGCTGTGAGCTCGCCCACCCAACTAAGCAATAAAAAAATAAAAAATTAAATATATATTTATTAAAAACTAGCTGTACCCGTCCGCTTCGCTGGGCATTTAAAATTAACATTATTATTATTATTTTTTTATTTTTATTGCCCTTGTAGGCAGACGAGTATACGGCCCACCTGATGGTGAGTGGTTACCGTCGCCCATGGACTTCAGCAATGCCAGGGGCAGAGCCAAGCCGCTGCCTACCATATTTATCACCCCCACAAAGATTAGAATATTCTATATGCAAATCTAAGTAAGAGTTTTAGTTTTGTACTTCATTGGTCCGGAATCTATCTCGCATACTGCCTTAAGTGACGTTAGTCGTCGTTGAAGTACCATAATGAGCGATTTTATAGATACCGTACTTTTAATATATTAAAATTTAAAATTTTAATGTGTAATAACGATGGTTACTGTTTAATATTTGTGAAAGTGCACAAATGTGGTAAAATGAAACAAAGCCGCTGGACGTAGCTTCTCGGGATCCTCCAAAGCCCACTGAAAAAGTCAGTAAATAACCACAATTTTACTGAGATTATATTTCATCCCATAGCATTTCATCTCATTTAATTTAATTTCATCTCATTTCATTTAATTTTATCTCAGTTAATTAATGTCTCAGATTAATAATCTTCATTTCATTTCACTTTATTTTTAATATTTCATAAAAATAAGAATATAAATTAAAATAAGACTTGACCTAAAAGTCTTAGTTTTCTGCCTAAGCTGATAGCCTTGAGAGGCTATTTCAGCGTAACCTTAACTAGTGAGCTCACGGGGCTCAAACCTGAGTGATGCTAATAATGACTCTAGCAAGAGCAGTGCTACGCAGAATCTACCACCGGATCGGAAACGCGACCCACTGAGAAGATCCGGCGAGAAACTCAGTGGGCTGTGTTTATCGGTTAATTCGCTCGTCGAGACCTTCGTCGCAAGCGACGGGTTCGACGAGGACGGTGACCGGTGCTTGTGATACCTAAAAGCACCGCTAATGAATCAGGAGGGATAATGTAATCTGTAATGACTTACTTTAGTGAGGCACAGTTTGACCTTCGTCTTGTGGTCGCGTTGAGGTCCGCCCCTGGTGCGTAGTTCCCTGCGCTTCACGCTCGCGCGCGTGTTGGTCCGCACTCGGTCGGCGCCCGCCGCCCAGCCGACCCCGCTGCTTCTGTACGCGGCTGCAATGGCGCGGCCGCTCTCGTACGGCTCGTAGTCTTTACTGCGCCTGTAATTTTGAGATTTGTCTCTCATGAGTTCACACTTTTGTGACCAAACGAGCACACGGCCTTCCTACTAGCCCGGTGACGCTGATATAGTCTCTCTAGAACATCAGCTTAGGTAAAAAAAAGAGAGAATCACTTACTTTACAGAGGTAGGGGATCCTAATTTACGATTGTCATCTATGGTGACCGTTTTCTTGGAAGATACCGCGTCGGCGGGATTACGGAAGTCATTGCCCCCGTACATGTTCCATGTGATGCTCATTTCGCACAACGTGTACCTGAAAATAATCAATTCATTCAAAATTTATTCTTATTATTATTCAAATAATGTACCAGTAAACTGGTGGCAGGGCCTCTTGTGAGTCCGCGCCCATAGGTACCACCATCCCGCCTATTTCTGCCGTGAAGCAGTAATGCGTTTCGGTTTGAAGGGCGGGGCAGCCGTTGTAACTATACTGAGACCTTAGAACTGATATCTCAAGGTGGGTAGCGGCATTTCCGCTTTAGATGTCTATGGGCTCCGGTAACCAGTTACCACCAGGTGAGCTGTGAGCTCGTCCAACCATCAAAGCAATAAATAAAAAATTTACAAAACTACTCCAAAAAAAAGTTTTTTTATTACCGCAACATCGGCAATGGGAAACTCTTCGGTGCTTTAAGTACATCAGTCCTAGCAGCGGGAACGCTGAAGTGATTGTCGAACATGTAGGCCGGCCCTGAACCGATCCAGTTCACGACTGGCTCATCCAGATCGTTGTCCTGACTGCTGGGTTGGGTCTCCACGAAACAGTATTCGTCGTCGGTGTTGCTCCCATCGCCGCCGGATTTAACCTTGACAATTAAAAGACCATAACATTCACTATTGGAAAATAATAGAATTAAGAATAGATAGAATAAAGAATCTCATTTCTCAATCCCTCTTGTGGCTACGCGTAGATCACGGGGGTTGTACCCGAGTCTACGCGTGCCTGTACAGGTCCCACAACAGTGATGCAGGTTCAGCTCTGATAGAGTATGTGCAAGAGGGGACTAACCGCGTGCTTGAGCAGTACCCATCTGCGGAGGTGGTGGTTCTTGGAGACTTTAACGCTCACCACCAAGAGTGGTTGGGGTCTAGAACCACTGACCTCCCGGGTCGGGCTGCTTACGATTTCGCCCTGGCGTACGGCTTCTACCAGCTGGTGACACAGCCCACCCGTGTCCCAGATATTGATTCCCAGATGTTGATTGTTGGACCTTCTGCTGACCACCGATCCAGCCGGATACAGTGTGGTGGTCGACGCTCCGCTTGGAAAGATCTGATCACTGCCTTATCCGTCTCTCTCGTCCTGGTCGTCGAACGACGACCGGGTATCGAAGAGTTTGACGGTATATGTCGGCAGACTGGGATGGGTTGCGTGAATTTTACGCGTCCTACCCATGGGGACGGTTCTGCTTTTCCTCTACCGATCCTGACGTCTGTGCGGACCGTCTTAAAGACGTAGTGCTCCAGGGGATGGAATTGTTTATTCTCTCCTCTGAGGTGCCCGTTGGGGGTCGCGGCAGACCCTGGTATAACAAAGCCAGTAGGGATGCTGCACACCTTAAGCGGTCCGCATACGCGGCATGGGGGACCCTAACATTTCAGAGGAAAGGCAGGAATATAACGCCGCTTCCAGGTCCTACAAGAAGGTTATTGCCAGGGCGAAGTCGGAGCACGTTGCTAGAATTGGCCAGCGACTAAAGAGCTATCCCTCTGGGAGCCGTGCTTTTTGGTCGCTCGCCAAAGCTGCAGAAGGAAACTTTTGCAGGTCTAGTCTCCCACCACTATGCAAGTCCGATGACAGTCTGGCCCATAGTGCGAAAGAGAAGGCTGACCTTCTGGTCAAACTCTTCGCCTCGAACTCGACTGTGGACGACGGGGGTGTCACACCACCGAACATCCCCCGGTGTAATAGCTCCCTGCCGGAGATCTGCTTCACACAGTGTGCAGTCAGGCGGGAGCTCCGACTCCTGGACGTCCATAAGTCGAGTGGGCCGGACGGCATCCCTGCAGTGGTTCTGAAAACGTGCGCCCCTGAGCTGACGCCTGCGCTAACGCGTTTGTATCGCCTCTCTTATTGCGCTAACAGGGTTCCGTCTTCATGGAAGACCGCCCACGTCCACCCTATCCCCAAGAAGGGTGACCGGTCGGGCCCATCGAGCTATAGGCCTATCGCGATAACTTCCTTGCTTTCCAAGGTGATGGAGCGAATAATAAATATACAACTCCTGAAGTATCTTGAAGATCGCCAGCTGATAAGTGACCGACAGTACGGTTTCCGTCACGGTCGCTCAGCTGGCGATCTTCTTGTATACCTTACTCACAGGTGGGCTGAAGCCTTGGAGGGCAAGGGCGAGGCTCTTGCTGTGAGCCTTGATATCGCGAAGGCCTTCGACCGGGTCTGGCATACAGCACTTCTGTCGAAGCTACCATCTTACGGAATCCCCGAGGGTCTCTGCAAGTGGATCGCTAGCTTTTTGGATGGGCGGAACATCACGGTCGTTGTAGACGGTGCCTGTTCTGATACGATGATCATTAACGCTGGCGTTCCACAAGGTTCGGTGCTCTCCCCCACGCTTTTCATCCTGTATATCAATGACATGCTGTCTATCGATGGCATGCATTGCTATGCGGATGACAGCACGGGGGATGCCATCAGAGTCTCTCTCGGAACGTGGTGCAAGAGAGACGATCAAAACTTGTGTCTGAAGTGGAGAACTCTCTGGGGGGAGTCTCCAAATGGGGTGAATTGAACTTGGTTCAATTCAACCCGTTAAAGACACAAGTTTGCGCGTTCACTGCGAAGAAGTGCCCTCTTTGTCATGGCGCCGCAATTCCAAGGAGTATCCCTGTAACCTTCCGAGAGTATCGGGATACTTGGGGTCTACATTTCGTGCGATGTCCAGTTTCGGAGTCATTTGGAAGGCAAAGCCAAGTTGGCGTCCAAAATGCTAGGAGTCCTCAACAGAGCGAAGCGGTACTTCATGCCTGGACAAAGGCTTTTGCTTTATAAAGCACAAGTCAGGCCTCGCGTGGAGTATTGCTCCCATCTCTGGGCCGGGGCTCCCAAATACAATAAGCTTCTCCATTTGACTCCATACAGAGGAGGGCCGTTCGGATTGTCGATAATCCCATTCTCATGGATCGTTTGGAACCTCTGGGTCTGCGGAGGGACTTTGGTTCCCTCTGTATTTTGTACCGTATGTTCCATGGGGAGTGCTCTGAGGAATTGTTCGAGATGATACCGGCATCTCGTTTTTACCATCGCACCGCCCGCCACCGGAGCAGAGTTCATACATACTACCTGGAGCTACTGCGGTCATCCACAGTGCGTTTCCAGAGGTCTTTTTTGCCACGTACCATCCGGCTATGGAATGAGCTCCCATCCACGGTGTTTCTCGAGCGCTATAATATGTCCTTCTTCAAACGAGGCTTGTGGAGAGTATTAAGCGGTAGGCAGCGGCTTGGCTCTGCCCCTGGCATTGCTGAAGTCCATGGGCGACGGTAACTACTCACCATCAGGTGGGCCGTATGCTCGCCTGCCTACAAGGGCAATAATAAAAGAAAAAGAAAAAAACAAGCAATATTAGTAGTATATGTTCTTTATAATTTTTTATGTTTGCATTTAAAGAAGAAAAAAAAAACATAATATTTTTTCTATTTGAACACCTGTTTCGTTAACGACTTATTGTCCTCTACTGAATAATATGTTCGAACAAGACAACTCTTGTTGTAATAAAATTATCCATGTTTTCACTTATTGAATAGCATTTAAACGATAGCTCGTTGCACCAATAGAACAACAATTGTTGCAACAAAGGCAACCGTTTTTGTCTTTTAGATGTGTGGACGAGCTCACAGCCCACCTGGTGTTAAGTGGTTACTGGAGCAATTCGGTTACTGGACATCTACAACGTAAATGCACCACCCACCTTGAGATCCAAGTTCTAAGGTCTCAGTATAGTTACAACGGCTGCCCCGCCTTTCAAACCGAAACGCATTACTGCTTCACGGCAGAAATAGGCAGGGTGGTGGACCGTGCGGACTCACGAGAGGTCCTACCACCAGTAAAACAATAAACGAAATAAATAGTAATCTTTAATTTTTCAAGATATTCGATCAACCGACCAAGGATGTTCAATTGAGATGACATTCATAATGTACTTGAATATGTCTAATTGTAAATAACTAGAGGTCCCGCAATAGTCGAAATTTGACTATAATTAATTGGAATTGTAAGTTTGTACACTATTATGATTGTATTTTATACTTCTATAATCACAAATTTCGCCAAGGCTACACTATAAAAAAATATTAATAAAGACAAACAATGTTTAATCTATTCTCAGTTTGACCACAGACGTCAAGAACAAAAGTTTGACAATAAATAGTATGCATGCGTGTGTGCGTCAAATACATGGTATGTAGTGTGTGTAATGTTTTCTTTAATGATATAATGTATCTTTTATGCATTATTTTAAAAAAATATTAGCATTGTGCACTTCTTCTCTATATTCTCTATTAGTGTGGAAAATTTCATACTCCTCCGTCCGCGCAATTTTCGTAAAAAGGTATACAAAGTTTTTGCTTCACGTATTAATATATAGATAGTTTTCGTAGAATGATTGAAATTCGACCATAACCACTGACATCTAAAGATTTAGATTCAGTGTTTGCACTACATATTCTATAATATTGTTTTATTATTGAAAGCTGAACAAAATTAATTTAATGATCATCAAGACGATTTTTGTTTTGGAAAGAAGAAAAAAAAACACCGTTTTCTATTATAGAATAGGGTTCTAATACGCACTTTAAAGGGAAAGGCATTTTAATTAGTATTTGTGACTAAATATATAATCTATCCGATGTTTGGTGGATCCCACAGGCAACGAATATCCAATTGCATTACAACAAAACACTACGAACCAAGTAGTCGTGGCCTAAGGGATAAGACGTCCGGTGCATTCGTATCTATAGTCGGATTTTTTATTAGACGAAGTAAACTGACGTTTACTGTGTTGTCAGTTTTTGATGAAATAAAAATAGTGTTGTGACAAAGTGAACGATTGAAAAAACTCCTGAATTAATGAAATTGCCTCGATTGTCTAGTGAATAGTTAGTGTGCCGAACTGCCGATATCGGGCATGGGGTTCGAATTTTAGCCGTGCTTTGTACATACCAACGAGTTTTCGACGAAACATTATGTTCCTATGGTATCTACCTGTACTGAATACCGAGTGTTTTAAACATTAAGAAAAACATTGCGAGGAAGCTTGTAAGACTGTCCTATTTCCAATGCATCATATAGTTGAAACTATAGATGTATAAAATATAACAATTATAGGTACATAGGTAATGAAAATTAAAAAAACTGATTGTAGTTACATACTACTAGTAACATATTATTATATTGGATCACTTTAATACAATTTTATTGTAAAATATAAATAATATTCTTTTATAGTTTGAAATTAATGATTAACTCTTCACAAGTTCATTTATGTGATTGAATGAGAACTGAACGCATCACTATTACTTTAAATATAGCAACATTATTTCACAAAGTGACATTAGCTACTGTCAGCTGGCTTCGTCTAATTAAAAATCCGACTATAGCGATGCAACGGTGTTCGAATCCCGCGGGCGGGTACCAATTTTTCTAATGAAATACGTACTTGACACATGTTCACGATTCCACGGTGAAAGAATAGCATCGTGTAATAAAAAAGAGCCCGCAAAATTATAATTTACGTAATTACTGGGGGTAGGACCTCTTGTGAGTCCGCACGGGTAGGTATCACCACCCTGCCTATTTTTGCCGTGAAGCACTAATGCGTTTCGGTTTGATGGTTGGGGCAGCCGTTGTAACCATGCTGCGACCTAAGAACTTTATATCTCAAGATGTGCGGCGCATTTACATTGTAGATGTTTATGGGCTCCAGTAACCACTTAACACCAGGTGGGTTGTGAGCTCGTCCACCCATCAAAGCAATAAAAAAAAAACTTAAAGGCAAGACTGTTCACAGCAGAACCTTTGCTCAGCAGAATCAATAAAATTATTAGGTTAATTTATATAATTATTATTTATACACAGATCCCTAATTGTTACGTTTTATTTTTTGCGTCATGCTATTTGTGGTCGCATTCCTGGTACAATACATGGCGCGAAGTGTTTAAATCTTTATGAATAACAAATATAACGGGGGCGAAACCGCGGGGCACGTCCATTCTTCTAATCATTATATAGATCAGTGCAGTTTCAAGGACAGGTCCCCAAGAACTTGAATTTAATTAAGACATATTTGAGCAGCCTGTCAGACTTTGTACACGTAACACAGGTGCTATTGGTAATGTTACTTAACAATTTTGTTTGAAGATTCGACTGAAGACTTAATTTGTTATTCTGAATGAATTATTTGTATAGTACATTTCTAGTTGAAATAAACATGTTATTGTATGTTATTAGCATAATAAAACGATTTAAGGGTTGTTTTTCTTTTTGTATCGTTTTGTTTTAACATATTAAATTATTAAATAGCTATTAAAGGTTTTCAGTACTAATTTATTGTAATCGTGTTCAGTTTTAGTAGTATGCATATCATTAGGACGCGTTCACATTATATGTGCACTACGTACTACGTGAAATACGTACTAAACAAATGTTCACGATTGACTTTCACGGTGAAGGAATAACATCGTGTAATAAAAATCAAACCCGCAAATTATAATTTGCGTAATTACTGGTGGTAGGACCTCTTGTGAGTCCGCACGGGTAGGTACACCACACTGCCTATTTCTGCCGTGAAGCAGTAATGCGTTTCGGGTTAAAGGTGGGGCAGCCGTTGTAACTATACTGAGACCTTAGAACTCATATCTCAAGGTGGGTGGCACATTTACGTTGTAGATGTCTACGGAGTCCAGTAACCACTTAGCACCAGGTGGGCTGTGAGCTCGTCCATCCATCTAAGCAATAAAAAAAATTGTAGTACTTCTGGTGTATTGAGTGATGCGAGTGTGATTCGAACGGATCGGAACGGATTCGAACATCGGCATTTTCGAATCCCGCTAACGGGTACTATTTTTTTTTTAAGGAATTTCCTATTTACTAGTATACATTGTCACGAATAGCTTCCCCTAACATGGAATAGCGTCATGTAACAAAATCAAACTCGCAAGAACTATAATTTGCGTAATTACTGGTGGTAGGCCGCATTGTGAGTACACGCAGGTAGGTAACACAACCCCGCTCGTTTTTCTACCGCGTAACATCAATACACTATATTGAAGACAATTCTAAAGCAAGTAAACAGTCAAAGAAAAACCTTTCAACAAAAACTCTATTTTAAACACTTTAGACATATTTATTCAACATGTCTCTACATAATGCCTTACAAACAAGTAAATATCATTAATCAAAGTGCCTATTGTTTGTTAAAAATAAAAATAAAAACAATATCTAAGTGTGTCAATGTACATGTGGTCTTAATAACGCTTTGTCATACTCGTGTATATAAAAGGAAGTAATAGAAATTTTTTCTATTAATTTTTATTCGAAAGTGAATCTTCGTTTCTTGCAGAATGTTGAAATACACGAGCATTTCGTTTTTATTAATAATTCTTTTATTTTCCTTCACTAACGCTAATCGTGAGTACATGTATTTAAGCTACTAAATCTTATTTGCTTCGTTGTAAATGTGTGTGTGTTTTATCGCTATATATAAGCAGACGATTTCAAGGCTCACTGGTGTTAAGTAATTACGAAAACCAAGCACGTCACAACGTGAAAACCACCACCACCCACCTAGATATGTGATGTTAAAGTCGCCCTGATTAAGTGTAATGGCTGTGCCAATGCCGAAGTCGGAACGCACGTTTGCTTCATGGCAGTAAGAGGCACGATGGTAGTCCGTACCCGTGTAGACTCAGAAGTCCGTTTTTTAAATAAGCTAATTTGTAAGCCCACTGAGTTTCTCGCCAGATCTTCTCAATGGGTCGCGATTCTGATCCGGCAGTAGATTCAGCGAAGCACTGCTCTTGTTAAGGCTGGTGTTAGCAAATTCTCTCAGGTTGAGCCCGTGAGTTCACCTACCGGTCTGTGCGTACCTGGAATAGCTTCTTAGGCTACTAGCAAAAGGTTGGAGAAAAAGAAACTAACTTGTAATTCGCTTAATTAAGCTAAGCATTGGTCTGTCACATCACTACATTATCGTGGAATTGATTAGTCTGTAAACTAGGCGTCTTGAAACTTGGTATAGTTTTATTTTTTCATACGAGTTGACTGGACACACTGGAGCGCCTTGCTTACTATGCTACGGTCGCTCCAATAATTCACCCATCAAGAATAGAGTATGTTTTCGGCTTTTTTTTAATTGCTATAATAATGTGTATTTAACATGGAGTGTTTCAGTATCAATATTTTGAATTGTGTGCGTGTTTGACGCTGTTATTACCATCGTACCGGGCTTAAAATAAGCTCGGCGTAAGCTAATCAAAACTTATTGAGTTTTTAACATTTTCATCGTCAATGAACGGATAATATTGCTAGGGAATTTGCTTCGTTGTACAAAAAAATTGTTTATTGGTTCTTCACAACCACTTTCGTGTTATGAACTTATATTTTACATCATTATGGATGGTTCCGAGTCCTAGTATGTGAAAGTAAATAATAATGGACGCGACTGTACCTTTGTTTTCAGCTGATTGTTTGCTGCCAATAAAGACGGGCCCTTGCAGGGGCGGTTTCCCAAGGTAATATATGATTTTCTTTCTATGCTTTTAATTCACCTCCCATCTGACTTAAGAGTCCGCAAACATTATAACGCCCACCATGATAAGGTTGAAACGTCAATTAGTATCACGACTGTACTGAATTATACACTCAAACCGATCGCAAATATAATTTACAGTGGAACAACACTAATAAAAGTTATTCAATGTTAACAAACACTTGATAATTGTTACAAGTTATCAAATTACTAGTTAGTTTTCATGTACTTTTCTTAGATGGGTATTGAATATGAAAACAATTAGTTTCTTCAATTGCTATCATTGGTACAAAGACCTAGAATACGGATAAGCTGTGCCCGTTAGCCAACGCGTCCTTAAGTAAATAACAAATAATCAGGGATAAATTACACAGGGTCATCTAGCCCTAAATTAGGTTTCAAATCTGCCAAATTTCAGATTTCTTGGTATTTATAATTGATGTTGTTTCAAACAATCGTTCTCTTTTTTAATAATTCTAAAATTCAAAAGACTGGCGAACAAAGTGAAAAAAAAAGTCCGCAAACGAATACATTGTCGAACTTAAAAGTTCAATGAATGAATCAGTGCTTTGGCAGAGGCCTTGTTAGTGAACCACGCTAAATTGACTATCCCGGTTGAAATAAGCCCTAATTGAGATTATAATGTTATCTTGCGATAAAATTATTTCTTACAGATATGCCTACGATTCATCGGAGGACAAATGCGTTAAATTCATCTACGGAGGTTGTCAAGCGAATGCTAATAATTTTGAGACTATAGAAGAGTGCGAAGCCGCCTGCCTGTACAATACGTGCGAGTGTTCATGTCCTTAATTATATATGGTAATAATTAATTATGGTAATGTTGGTTTATGGTGGTGGTAATTTTGCAATTTATGAAATAAAATAAATGTGATAAGTAATTACTTGTTTATTTCTAATAGAGAAAAATAGTTTTTTAAATTCCAATTCAATCACTATTGAATGAAAAGACAACCGACAGATCAGAGTCGGAATCAGTATGTATCTTTTTTTCTATTTGAATTTGTTGGAAGCGGAGTAGTCATGGTTAATTAACACAATAGCGTTAGCGTAAATTTTCGATATCGGTAAGCGCGGGTCACAACCGTCACGAACAACACTCGACGTCAGACAAATGCGGGCAGGCGGGCGAAGGTGGGGCGAGCAGTCCCCCGCGCGTCGCCTCTGGCCCCGATGGACATGAACTCGCGCGCATACAGTAGGTACCACCACCCCACCTGTTTCTGCCGTGAAGCAATAATACGTTTCGGTTTGAAGGGTGAGACAGCCGTTGTTCAAAACTGAGACTTAGAACTCATCTCTCAAGGTGGGTGGCAGTGTTTACGTTGTTGGATGTCTATGGGCTTCGGTAGCCGCTTAACACCATACGGGGCTGTGAGCACGTGCATCCATCTAAGCAATAAAATAATAAAATCTCTTGGGTTTTCTTTTTGTATACAATTTTCAATGTTATTAAACCGTGAAATTGTTTCTTAATCTAAATTTATTCATAGATACGCATTCAAATGTGTACATGACGTCATATAGAGATAGTTAGTTTATGCAAGTTATTTATTTATTTGGGAAACAGTACAATACAAACATATAATATTTTAAAAAATATAGCTAAAACAATAACCAAATATGTTTCCACAATCAAAATCACATATAAGTAGAAAGTGAACAGAGAAGAGTAATTTAGAAATTTAAATTCCAAAAAAACAAAAGCAACACAATACGCACATATTATTTTATACATCAACTTATACTATAAAACTATAATAGTCATCGGACTAAATCACCTTATAAATATATTAAAATAGCTTTTCTATATGCTACAAGTGACAAGCAAAAGATGTCAGCATTAGAGAACTTAGCATCGTACAACCTACAAGATCTACGGACAAAAGCATTAGAAGCATATTTCGTTCGAGCCGTGGACATGTGGAAGGTCTCTTTAGAACGCGCGGAAATACGACTACATTTAAATGAAATTTTGGAAAGAAGATAGCTAGAATCAATCTCATTATTTATTATTTTATATAAAAACATTTGATCCCTCAGTAGCTTACGATCGACTAGAGAGATAAATTCTGTCGGTTCTGGAGAGTTAAAGCGACGACAATAGTATAAAAGATGCTTAAAAAACTTTTTTTGGACTCTTTCTAGTCACTCAATATAAATATTGTATTGGGGATTCCATGTGACGGAGCCATATTCCAATATAGGGCGTACAAAACTGTTGTACAACAGAATCAGAGTAGATGGTCTTTTAGTCTTTACCAACTCTAAGTATGAAGCCTAACATTCAAAAAGCCTTATTTAGTATTTCATTAACATGAACAAGTGCAAGTTATTTTAATCAAAGATTTTCAAAACATGCAAGTTTCTAAAACGGCCGTGTTCATAATACATTTGAATACATTTAAACAATAATGCTATAATTGGATAGGAGAAGTCATGACCTATGCGGTTTTTAACTATCACCGAGAATTCTAGACATTATAACGTTGTCCACAATTCACTCTGAGATCTGAGCATATAGTAGACAGCGGCTTGGCTATGTCCCTGGCAATATTGCTGACCACTCAACTTCAGGTGGACAGTAGGTTTGTCTGTATAAAACAAAAAAAAAAGACCGATATCTGAACTTATATACCTATCTACATTCACTATTCAAACATAATAGAATTAAGAAGAACTTAAGAATTAAAAGCCTTAATAATCTTATTTCGAGTAATGCGAACGTTCTCAAGTGCGTTCTTATCGACGGACAGACAGCATTTAACATTTATGTACATTTAAATGTAATTTTAATACAAGCAATATTAGTAGTTGCGAATATGTTCTTTATAATTTTACTAGCGACCCGCCCTCGCTTCGCTTCGGAAACATTAAAACACACATGAAACAAACAAAAAAAAAAAGTACCCTATGTTCATCAGGGACAATGTCGGCTTCTAATGGAAAAATAATTTTTCAAATCGGTCCAGTAGTTTCGGAGCCTATTCGAAACAAACAAACAAACAAATCTTTCCTCTTTATAATATTAGTATAGAAGTATAGATATAGATATAGATATGTTTGCATTTTAAGAAGAAAAAAAAATACAATATATTTTTACTATTTGAACACCTGTTTCGTTAACGACTTTTTGTGCTAGACCGGCGGTCGTCGGCGCCACGACCACCAGCCATCTCGGTCGGCAGGCTATCCGGAGCCTGCCTAGATGGTGCCGGTTAGAATGGGTTATCCTACGGAATACCCCGCTGGGTCAGAACGTGCGTGGGTCGTAGAGGGGCACTCCGTGTCTTTTCAGCGCCCCCCCCTATCACGGACCAGGGAGATCCTAGATAGATTTGTTATCTTAGCCGGTCAGGGGATACCGATCATTCTTCTGCCATACCGTATTTGGAAGAATCTATCCTTTTTCGTTCTACTCTCCTATAATTCGAGACTGATCACACGAATGATTGCCGGATGTGGACATCGAGCCCGGGCCTCTAACTACTGCATCGCCAAGTCAGTCTTAACTTGTTAAAACTCTTTTTTTTTTCTTCCTACCTATGCTGATAGCCTTGAGAGCCTATTTCAACTTCTCCTTGACGTGTAGGTGAGCTCACGGGGCTTTAACCTAGAGTGTTGCTAACATTGGCCCTAGCAAGAGCAGTGCTTCGCAGAATCTACCACCGGATCGGAAACGCGACCCACTGAGAAGATCCGGCGAGAAACTCAGTGGCCTTAAAACTCAACTTAATTATTATGTTAAGATAAACTTCACTATCGCCGATGACTTCTTCGTTTTCATGAAAAGCGGCGTGTTTTAATATTTACGAATAACAAATATAACCAGTGCAGTTTCAAGGACAAGTCCCCAAGAACTTGAATTTAATTGAGACATATTTGAGCAGCCTGTCAGACTTCGTACACGTAACACAGGTGCTATTGGTAATGTTACTTCACGATTTTGTTTGAAGATTCGATTGAAGACTTAATTTGTTATTCTGAACGAATTATTTGTATGGTACAATTCAAGTCGAAACAAACATGTTATTGTATGTTATTAACATAATAAAACGATTTAAAGGGTGTTTTTCTTTTTGTTTCGTTTTGTTTTAACATATTAAAGTATTTTTAAAGGTTTTCAGTACTAATTTATTGTAATCGTCTTCAGTTTTAGTAGTATGTATATCATTAGGACGCGTTCACATTATATGTGCACAATATTTACTGAGAATATTTCATTTATTTATTTTTTCAGATTCACTCACGACTCCCCTAGTATTAAGGGGATGCCGGCGTTCATAGACATTATAATGGAATGAACGCCATCTTGAATTGTAACGCCATATTTCAATGAATGCGTTTCTGCTTCGTGACAGGAATAGATATGTCTGTTACTACAATACAAGAACAAGACTTCGGTCTAATGTATCAGAGTGGGCGGTGTCTTCCTCTGCTTGGTTGGTGTCGTGGCCTAAATTGTAAGACGTCTGGTGTATTTGTATCGAGTGATGCGAGGGTGCCGATGTTCGAATCCCGCTAACGGGTACTATTTTTTTTAAGGAAATTCCTATTTACTATTATACATTGTCCCGAATAGCTTTCACGATTATGGAACAGCGGCACGTAACAAAATCAAACTCGCAAGAACTATAATTTGCGTAATTACTGGTGGTAGACCGTATTGTGAGTACACGCAGGTAGGTAACACATCCCGCGCGTTTTCTACCGCGTAACATCAATACATCATTATACACTTATCTTTGGATTCCGGTAGCCACTTAACGCTAGATAGACCGTGTGCTCGTTCACTCGTGCGTTACATATTTAACGTGTAAATAAAATAAGTTACAGCTTGATTACATTGAAGACAATTCTAAAGCACGTAAACATAGATAAAGAAAAACCTTTCAAGAAAAACTCTATTTTAAACACTTTAGACATATTTATTCAACATGTCTCTACATAATGCTTTACAAACAAGTAAATATCATTAATCAAAGTGCCTATTGTTCGTTAAAATAAAAATAAAAACAATATCCAAAACATATAACAATATCCTAAAAAGAAATACTAAGGGATTTATGTTCTCAAACACTAAAATAACATTATATAACTCGCTGGTTCGCAGTCAACTTGAGTTCGCATCAGTAGTTTGGGGTCCCCATTACGTTACTTACTCGCAGCGTATTGAAAGCGTACAGCGTGCATTCACTAGGCACTTGGCATTCCATTCTTCTAGCATATCCTACCGTACCACATATGATCTACGCCTTAAGCATTTTAAAATGATATCGCTCGGCACCCGTCGTAGAATAATTAATATCATGTTCTTAAAAAAACTAATTTCCGGAAGCATAGATTGTAGCCACTTACTTCAGAAAATCAACTTTAGCGTCCCATACCACTGCCCACGGCCTCCTATCACTAAAATTTTCCATATTCCCGCAAGTAGAACAAACCTCCTTAGATATTCCCTTTTATCAGATTTGTAGTGAATATAACCAAATATGTGCATTAATTGACGGCATCGACATTTCTAATGACACATGTCCTGGTCTCAAAAACAAACTTAGTACAGTATCCAAGTTCCTTTGTTTATAATCGATGAGAGAATGTTAAGTAGTTAACTCTTGTTTTCATGTTATTTTCAATTATTTTTTTTGTCGTACGGTTAACATTAAATTTAGCCTATTTTTCAGCTGTTTGTAAAATTGCTGTAACATGTCATAGTATGTTATAAGAGATTGCTGTACATGCCTGTAACTGGCTCACACACCAGTACTTAATTTTATACATGTTAATTTTAAGCTTGAATGTTTTGTGTGTATTGCTGTTGGTGTGTCTAAATAAATAAATAAAAATAAATATCTAAGTGTGTCAATGTACATGCGGTCTTATTAAAGTTTTGTCAAACTCGTATATAAAAGGAAGGTGTCTTATTTTTTTTTTCTATAAATTTTTATTCGAAAGTTAATCTTCGTTTCTTGCAGAATGTTGAAATACACGAGCATTTCGTTTTTATTAATAATTCTTTTATTTTCCTTCACTAACGCTAATCGTGAGTATTTATACATGTATTTAAGCTACTAAATCTTATTTGCTTCGTTGTAAATGTGTGTGTGTGTTTTATCGCTCTATATAAGCAGACGATTTCAAGGCTCACTGGTGTTAAGTAATTACGAAAACCAAGCACGTCACAATGTGAAAACTACCACCACCCACCTAGATATGTGATGCTAAAGTCGCCCTGATTAGGTGTAATGGCTGTGCCAATGCCGAAGTCGGAACGCACGTTTGCTTCATGGCAGTAAGAGGCACGATGGTAGTCCGTACCCGTGTAGACTCAGAAGTCCGTTTTTTAAATAAGCTAATTTGTAAGCCCACTGAGTTTCTCGCCAGATCTTCTCAATGGGTCGCGATTCTGATCCGGCAGTAGATTCAGCGAAGCACTGCTCTTGTTAGGGCTGGTGTTAGCAAATTCTCTCAGGTTGAACCCGTGAGTTCACCTACCCGTCTGGGCGTACCTGGAAGCCTTTTTTTATTGCTTAGATGTTTCAACGAGCTCACAGCCCACCTGGTGTTAAGTGGTTACTGGAGCTCATAGACATCTACAACGTAAATGCGCCACACACCTTGAGACATAAGTTCTAAGGTCTCAGTATAGTTACAACGGCTGCCCCACCCTTCAAACCGAAACGCAATACTGCTTCACGGCAGAAATAGACAGGGCGGTGGAACCTACCCGTGTGGACTCACAAGAGGTTCTACCACCAGTATAAAATGGTAAAGCTACCAGTATGGTCTTAGGCTACTAGCAAAAGGTTGGGGAAAAAGAAACTAATTTGTAATTCGTTTAAGCTAAGTCTGTCACATTACTACATTATCGTGGAATTGATTAGTCGGTAAAATAGGCGTCTTGACACTTGGTATAGTTTTATTATTTCATACGAGTTGAAAGGGCACTGGAGCGCCTTGCCTACTACGCTATGGTTGCTTCAATCATCAATATTAGATAATAATAATAATGTGTATTTAACATGGAGTGTTTCAGTATCAATATTTTGTGTGCGTGTTTGACGCTGTTATTATCATCGTACAGGGGTTAGGATAAAAGTTTTTAACATTTCCATCGTCAATGAAGGGAAAATATTGGTAGGGAATTTGCTTCGTGGTACAAAAAAAAATTCAGTGGTTCTTCATAACCATTTTCATGTTATGAACTTATATTTCACATCATTATGGATGGTTTCGAGTCCCAGTATGTGAAAGTAAATAATAATGGACGCGACTGTAAATTTGTTTTCAGCTGATTGTTCGCTGCCAGCAAAGACGGGCCCTTGCAGGGGCTATTTTGAAAGGTAATATTTTATTTTATTTCTACGCTTTTAATTCACCTTTTATTTCACTTAAAAGAGTCCGCAAACGTTATATATGCGTTTAAATAAATACATAAAAAAAAATGTGGTGTCGTGGGACACCAGGTAGGAACGAAGTTCCTTCGGCTAATGTAGAATCGACACAATTTGCAAAAAAAAATCGTGCTCAATTTTATGTAGGTTTTCTTGATTTTTCTCTTAAATTTTGCTGATTAGTTTTTATTTAAGTATATTAAGGTATTTAGGAAATTCAGTATTTTAGGAAATAATAAATTACGTAAAATAGAAAGAGAACGTATGAGAGAACGAAAAGAAAGAGGGAGAAAGAGAAAGGTATTATACACTACTCGCTTGTGTATGCGACTGTCGCGCCTGCGCACGTCTCATTTAACGGTTTTATTCCACGCACTTTTTTCCACGGATTTTTTCTTACGGTTTTACTATCACATTTTTTTCAGTTCGGTCGCGCAGCAAAATCCCTATCCCCTCCAAGCCTGCCGTAAGGAACTTCGTTCCAAAACATCGTTCCAATAATATATATAAATATTTATACTGTACATATATATTAAAAACCCGGACAAAGAGCAAATAGACTTGTTGATTCATACGATATCATCATACGATTTTTCTTGACGTTAAAAACATACCCACAACTCTCGGCCCGGAAGTCAAAGGCGGTAACTAATTCGCCACCAAGTTAGTCTGCCAAATTTCAGACTTCTTGGTATTTATAATTGATTTTTTTTCAAACAATCGTTCTTTTTTTAATAATTCTAAAATTCAAAATACTGGCGAACAAAGTGAAAAAAAAAACAGTCGGCCAACGAATGCATTGTCGAACTTAAAAGTTCAATGAATGAATCGGTGCTTTGACAGAGGCCTTGATAGTGAAACACGCTAAATTTACTATCCCGGTTTAAATAAGCCCTAATTGAGATTATAATGTTATCTTGCGATAAAATTATTTCTTACAGATATGCCTACGATTCATCGAAGCACAAATGCGTTAAATTCATCTACGGAGGTTGCCAACAGAATGCTAATAATTTTGAGACTTTAGAAAAGTGCCGAGCCGCCTGCCCTTAAAATAAATTAACATTGTACATAATTTTTATGTACTTCTGGAGAAAAGAATATCAAAATGCCTATTTAATAAACCATATTATAATATCTATTAAGTCAAGTGAATTTTTTTAAACAATCTCGTATTTAATTAAAATTGACACAAGTTAATTAATATTCGGTAAGTCAATATAAAATAATATAAAACGTGTAATTGCAGCGTATAGCAATAAAATTTTGTTTTTAACGGATGTTGTTAATAAAATTTATCGATAACGTGAAACTTGTTATTTAATTATTTTCGAAAACGGTTTTAGGTTAAGTCACGTCGTATTGATAACGATATTATGTACATATATATGTCGCCTGTAGACATTTCAATTGTGGTTGAATTACCAGTTCGTACGGTTTTTTTCCTACCTAAGCTTGACAAGCTACGTCAGCGTAACTGAGCTAGTAGGTGAGCAAACCTGACGTTGTTACTAACACGAACCCCAGCAAGAGCAGTGCTTCGCAGAATCTACCACCGGATCGGAAACGCGACCCACTCGTATGGTAACCATGTATGTTTACTATATTTAGCGTTTAGTGCACGGGTTCCCGAACTTATTTTGTCTACTGCCCACTTTGAGAATAATTGATTTTTTAGCGCCCAATTTTTTAAAAAAGCACTGTAGCGAGAGCTCAGTCGGTGCCTAAGAGTCCCTCCTAGATGAAATTGCAAATCACCTCTTGAGCCTCTACACAGCGCCCCCCTTTTTCTGGGTTTCTTAACGCCCCCCTTTAGGCTTGCAGCGTCCACAAGGGGGCGTTATCACCCACTTTGGGAAAGGTTGGTTTAGTGGTAGCATCACTGATGTTTTTTTAACAAGTGTGTAAGGTAAACTGTTTACGGGGTCACAAGGGCCTAATGATAACAACGTATCTTTCGCTGTGCAGCTCGAGATCGACTGAATACATCGTATAGTTACGACGGGTTTCCTTATCAAAACCCATGGTTCCTTCGTGGCAGAATAGGCAAGATTATGGGACCCACCTGTGCGGGCTTATCATATACCACCAGTGTATAATATAAACCCTATCTAGGCTATTCTTGGGAAGGGTATGAAAGATCTCAAAATAATGTACCTTTTTTCGTCTGGACTTTTGAGGGGTTTTGGGAGATTCAGTTGGATCGCCTAAATCCTTTGCCACTTGACTGGTTGGCTTCTCCTGGATCTCTTGCCCGCCCTCGTCGAACTCCATCGATTTAGGTTCCGCATCCGGCTCGATAGACTCCGATGGCAGTCTCCGTCTGGTATTAGACTCGTCCGGGAAGAAAAATATCTCTACTCCTTCTTTCTCTGTCGAACTGTTCAGATCATCTTCATCGACTGCGAACAGAGGTTACAAACATACAATAGCTATTTCAAACATAAGACATTGAATTGTAAATATACTTTTATTTCAAAATATGTTAATATAACGTTTGTCAAAGTTTTAAGGGGTATTTGGTGCCGCATTTCCAATTTGAAACGTAATACTAAAGTTTCAGATGCGTTGGATCTGCCACTCGGATACAATTGAAGACATGAGTGGATCAAGATTTTTGAGTTTTTACATTGAATTATACTATATATTATGGGTTATGTGCCTATAAGCCATATTAGATCTTAAAAACTCGGATTTAAAGGCTATTTTTAGAAATTGCATGTGATGGAGTTATGTACGAAGAAAAAGTAGAAGTAACAAAAGTTTATTGCCCAATTAACAAATTGTATCATATCCCCTTCATCCACTCATGTCTTCAATTGCGTGTCAAGATAATGTAAGTATCGCCATATCCTGGGCGGACTAACTGTATTCTCTCAAATTCTCTGCCATCAGTGCACAATCTAAAGCCTGTCTACGTCATTATCACGAAAGGTTACGAAAGGTCACGACGAAAAAGAAGACGGTCGTCGGACGACAACCACGAGTTCTTTCAGAGTACTAGTGTTGGAAACACGATCGAAATTCGACCGTAATCGCGGGCTCCTGAAGATTGAAATTCATTTTATGTATATCTGAAAATTTTCTCTTAAGTTTTGTTATCGTCATTTTGAAAGCGAAAACAGTATTTTCAAAATTAGAGCGAACCTCGTGGACACAGCACAAAAAAAAACGCTTGAGAAACGGAGAATTTTAAATGTCACTAAACAGTTTTTTTAAGGGATTTTAAGATCTGGTAACTAAGACTTTCACGTACGGTCATGTCTTAATTTAATCTAAATTCATATTTTTATGAAAAATTATAATATGGAGTGAAATGAAGTGAAATTAGATGAGATGATATGAGATGAAATATAATCTCAGTGAAATAAATGGTGGTCATTTACTGAGATTTTTTCAGTGGACTTTTTGGAGGATCCCGAGAAGATACGTCCAGCGGCTTTGTTTCATTTTCCCACATTTGTGCACTTTCACAGATATTAAACAGTTAATAAACCACCGTTATTACACATTTAAACCTGAAGAAACACTAAATAGACAAAATAAAACAACTCACACAATTTCACTTCTCGCGTTCCTGCCAAAAATTCCCACTAAACCATAGTCGTCGTGGCCTAAAGGATAAGACGTCTGGTGCATTCGTATGTAGCGATGCACCGGTGTTCGAATCCCGCAGGCGGGTACCAATTTTTCTAATGAAATACGTACTTAACAAATGTTCACGATTAACTTCCACGGTGAAGGAATAACATCGGGTAATAATAATCAAACCCGCAAAATTATAATTTGCGTAATTACTGGTGGTAGGACCTCTTGTGAGACCGCACGGGTAGGTACCACCACCCCGCCTATTTCTGCCGTGAAGCAGTAATGCGTTTCGGTTTGAAGGGTGAGGTAGCCCTTGTAACTATACTTGAGACCTTAGAACTTATATCTCAAGGTGGGTGGCGCATTTACGTTGTAGATGTTTATGGGCTCCAGTAACCACTTACCACCAGGTGGGCTGTGAGCTCGTCCAGCCATCTAAGCATAAACAAAAATTTTTTTTTTAATAAATTTTACTAGTTTGGAAACAAAGTCCTTTAAGCCAATAAAACTATTCATAATGGATTTTATGACCTGGTAACTAAGACCTTTAGGTCGTCTTATTTTAATTTTAATGATACGTAACTTTTTTATATAAAAATTATATTATGAAATGAAATGAAGTTGATTATTATGAAACATGGCATGAAGTGAAATGAAAACGAAATGAAATGACATGAGATGAGATGATATGGGATGAAGTACAATCTCAGTAAAATGGTGGTCATTTACTGAGACTTTTTCAGTGGACTTTTTGGAGGCTCCCGAGAAGTTACGTTCAGCGGCTTTGTTTCATTTTTCTACATTTGTGCACTTTCACAGATACTAAACAGTTAATAAACCACCGTTATTACACATTTAAACCTGAAGAAACACTAAATAAACGAATTAAAACAAATCATAAAGTCTCACTCCTCGCGGTCCCGCCAAAATGTGCCAACTATTCTGCCTTTCCCTATTACAGATTACAGAGAGATTACAGATTATATTAACGTCGACGTTCCTAGTAAGCAAGGGGATATTAAAAATGCCTATGATTCAAAATTAAAATATCTTACGCGTTGTGTTTGGACTCTCCTTCATTGCTTCAGCCATCAGATCATTAACCTGCTGTATCTCGCTCGGAGACAGCTCTCGTATTTCTTCTATTGGTCTATTTTCCAAGCCTGCCCAAAAATGTATCGATTAATAATAATAAAATATTTCAAAGAACTTAAGTAGATATGATATGTCGTGAAAGCAAACATAGATTTGACCTTTGACAATAGAACAATAATAATAATAACACATACCAACTAATGGTTCCAAAGGATGATCAGAACATATACTGGTGTGCCTTGAAGAAGCATCATACGGAGGCTGGGAGTCTCCATCTGAGGCCACGTACGTGAGGAGCCGACAGAGGGCGCTAGCAGAGTCCCAGCAAGTGTGTACTGTCACCATGTTGTTTGATGCGCTTAGATCGACTTGTGGGTAGTCGTTTGGCTGTCGAAAGCAACGAATTTGTTGCAATGTTGTAATGTAAATAGCTTGTAATATTTTTTATGTTGTATTAGTCCTTACATATATTTTAAAGGGAGCTTTAAAAATGCGTTCTGGTTCTTTCTGGAAATCAGATAACGCGCTAGTCTGCTGCTATGCGGGGTACAGATAGTGAAGCTGTTGACTGTGCAATGTTTTGCGTTTTCACGAGATCTATTACTCTCCTGACCATTTCGAAAGCGGTAGATAGGAGCAGACATGTTGATCATTATAAAATTATTATTGAACAGCAACTCATTATAACATTTTTAATTCTCTGACTACAGTTAAATACGACCTACAGTAGATCAACTATCAGACTGCATAAAAGCTACAATTCCATGTTTTTTTCACCACTACAGACAGAAGACCAGACGGACCACTTGGTGGTTAGCGATCGCCATCATTAACGGACGCCAAAAAGTTGCAACGTTTTTCTTTTTTTTTACTTAGATGTGTCATGTGTGGACGAGCTCACAGCCCACCTGGTGTTAAGTGGTTACTAGAGCCCATATACATCAACAAAGTAAATGCGTCACTCACCTTGAGATATAAGTTGTAAGGTCTCAGTATAGTATAGTATGTTAAATGGTAATCCATACACTTTTCTAATTACGTATTTTTACTGTTAATGAGTAAGAGAAACTAAGAAAGACTTAGCAGCATTCGTTTTTTTTTTTAATAAAAATCACTTTAAGCTTACGTTGTTAGTTTTGTCCTCCATTCTCAAAGAGAGCTCGAATATTCCAACATCGATCACGCAAATGTAGTCTTTATTAACATCTGGCTGTTTATCGTCGTCTTGGGGCACGGTCGTGTTCGGTTTAGTGTTGTGCAAGTAGGACAGAAACAGCGTACACTCCTGTGCCAGAAAGCGAAGGCACGATGTGTTTGTCGCGGCTATCAGGTTGCTCGATACGCTGAAGTTTCCCAGCGTTACCACCGTTCTGATTGGAAGGTAGAGTGGTCTGAAAAGAAATATTCGATACATATAAAAATGAATTGCTGTTCGTTAGTCTCGCTAAAACTCGAGAACGGCTGAACCGATTTGGTTAATTTTGGTCTTGAATTATTTGTGGAAGTCCAGAGAAGGTTTAAAAGCGAGGGCCATCTGCCATATGTTAAATAAATATGAAAATGCTCGGAATTAAATAAAAATAACAATTTTGTTTTTCCTTTGATGTGTCCCCCCTGTCGGACGGATTTCTTTTGTTTGTTTTAAGTTTATTTTACACAAATGTTTAGGTCTTTTATTTATCGATTGAGGCACAACGAAGTCTGCCGGGTCAGCTAGTATTCGATGCACTGTAAGCCCATACGACTAGCTATCGATCGGCTTTTGATGAGAACGCAAGGACGGAAGTTGTGTGAATTATTTGATTTTGTAAATTTTGTGTTTCTTTAGATTTAACCCTAATCATACCAACGCTTACTGGTATCTATTTCTACCATAGCGGGTACATAACGGTATATGACAAGAATGAATCAAAATAAACAAAACAAAACAAAATTGTATAACAACTGTAGATTAATTGGTAAGAAAAAGTCATGTAGTCGAAAGCAATAAGATGATACGTTTTCAATGCAAAAATTCAAAATGGGTCATTTGACCCGTTACGGTATGTTTAGTGTTAAAATATAATAACGGCGTTTTATTAACCGTTTAGCAACTGTTAAAGTGCAGAAATGTGGGAAAATGAAACAAAGTCCCCGACCGTGGCTTTTTTTTTTTTTTCTTAGGTGGTTGGACGAGCTCACAGCCCACCTGGTGTTAAGTGGTTACTGGAGCCTATAGACATCCACAACGTAAATGCGCCACCCATCTTGAGATATCAGTTCTAAGATCTCAAGTATAGTTACAACGGCTGTCCCACCCTTCAAACCGAAACGCATTACTGCTTCTCGGATTCTTTCAAAAAATCCACTGAAGTCTCAGTAAATAATCACTATTTTACTGAGACCATATTTCATCCTATCTAATTTCGTGCCAACTGAGTAGTCTTCAACGAATCAACATAATTTCATTTTACTGCATACAAATTTTCATATGGCCACTGGCAACAATGGTATCTTAAGAAACCGATTGCCATTATTAAAAAATAAGAAAAAATTATCACAATCTTGCATCGAGGCAGTCCATATAACTAGGTTTATGATAGGATAACCTTAACCACGAATTTAATGGTTAGTAATCTTAACCACTTACTTGAGTGCATCGGTAGTTTAGTTTTGATAGAGAACAAGAATTATATCCGACAGTCGGCTTGACGTTAATCTTTATTTATTTATTTAATATATTTTGTACACACAGCTGTTTAACCGGTGGTAGGACCTAGTCCGACGGGCTGGCGACCACCCTCCAACTAGAGTCCGCCGCAAAATAGCCTAGCTGTGTTCCGGCGTGTGGGTTGGAGAGCCAGTTCTATCCCTTCCCTTTCCCCTTCCTTGTTGGGGTTGAGTCTTGGTGACGCCTGGAGCTTGCGGAGCAGACGTGCGTGCAAACTCACGGGGCGTGATTGTTTGACGGGGGTATAGGGAGACCCAGTGAAACGGTACCCGCTGCCGCCCGCCGGTCAGTAGGGGACCTGAACCCGGGTGTCTCTACTAAGCTCCGCCCCGGGAAGCTGTCCCGCCAACCGGTGTAAAATCCTGTCGTGCGGTCGTCGTGCCGGAGTCGGAGACCGGAGTGGATCCCGGCGATTGCACGCAGAGTGGACTGGGGGCCCTTCCATGCCCTGCGTCAGTCTCTCACGCAACCCGTGGTCGAGCACGTACTATGTTCGGCGCTTCATTCAGGTGTTGCCTCGATCTCACCTCCAACATCCTACCTCTCCTAATCCTACTCTCCGGAAATATAATTTATGAAGTCTAAAAAAAAGAAAAGGGTTTTACAGGCGGTTCCCCATTCCACATTTAATGCGGATTTCAGCAATGTCAGGGGCCTACATAGCAACCTTGACGCCGTACACCACCACCTTGAGACGGCGCAGCCTGCCCTGCTTTTTTTAACGGAGACGCAGATATCTGCTCGGGATGATACCTCATACCTTGAGTACCCCGGCTACGTATTGGAGCACAACTTCCTGCGTAAAGCCGGGGTGTGCGTATTCGTCCGGGCTGATGTCTGTTGTCGCCATCTTCGGGGCCTCGAACAACGGGACCTGTCCCTCTTGTGGCTGCGCGTAGATCACGGGGGCCGAATCTACGCGTGCCTGTACAGGTCCCACAGCAGTGATGCAAGTTCAGCTCTGTTTGAGCATGTGCAAGAGGGGACTAACCGCGTGCTTGAGCAGTACCCATCTGCGGAGGTGGTGGTTCTTGGAGACTTTAACGCTCACCACCAAGAGTGGTTGGGGTCCAGAACCACTGACCTCCCGGGTCGGACTGCCTACGATTTCGCCTTGGCCTACGGCTTCTCCCAGCTGGTGACACAGCCCACCCGTGTCCCAGATATCGAGTGGCACGAGCCTTCTTTGTTGGACCTTCTGCTGACCACAGATCCGGCCGGATACAGTGTGGTGGTCGACGCTCCGCTTGGATCGTCTGATCACTGCCTTATTCGTGCTGCCGTACCACTCTCTCGTCCTTATCGTCGAACGACGACCAGGTATCGAAGAGTTTGGCGGTATATGTCAGCAGATTGGGATGGATTGCGTGAATTTTACGCATCCTACCCATGGGGGCGGTTCTGCTTTTCCTTTGCTGATCCTGACGTCTGTGCGGACCGTCTTAAAGACGTGGTGCTCCAGGGGATGGAATTGTTTATTCCCTCCTCTGAAGTGCCCGTTGGGGGTCGCAGCAGACCCTGGTATAACAATGCCAGCAGGGATGCTGCACACCTCAAGCGGTCCGCATACGTGGCATGGGATAATGCCAGGAGACGTCGGGATCCTAACATCTCAGGGGAAAGGCGGAAATATAACGCCGCTTCCAGGTCCTACAAGAAGGTAATTGCCAAGGCGAAGTCGGAGCACGTCGCTAGAGTTGGCGAGCGATTGAAGAACTATCCCTCTGGGAGCCGTGCTTTTTGGTCGCTCGCCAAAGCTGCAGAAGGAAACTTCTGCAGGTCTAGTCTCCCACCACTGCGCAAGTCCGATGACAATCTGGCCCACAGCGCGAAAGAGAAGGCTGACCTTCTGGTCAAACTCTTCGCCTCGAACTCGACTGTGGACGACGGGGGTGCCACACCACCGAACATCCCCCGGTGTGATAGCTCCCTGCCGGATATCTGCTTCACACAGTGTGCAGTCAGGCGGGAGCTCCGACTCCTGGACGTCCATAAGTCGAGTGGGCCAGACGGCATCCCCGCAGTGGTTTTGAAAACGTGCGCCCCTGAGCTGACACGTGCGCTAACGCGTTTGTATCGCCTCTCTTATTGCACTAACAGGGTTCCGTCTTCATGGAAGACCGCCCACGTCCACCCTATCCCCAAGAAGGGTGACCGGTCGGACCCATCGAGCTACAGGCCTATCGCGATAACTTCCTTGCTTTCCAAGGTGATGGAGCGAATTATAAATACACAACTCCTGAAGTATCTTGAAGATCGCCAGCTGATCAATGACCGACAGTACGGTTTCCGTCACGGTCGCTTAGCTGGCGATCTTCTTGTATACTTTACTCACAGGTGGGCTGAAGCCTTGGAGAGCAAGGGCGAGGCTCTTGCTGTGAGCCTTGATATCGCGAAGGCCTTCGACAGGGTCTGGCATAGGGCACTTCTATCGAAGTTACCATCTTACGGAATCCCCGAGGGTCTCTGCAAGTGGATCGCTAGCTTTTTGGATGGGCGGAGCATCACGGTCGTTGTAGACGGCGACTGTTCTGATACCATGACCATTAACGCTGGCGTTCCACAAGGTTCGGTGCTCTCCCCCACGCTTTTCATCCTGTATATCAATGACATGCTGTCTATTGATGGCATGCATTGCTATGCAGATTATAGCACGGGGGATGCGCGATATATCGGCCATCAGAGTCTCTCTCGCAGCGTGGTGCAAGAGAGACGATCAAAACTTGTGTCTGAAGTGGAGAACTCTCTGGGGCGAGTCTCCGAATGGGGTGAATTGAACTTGGTTCAATTCAACCCGATAAAGACACAAGTTTGCGCGTTCACTGCGAAGAAGGACCCCTTTGTCATGGCGCCGCAATTCCAAGGAGTATCCCTGCAACCTTCCGAGAGTATCGGGATACTTGGGGTCGACATTTCGAGCGATGTCCAGTTTCGAAGTCATTTGGAAGGCAAAGCCAAGTTGGCGTCCAAAATGCTGGGAGTCCTCAACAGAGCGAAGCGGTACTTCACGCCTGGACAAAGACTTTTGCTTTATAAAGCACAAGTCCGGCCTCGCATGGAGTACTGCTCCCATCTCTGGGCCGGGGCTCCAAAATACCAGCTTCTTCCATTTGACTCCATACAGAGGAGGGCCGTTCGGATTGTCGATAATCCCATTCTCTCGGATCGTTTGGAGCCTCTGGGTTTGCGGAGGGACTTCGGTTCCCTCTGTATTTTGTACCGTATGTTCCATGGGGAGTGCTCTGAGGAATTGTTCGAGATGATACCAGCATCTCGTTTTTACTATCGCACCGCCCGCCACCGGAGTAGAGTTCATCCATACTACCTGGAGCCACTGCGGTCATCCACAGTGCGTTTCCAGAGATCTTTTTTGCCACGTACCATCCGGCTATGGAATGAGCTCCCCTCCACGGTGTTTCCCGAGCGCTATGACATGTCCTTCTGCAAACGAGGCTTATGGAGAGTATTAAGCGGTAGGCAGCGGCTTGGCTCTGCCCCTGGAATTGCTGAAGTCCATGGGCGACGATAACCACTCACCATCAGGTGGGCTGTATGCCCGTCTGCCTACAAAGGCAATAAAAAAAAAAAAAAAAAAATAGAAGAAACACGACAATAAGGATACAAGAGTACAAGGGCACTACTTATTTAATGTTGAAATCTCTTCCAGTAGGCCCGCAAAAGCAAAGAAGAATTAGGAACACAAACCACGTGAATACAGTAAACATTACATATAATAATATATACATATTACTTGGTAACTTAATCTTTCCTGGTAACGATTTCTTTATTGCTTAGGTGGGTGGACGAGCTCACAGCCCACCTGATGTTAAATGGTTACCAGAGCCTATAGACATCTACAACGTAAATGCCGCCACCCACCTTGAGATATGAGTCCTAAGTTCTCAGTTTTTACAGTACAACGGCTGTCCTACCCTTCAAACCGAAATGTATTACTGCTTCACGGCAGAAATAGGCAGGCGGTGGTACCTACCCGTGCGGACTCACAAGAGGTCCTATCACCAGTCTATCCTAGTCAAATATCTGTATGTTGGTGTGTGGTACCTGTAATCGATGGCGCAGTCGACGACGTGCACGTGCAGTTCCGAGAGCACAGTGGACGGGGCGTATCCCGGGACAGGAAAGTCCAATACGTCGAGCACGTCCATCAGTTGGGTCAGCCAAGAGATGCCTTTGTCGCCTCTGTAGCGCAGCGTCGCTTGCTCTATGCCCAGAGCTATGCAGATTGTCTGTGGTGACAAATTATAATTATAATTTTGCGGGTTTGATTTTTATTAGGTACACGTTGCTATTCTTTCACCGTGGAAGTCAATCGTGAACATTTGTTGAGTACGTAATTCATTAGAAAAATTGGTATCCGCCTGAGATGCGAACACCGGTGAATCGCTCAACACGACTGCACCGGCCTTCTTATCCTAAAGGATTTTCAAGTAATTTAATTTTCAAGTCTATAGGCTAATTTAATTTTCAGGTATATAGTCTATAGACTAGTTCTAAAGGTGCGACATATCTATATACACTAGCGGTCCCCGCAGTAGTCGAAATTCGACTATAGTTAATTGAAATTAAAAGTTTAAACATTATTATGGTTCTATTGTCAAACACTATTATACTTCCATAATAATACGGATATTAATATATTCTATATAATACAGATTTAGCCAAAACTACACTATAGACAAATAATATTAAAGACAAAAAATATTAATCTATTCTCAAATTGACCCCAGACTTTAAACAATAACAAAAGTTTCACAATTGACAATACGCAAAGAGTATATTTATACGTATGTGTTATGTCAAATACATGGTAGTGTGTGTAATGTTTTCTTTATTGATTTAATGTATCTTTTATGCATTATTTTAAAAAAATTAGCATTCTGCACTTCTTCTCTATGTTCTCTATAAGTGTGGGAAATTTCATACTCCTCCGTCCGCGCAATTTTCGTAAAAAGGGGTACAAAGTTTTTGCTTATAGATGTATACATATTATTTCTCGATAAACAGTTCCTGAAATGCAAATCAAGTGGGCCCGCTAAGACACTTCATTATCTATGCGACAACCTCTCAGCTTCAACACGAATTTGTATGTTCACTTACAGCATAAAAAAAGTCCTTTACCTTGAGATTGGGTGTTTCAGAATCCGGGTCCACCTTCAAAGCCATTGTGAACATGTCTTTTCTTTGCAATCGTTCCTTTATTATAACTCCTCTGCTTGACGGGTAAATAGTAGGTTTCAGATGTGATGGCAACACTGTGCCGTAGAGTCGTAATGGCGGCTTCCCCGATGGTATAGTTATGAGTGCTGTAATCGATTTATGATTTTATAAGCTTTCTGCTAAATTACGCGACGGCTCATATAATGTTATATTAAGAATAAAATCATAGATTATCTTAATTGCCTTTGAAAATGTCTGAGGTTACGGTCAACCTGATCGCCCTTCAGGTCGGATCGTGGACATAGACAGTTATTGAGCACCCAAATTGCACCTGCCACTAAGATCAGTAAAATTCGTAGGGCTGGCATAAGTTGATATTACAAAGGTTTATAATTTTTTTACGGGAAATTAAGATAACAAATAGTGGTAGTTTTAGGTAGTGATTTCTAACAACACTAACAATAACGACAATCCAACAAATCGTTTTTATTAATATTTTTTTCATTACAGACAATGTTACAAAGTTCTGTATAGATATACATATTTTTTTAAAATTTTGATAAGTGTATATAGAGCGAAGAACTCACTGCATGTAAATGCTCAAATTTAATGTTTACTTACATTCATGATAAAGCGTAGTCTTCTGAGCTCTGAGACACAGTTGAGCGGTCTTCGGTCTGCCCTTCAGACCGCTAACGTGGCACATCGATAGGTTGTGAGCTTCGAGTACCAATTCGCCCATTTGACCTGGAACCACGCGTTTGTTGCTGTCCTGAGAATATGGAGAGTTTTGCTTAATAATTTTTTTAGGATTTACACAGGTAAAACATTTACCGATTTAATACGAACAAATCTATACTAATATATAAATCTACAGTAGTTTTACCGATGTTCCGTTATAACTACTGAACCGTGCATCCGATTGACTTGAAACTTGGTATCCATGTAGAAAATACATAAATGAGTCGACTATTATCAAAGCCGGCAATGTGACTTTTGGACAATGATTGGTAAATCAGAAAAACGAATTATTGACTTTGTATTCCATTGGCAGTCACAAAACTCTTCTGAACGACATCTTAGATAAATAACAGGTTAAGTATTAACTTTTATTTAATGCAGGTTTTGAACCGTATTCTTTGAAGGAGACGATTATATTCAAATCAATCTGTATTGACATATCAATAACCTTTGATAATAGACGACTCAAATATACTTAATGGATAGGCTAATATTTATATGAGTGTTGGACTCCCTACACCAGTTGCCGATGAGAATCTTTCCGGGGGGTGAGAAATAATAATGTTAATTTTAAGTGCCCAGCGAAGCGGGTGAGTACGGCTAGTACTCTTACAAAAGAGACCAGCTTTTTAATGAGCCAACGAGCAAATGACACGTTTTATGTTAAGCGGTTTCCGATGTCTATAGATAAAGTGAATGCGACCGCTCGACCTGATATCGATGGTTACTGATTCAATAGCAATCTACTTTTCGTCAATGAACAGGCCCAAAACTAAGCATATAAGAAGACGGTGTCAATATTTACCTAATTTAATGGCAAACAAAAAACAAAAAACTTACCCTAACTGGAGAATAGATTGTGAGCAGCCCTTTGCCAACTTTGAAGGTCAAACAGAAATTGTGCGTGTCTCTGGTTTCGTACTCCGGTTTATTGTTAGTTAAGCCTTTCTTAAATCTATTATCGTACGTTGAGTAGTACAAGTTGTGCTCTTCCTCCGATGACGTGCTATTCGAATCGGAATCTAGAATAGGTTTATTGTTGAATATTCTGTTTTCTTGGGACCCACTTGAAAAGGCTATGACTTCCAGATCTGATTTAAATGTATTGTATATTGAATTTGTTTTTAATTTAAGCTCATGACACAAAGAGTAATTTCTTACAAAAATGCATTTAAAACATTTTAGTTCTGATGTGAAAAGTTGATGTGTTCTGAGGGTGAAACGGTTCTTACTATATAGACTACGATTGAAGATATTTGTTTGAAGATATTTATATCATAAATCAATACTCTGATGATCATGGTACATGATGATTGATCGAGGTGACAAACTTTAAGACACGTATAATCGATGGCCGAAATAAATTATATTCGTGATATCCACTATGTATCGATAAAATACGGCCTCCGCATCGATTCTGGATCACATAGGGCTGGATAGCAGCCGTTTTGCCTTTCAAATGAGATCGTGTCTGTGTGAAGCGGAATCTGCCAACAGTATCTATATAGTATCTATTTATTCGTTTCGCTCCATATCATTTTTCATAAAACACAATTTTCAAAGGATTAGGCTGTATGGTATGATACCTTCGTCTTTCCAGTCGAAAAAATTAAACTGCTACTGTTAACAAATTAAATGGAACTGAGTCTTGAAGTGTCAATGATTACGGTCGAATTTCGTCCACCTATCCAATACGATAACGCTAATCGATTAAACATAGGCACGGAAACTTACCGTAACCGCTTCCCTTACAAGTACCGAAGGCTGGATTTATAGGACCGCATGCAAGCTTGTTGAATTCCTCTTCGCTAGCCACGTGGGGCTCCCACAGCAATAAATCCGAATTAATACGATTGTAGATTATCTCGTATAGCTGTTTCGATCTGAAATATAAATAGTATGTGTGTAATTGGAATTAAGTTCGCTTTAGTTTTAGTAGATTACGCCAGATGGCAGCACCACAAAGTTAGAGTTACACGTAAACACAAAAAACTATATGAAAATGTTCGTATAGTACCCGGCAAACTTCTTGAGCAAATAACCTTGACTGCGCAGAACCGAATTTTAGATCACTTTGGTGGCGAGGGCGGGGTGCGACGGCAGAGGAGATCGTATCGATCGCGTTATTGGTAGATCAGTCGAACCTTGCGTCCCGCACCGTGCCTTCGTTCCGCTTGCTCCCAAAAGTACACTTGCGTACAGTGAAAAGCCTATCGTTACTAAATAATGTTTTTGAACGTGAGTGTACCATGTGCGAACTTTCCCCCACTACGTCAACTAATGCTCAAGAAGTTTGCCGGCTATTATAATAGACATTTTTAAAAATAACCAATAAATATGCTTTGAAAAACTCAGTTGATAAGCGACACAATTGAGTTAACACGACATTAAGTATTCGTTGTATGCATAAGTTAAGGTTCGATGTAAAAATCCATAATCACTTTATATATTTTTTTTAATTGCCCTATTAAGCAGACGAGGGTACCGCCCACTGGTGAATGGTTACCGTCGCCCATGGACTTTAGCAATGCCAGGGGCAGAGCCAAGCTACATCACGACCAATAAGTACAAGATAAAGTCTATGTGACTTTGTACAAGTGGTACGTATATTGTTTGAATATAATTTCTTTAAGCTTTATTTACCGTTAATGCGCTTAACCTCAGTGGCACGTGCATTAGTAAAAAAAAACACAGATGGGTGAGCATTTTATTTTTTGTCCGTAAAATTATTGTTTCGTGCCACCAACAGATAAAATTCTTATGCGTATGTTACGGAACAGTGAATTCAATTTGCATCTAAATATTATGAAAAATATATTAGATACTTACTCTAACTGCAAACTCAATATAGGCAGATCGAAATCGAGGTGTATCAAAGATAAATCTATTGAATTTGTTGTGAATTCGGACATTTCTTCGTCGTTGCCTGGAACTATTAGTTCTTCTTCTTGGTCTGAAACTATCGAATTATGACAACAGGAAGGACGAAATCAAAAGCAAAAAAAATGTTCACGATTGACTTCCACGGTGAAGGAATAACATCGTGTAATAAAAATCAAACCCGCAAAATTATAATTTGCGTAATTACTGGTGGTAGGACCTCTTGGGAGTCCACGCGGATAGGTACTACCACCCTGCCTATTTCTGCCGTGAAGCAGTAATGCGTTTCGGTTTGAAGGGTGGGGCAGCCGTTGTAACTATACTTGAGAACTTAGAACTTATATCTCAAGGTGGGTGGCGCATTTAGGTCTTAGATGTCTATGGGTTCTAGTAACCGCTTAACACCAGGTGGGCTGTGAGTTCGTCCACCCATATAAGCAATAAAAAAAAGTAAAGTTCAGACCTTGCTGAGGTCCGCCCTCGTGCTTAGTAACGCTCTGATGAGCGGTTTTCTTTCCGCTGAACGGGCTCGGCGATGAGTTGTGCAAGTTGTTCATGATGTACATTGACGTTGTCATTGTATTCGCGGCCGGTTCGAAGGAGCTCTCGTCCGTGAGCGAGTCGAACGGACCCTTACTAGGGCTCCGAGGTTTGAATGTCAATGATATTCTGTCAAAAAATTAAAAAAATATTTTTATATTATTATATAATTATATTATATAAATATATATTATTATATAATTATATTATATAAATATATATTATTATATAATTATATTATATAAATATATATTATTATATAATTATATTATATAAATATATATTATTATATAATTATATTATATAAATGTATATTATTATATAATTATGTATTATATAAAAAAATTTTTTTTTGATGTTCTGCCAAGGTTGTTCTGAAAGGCGATTGTATGCAGCAGAGATGGGAATGTTGCGATGGATGTGTGGAGTAACGAGAATGGATAGAATACGGAATGAATATGTTAGAGGAAGTCTGAAAGTGACAACTGTGACAGAGAAGCTGAGAAGTGCGCGTTTGGGATGGTATGGACATAATGTGATGAGACGAGATGAAAATGAGGTTGGTAAGAGAATATTAACTATGAATGTGGAAGAATATAGAAGAAGAGGTAGACCTAAGAAGAAATGGATGGATTGCGTGAAAGACGATATAGGTAAGAGGGGAGTGAGCGAAGAAATGGTATATGATAGAAGAGTATGGAAGGAGAAAACATGTTGCACCGACCCCAGGTGACTGGGAGTAGGGCAGGATAATGATGATGATGATGTTCTGCCAAGGTTGTGGACATACGAAGAGAATGCCGCTACCCACTTTGAGAAGTTAGTTCGAAGCGTCTGTGTGCATATTTCAAACCAATTACTTATGATTGCTTAGTGATACTCATCGATATAGAATTTTTGTTTCCAATACGAAAGATTACGGGAATTACTTCTGCCTTCCTTCTAGTCGTGATAACGTATTAGGTACTTATCTATACTAATATGTAAATCTACAGTGGTTTTTACGGATGTTCCGTTATAACTACTGAACCATGCATCGGATGGTACTTGAAACTTGGTATCCATGTAGAAAATACATGTACTTAGTGGATAGGCTAAAATTTATATAAGTATTGGACTCCCTCCACCAGTTGCGGGTGCGTTAATGATGAGAATCTTTGTGGGGGTGAGAAATAACAATGTTAATTTTAAATGCCCAGCGAAGCAAACGGGTATAGCTAGTTTACTTATAAAATTGGTATCTTCATTATAGACAGGGGGCTTTAAGTCATATTATACATATATGCGTTTCAGTTTAAAGGGTGGGGCAGCCGTTGTACTTTAAAAACTGAGACCTTAGAACTCATATCTCAAGGTAGATAGTGGCATTTACGTCGTAGATGTCTATGGGCTCCGGTGACTACTTAACATCAAGTGGGCCATGAACTCATCCACTCACCTAAGCAATAAGAAATAAATAAATAAAATACCTAATAAAATTACACAATATGCATACATGATGTGGAAACGATAGTATGGTCTATGGTCTGTAATTGTGTTATCTGTGGAACATCATAATGTGATAATATTTAGAATGGACAATCGTATTTTAAAATACATACGTTGGTAAAGGTGCAGTTGCGGCGTGTCCTCTCAAAATGTCGCCTTCAAATGGATTGTTGTCAATCGTGGCACGTGCTATATGCGTTGCCGGCAAAATGTCATTTTCCTACAATTATGAATAATATTGAATTAATAATGTTAATGTTTTTGTAATTTAAATTTGTGTTTTTTTATTTATTATTACGGCGGTAATTAACATAATATTAATATAATAATATAACATATAATCGTCCGTGACCATAAATGCTGTATATACAAAACTGTATTTATACAAAATACTTCGAAACTTTAAAATATAATGGCAATAAAACAAACGGGATATTAAATCGTAAAAGTACCTTTAGTCATGTCTACGACTCTAGAAGAAACCGAAGTAAATATTCAGTTGTCTTTAATTTTATTTCCATATATTACCATAGCCGAATTAACGGGTCATTATCGATTTTAATTCGATACTTGACAGGTAGCACACTATATTGAATATTGACGTCAATGTTCACGTCAATAATACGAATGCCAAACAAAAAAATGTTTTGTGAGAAAGGGACACAGAATACTTTAGAACATCACAAAGAAATTTAAGAACTATGAATTTATTTCTTAAATTAAAATTTTAATACATTTCGGTCAGCTGCTTGATTGTCGATTATGATGTTATCGAGACTTTGATGATACTGAGTGATAAAATTAGGGACTACGAAGTTGCGATTAGAATTAATTTAAATTAGAGTGACTTCAGCGAGTGTCTACCTGTTTGGGCATTCAAAACATTTGTATCGATGTGAAGAAAAAAAAGGATTGTGTGGTTTTATGAACTTTTTTCACATTATAGACATTTAACTCTGACAAACAACATTTACATTAAAAACTGACAAAAACAAACAAAATAGCGTGGAGCACTGGCACAAATGAGTAATAGTCTATTTATTTAAAGGCCGTCTGGTGTAGTGGTAAGTGACATGTTCACTACAGAAGGGGGTCGCGGGTTCGAATCTCGCCAAGGGGAGATATTTGTATGATAAATATAAATGTCTTTTCCAGGGTTATGGATGTATA